>NC_138373.1:57976745-57985037 GCF_054177405.1 Leptonychotes weddellii | reverse complement strand
GAAATCCTCCAATTTCTTTTAGACGTATTTTGCCAGGAGATATTTATAAACACTAATGCAATTCCTAATCGTGCGAAGGCACTGCCTTAAAATATTTACAGAATAGTATAACTTCTAAAATTAAGGGACCAATGTTACCAACTGTGTGTCAATTGAGGATATTAACAAGTAAAACCCTACTATTTATTATCCCAGCATCATTTCATCTCAAATGTAACATGTCCAAAAATCAAAACTCCTGATCCCTTCCTGCCAACACAAATCTGTTTCTCTGGTGTTATCCAGCTTAGCAAATGGCACCACCAATCCACCCAAAAATGTCTGCTCAAGCCAAAGGCTTGGGAGTTATTCCTGACTTCTTATTTCATTTCTCTCACTCCTGGCATCCAATTTAGCAGCAAATTCCTTTGGCTCTACCCTTCCCAATTATCCCTAATCCTATCACTTCTTAGCTCCTTGATCTCCTAGCACTCTGGTCTAAACCATCATTATTTCTAGGCTGATCTACAGCAATAGGTTCCTAACTGGTCCCCAACTTCCCCTCTTGCACCTGATACTTAGCCTATTCTCCACAGAGCTGCGAGAGTAATCCTTTCAAAGATGGATTAAATTATTTCACTCCTCAGCTCAAAATCCTCCCGTGGCTTCTCCATCACATTAGAATAAGCCCAAGTTCCTTCCATGGCCTCCAGGGCTCTAAGTGATCTGCCTCCTGCTTAGCCCTGCAACCTAATGCTTTCCTGCTCCACCCAAATATACAGCCTTCCAATCCCCAGGGCGCACCAAGCATGCCCTCACCCCAGGACTTGGCCTGTGTGGTGCATCTACTTGGATTGCACCTCAGATAGGCTCTTGGCTCACAGTCTGTCCTCTTTTGGGTCTCTCCCCATGTGACTGAGTCAGAGAGGCAGTGTCTGACCACCCACCTAAAGGAGCATTTATGTCACTCTCTAACCTAGTGGTTCTCAATTCTGGCTGTACATTAGACCTACCTGAGCAGCTTAGAAATCCAGATGCCCAAGCTGTACTCCAGAGCAAGTGAAATAGAATCTGTCCAGGTGGGATGAAGGCTTCGGCATTTCTTAAAGCTCCCAAGTGCTGGGATATCTGGGTGGCTCAGTCGGTTAACCATCTGCCTTCGGCTCAGGTCATGATCCCAGGAGCCTGGGATGGAATCCCGTGTTGGGCTCCTTGCTCAGCGGGGAGCCTGCTTCTCCCTTTGCCTGCTGCTCCCCGTTTGTGCGCGCTCTCTCTTTCTCTCTGACAAATAAATGAATAAAATCTTAAAAAAAAAAAAAAAGAAAAGCTCTCAGGTGTTTCCAGTGTTGAGCCAAGGTGGAGCCCCACTGCTTAGACTCCTGACCTTGCTTCATTTTTCTTCATAGCACTTATTATATAATTACTTAATACATAGCTTTATGTATTTGTTCGTTTTCTGGAATTTGCTCTTGTGTTAAGAGGCTTCCTGTTGTTTTGTTCACTGCTAACACCTGAGGACCTAGAACAGTTTCTTGCAAATTATAGGAATTCCTAATTAATTTCATAAAAGGGCATTTCCCCCACCACCAAAACAGAAAGAAGATAGTCTCAGAAATAAAAAGATAGTCCTTTACAAGAAACAAAGTTTGACTTTATACTATTTTTTTAACTTTGAATGCAAAAATATTGCTATGTTATGTGTGTCATGTGATTATTTTCCTTTAGCTATGATTCTAACATGGGAGTCTGTATTCAACATTGCAAAAGAAGTAGAACTGAGATGCCCAGCTTATTCAGTTACTTCATTTTTAAGGCCATATCAAAAATGGAAGTGACGTTCGCTACTATTTTTTACTAAACTTGAGACAGTCTCCCAAGATACCAAGAGGAGTTCAGAAGACCAGATCTCACTCCTCAGTCCAAAGCTGAGAGCTTAGAGCCAGGTATGAGTGATGGCTAAGTGTTGGAGGGCTCTGCCATATCCTTCCAGCCTTGAGTAGCCAAACATCTGGCAGTATTCTTTCTCTTGGTCCTGGGGAAGTGGGTGTGGGAATTTTGGGGAGAGGGAGGAGGCAAGAGAAATGGACGTAATCCTTCTGAGTACCCCGTTATCTAGGAAGAAAAGCACATTCCTCACCATCTTAAAGTTCCGGGAAGCAGCAGGTATCACATGTGAGCAAAGCCTAGTACTGGTTTCCCTTAATCTCTTGAGCAAAGAAGAAACTTCCTCTCCCACTCCCACCAGCAGAAAGTCAAACAGATAAAGCTGTCTGCACGGAGCTTCATCCTCTAACATGTGTGAATATCTTATGTCAAGAGAAAGCCCAGTCAGAAGACATGAACAGACACTTCTCCAAAGAAAACATACAGTTGGCCAACAGACAGATCAAAAGATGCTTAGCATCATTCATCATCAAGGAAATGCAAATCAAGACTACAATGAGGGGGACCTGGGTGGTTCAGTCGGTTAAGCGTCTGCCTTCAGCTTGGGTCATGATCCTGGGGTTCCTGGGATCGAGCCCCGCATCGGGCTCCCTGCTCAGCGGGAAGCCTGCTTCTCCCTCTCCCCCTGCCCCTGCTTGTGTTCCCTCTCTTGCTGTCTCTCTCTCTGTCAAATAAATAAATAAAATCTTAAAAAAAAAAAGACTACAATGAAATATCACTTCACACCTATGAGAATGACTAAAATAATAAAAAAAAAGAAACAACAAATGTTGGTGAGGATGTGGAGAAAAAGGAATCCTCTTACCCTGTTGGTGGGAATGAAAGCTGGTGCAGCCACTGTGGAAAACAGTATGGAGGTTCTTCAAAAAATTAAAGATAGACCTACCATACGATTCAGTAATTCTGCTACTGGGTATGTACATAAGGGGACAAAAAAACTAGTTCAAAAAGACATATGTACCCCTATGTTTATTGCAGCATAATTTACAATAGCCAAAATATGGAAGCAGCCCAAGTGTTTATTAATAGATGAATGGATAAAGAAGATATGGTATATATATATAATGGAATATTACTCGGCCATAAAAAAGAATGAAATCTTGCCTTTGCAACAACATGGATGGAGCTAGAGAGTATAATGCTAAGCGAAATAAGTCAGTCAGAGAAAGACAAATATCATATGATTTCACTCATATGTGGAATTTAAGAAACAAAACCAGCAAAGGAAAACAAAAAAAGGAGAGACAAAGCAAAAAACAGACTCTTTTTTTAAAATATTTTTTTTATTAAGTAAACTCTACAATGTGGGGCTCAAACTCATGACCCCAAGATTAAGAGTTGCATGTTCTACCAACTGAGCCAACCAGGTGCCCCCCCAAAAAACAGACTCTTAACTCTAGAGAACAAACTGGATGGTTACCAGAGGGGAAGGGGATGGGGGAAATAGGTGATGGGGATTAAAAGTACACTTACCGTGATGAGCACTGAATAATGTACAGAATTGTTGAATCACTATGTTGTACACCTGAAACTAATATAATACTGTATGTTAACTATACTGGATTTAAAATAAAATAAAAAGGAAGCCCAGTGCCATTCTCTATCTCTGAAAAGAAGAAAGGGTGTCCTCCACTCCTGACTAAGTTGGGCATATCCCAATTAGAAGAGCAGGGTATTTTTTGGTGGTTGGATAATCTCTCTTCCATCTAGGCCGTATCTTGGGGAACTGAATTATGAAACAATTTATCTCTTCTCAGTATCACTGAGATAATCACCGGAGACTTAGGCTAATTTACCTCACAAAAGGAAAAACCGGTTCAGAGGGTTCTTTCTACCATATTCTATAAGGTTATTATTGTTGTTGTTTTTGTTGTTGTTGTTGTTTACGGCAATACCAAGACTAGAACTTCACTTAAAAATTTCAAACTACATAAAATTAAAATGTAGAAATCTGCCAATTCTACATTATCCATTCATTCTTCAAGGGCAACTATTATCTGCCGTTTGGGGTGAATCCTGGACATGTTCTATGTATATTACATAGACACACACGCACGCGCATGCACACACACACCCACACACACAATTATCCCCTCCATTCTATGATGCCATCAAATGTAAAGCCCAGGGTTAAACCGGAACCATTCCTCCAGGCTGCAGTCCTCTTCCATTGACGCTGCGCCTCAAGTGTAGGCACAGGTAATCCTGCGAGTGTCTACAGTAGGACTGAGACCCGGGGGGCAAACTGTTTACACCGCAGTACTGACACTCCCAGGGAAACTGGCAGGAATTACGTAACAGGCGAGAAATAAAACTAAACTGGATATTACACATTACTGCTCTGGGATGAGACAGCCCAGGTTCATATCCTAGCTTTTCTACTCGCTAATGGTACGGCATTGGACAACTTACCTGAGTGTCTCGGTTTCTCACTGGCGAAATGGGGATGGTAACAGTACCCAACTTTAGTGTTACTCACAGGATTACATTAAATACCCGTGAAGAGCTTAGAGCCACACTGGGCAAAAGTGAGTACTCAGCATGAATTAAGTTTTAGCATCTCTTCCTAAAATCCGCGGGTTATGCCGTAAAGCAGGAATCAGCAAACTTTTTCAGTAAAAGCCCAGATAGTAAATATTTTTGGCTTCGGGAGCCATGGCGCCTCTGTCACAACCGCTCAGCCCCACCATCGGGGAAGACAGGCCGAGGCACTAGGCAAATGTGAATGTGCATGGCACGTGCCAACAGAATGTGACCCGTGGACACCAAAATGGAAACGTCACATAATCTTCACGTGTCAGGAAATATTATTTTAAAAAATTTATTTCTCAATCATTTCTATGTGCAAAACCATCCATAGCTCCCGGGCTATACAGAACTAGGTGGTGGGCTGGATTTGGCCAACGGGCCAAAGTTTGCCACCAATCTGCCCCTACCCCCCACACCACCCACACCCTCCCCGCACCACCAGAGGGTGTCCCTTACTGGCTGCTTCACACCTTGACTCTGCCATACCAATGACTATTCATATCAAAGCTTCCCTGCATCTTCTCTCTTCAGGTCCCTGGCTCCCTGTTTTCACCCATTTTTCCTCCACAGGAGAAAGCCAAAACTCAGTAACAATCGTTCCACTCCATTAAGACACAAGTACGCATGGTGCCTCTAAGCGCGTGACCAAGCTCCGGCCTCACTGTTGCAAACTAGAGGGACCAGGGAAACAGCCATATATGTTGTAGAAGGTCCACTGCCTTCTATTAGGGAAATACCATCATATAGCTACAGCTAAGCTATATGATGTTCATTGCTTCGTCACCGTCAACTGTTTGAGTCTACCAATTTGTTTAATTGTCCTTTGTTAATGAATATTTATTTTATATTGTTCCCAGGCTCCAGGTTTTCACTATGACAAAAAATGCTGCATTTCTCATATAATTATCAAATTCTTTGAGATGGGAACATTTTCTTTTAAATCCCATTTTACAGATGAAGAATAGAGACATGGGGAAATGAAGGAACTTGCTATGTTCATGCATGTACTTAGTGCAAAAGGCAGAATTCTAATCCAGAGCCTGTATTTCTTTATTACCTTCTGTTGTCTTCCTGCCAAAAAAGGGGACATATACTAACCTTTATTTAATAGATTAAGTAAGATGTTGGAGGAGTGCTGCAGTGTGCCCACCAGCGGCTTCACTAGCATTTGTAAATGCTGTTTCCTCAGCCTAGCTCGTGGATTCACAGGTGTTTACTTTCGTGCTTCTTAAATTACATTGCTGTTACGTATGATCTTTCATACGTATCATCCACTGCACAATTAAAACTATAAAAAATCTTGGTACCAGTATAAAGATGTGTGGGTAAAATCTAAAGACACGTTCTTAGGAACTGGGGAAAGGAGAGACTGGAATGGTGATCTGGGAACCCATGGAGAGCAAATCTCAAGTTTGGTTACATAGTGGCCTCCATGACAATCGTTTATTGGGCACCCCTTTTCTAGGAACGGCCCTTTACCCAAAACCCATGGTTATGGTGGGAGGCACTATGACCCCACTTTCGGGACACAGTTGATTGGACCAAGAGTGGTTACTTGAGCCAAGACATTGTTCTGGTGGTAATTCATTTCCTGGCCTCAGCCAGTTAGTCTATAAGCGAGAACATGACTCTGGCTAAGCCAATCAGTGTCCTTTTCCCAGAATCTTAAAACTGGAATTGGCAATCTATTAAGATTTAAATTTATGCCTGCTGGTAGACCTTTAGAGAAAAAATCCATTTGTATTAAAAAAAAAAAAAGAAAAGAAAAGAAAAGGAAGCCAAGGCAGACAGAAAAACAGATGAACCACAAGAGTCTTGATGGCATTCAAGGTTTTGTCCCAGATCTTCCTGAGGCCCAACTACATCCCAGACCTTCTAGAAACTAAGTTGTTTTGTAAGAGTCCACAGCCTACATTTAACAAATTATTTCTTAAGTACTTTTTAAAAATGTTTCTTTTACTTTTACCTGGCAGAGTTCTAATTTATCAAAGAATCAGCAAGTAGTGCTGTAAAAATTACAAGGCAGCTAAGAGGTGCCTGGGTGGCTCAGTTGGTTGAGTGTCTCACTCTTAATTTCAGCTCAGGTCATGATCTTAGTTCAGGGTTGGGCCCCACAATGGGCTCCACGCTCAGTGCAGAGTCTGCTGGAGATTCTCTATCTTTCTCTCCCTCTGCCCCTCCCCCTGATCATGCCAAATAAATAAATAAATAAATAAAATCTTTTAAAAAGTTACAAGGCAGCTATCAAGACAGTGAGAAGTGTTTCTCTGATGGCCACTGAAAGCTTAATAGGTTATAGACTGAGGACAAGTATTTCTACTGAACAGTCAAGAGAAAGTACAGTTAGCAAACCAAGAAGTATAATCTATTTAGCTATGATACAAAAGCAAACAAAGGTAAAGTCACCAGAGTTGCAGAACTTCCTTCACTAAAAATAAAGAGAAAAAAATTGAGAAGCAAAGTAGGAATAATGGATCTCAATTAACAGGAATAAACCATTTAAACTCTTCTTCATGTAACTTCCCGTTTCACATAAAATAAAAGAGGTAGACCAGATAGCTGCCTAGCTCTTCATTAGTTTTTTTTTTTTTTTTTTTGGAGAGAGAGAGAGAGAGGGATGCAGGGGGAGGGGCAGAAGGAGAGGGAGAGAATCTTAAGCAGGCTCCACACTCAGTGCAGAGCAGGACTTTATCTCACAACCCTGAGATCATAACTGGAGCCAAAATCAAGAGTCAGATGCTTAACCCACTGAGCCACCCAGGAGCCCCCCACCCCACCCACCCTGCATTAGTTCTAAAATTCTTTAGCTCTGATGTTAAAGACATCAACAGTAATTCATAAATTTTTGAAAGTCCTAAAACTAGGATTTTCATATTGAACATAACTGCCAAAAATAGAGGTCTTAGCTGACTTAGTTCCAATAGTAAAATCAGATCAATTGCTTCAGAATATTCTTTATGGGTTAGTTAACAAACTTGTGTTAATGACAAATTGTTATTAGCTCTCAGATGTGATTTGTGAAATATGTTATGTCTATATTTTTTAGATACTAAAAATACATAGAAATGTTGCCTACAGATCCAAGAAAGCAAAGTCAAATCTCTTATCATTTTATTTCTGTATGGTTTTTAATTTCAAATTGCTACTCAGCTCAAGATCAAATTCATATTTATTTTCATTTTAAAGTCTGGCTTCTTTTTCATTTCACACCAGTGGTTCACTTTATTATGAATATTTTCTTCACTGTGACTTAGTACAATATGTATATATATAATTAGAGTAATGATTACCAAACATTTTGACAAGTATGGAAAATAGTAGTTAATGTTTTCCATCTGCTACATGGTATGTCACCCAAAGAACCATTGATCCTACGGAATAAGGAAACACCTACACAAGTACATGACAGAAATATAAATGTCTAATGAATTTGTTTTAATCATTTACTTACACATTTTTATAAACGTTACCATATGTTGTTGAAATTAGCCATTATCAAAATCAGTGCCCGAATGTTGTCACTTCCAGAGCTTCACTCTGGAAAGTGTTTTAAAATTGTAATTATTCTATTTCTGTAGAATGTATCATCCTTTATTTCTAAATATCTAATTTCTAAACTTAAGAGCTGAAATCTCTTCCTTATAACACCTTTAGCGGTGCTGTTGCAAAATCTTTTGTTGGTTTGGCAGACTTAAGTTCTTCCAAGAGTCAAAACCTATATCTAAGGACCTCAAATCCAGACTGTCAACTGCAGAAAGGGAATGTCAAATGCTTCATACCTTCAGTCTGCAGGCCTGGAAAGAAAGCACTGCAGATTATCGTGTTCTAGGAGCTTGCTGC
>NC_138373.1:57963592-57976645 GCF_054177405.1 Leptonychotes weddellii | reverse complement strand
CCCAGCTGGGAGGTGAACACAGGCGCCTAACTAATAGAGCTCATGCCACTAACCAGTGCACAATCCTACCTCTGAATAAATGACTGTGGGGGCTAGATTTATTGGTATAAATGACACAAACACACTTCCTGTCTTCTTGCCCTAGGTTATATTATTAGGGATTTAACTAAGCAGCCTTTCTAGCCTGATATTTTTTTAGTCTTTTTTTTTTTTAAAGATTTTATTTATTTATTTGATGGAGAGAGACACAGCGAGAGAGGGAACACAAGCGGGGGGAGCGGGAGAGGGAGAAGCAGGCTTCCCGCGGAGCAGGGAGCCCGATGCGGGGCTCGATTCCAGGACCCCAGGATCATGACCTGAGCCGAAGGCAGACGCCCAACCGACTGAGCCACTCAGGCGCCCCTATTTTTTTTTTTTTTATAAACTGCATGTGCAAATTCCACACAGTAAAAATTTTTTAGAAATAGGAATTAAATCACATAGCTGTCCCATTTGCAGTGCTGGCAAAATGAGTATCGAAGAATCTGCTCTGCTCTCAAACTGCAAAGTCAAAAATGAACCCCACAGAGTCATGAGCTCCCAGAAACAGGCAAAACCATGAACATAGGTGCACATGCACATTTTCCCTGAGAAGAAGTCACATGGTTTTTATCAGATATTCACATCCTAAAACATGAAGACGCACTGCACTAAAATCTCTTAAAATGTAAAACCGACTTCCCACATAACTGTCTTATCCAGGAAGAATGTTAATCCATAAAAGAAAACCTTGCCTGTGATATATTTTTCATGGTAATGTAATGACTTGGTATCCCCCTACCCCACCCCTCCCCCTTGCTCACATGAAATCAGGAGTCCGACTCCTAACTGATTGAGCCATCTGGGCACCCCAGGAATTTAATCTGTTCTAGGAGTTAACAAATATAAGGATTCCATCCTTCGAGTTGCAGGAAACAAAACAGAATTCACATTCTTGTTATATTATCACTATACAATTAAAGTGTTTGAATCTAGACCTGTCAATGCACTCCAGTAAGTTCAATGACATTCATGTGGTATCCAATAATTGTTGTGCTTGCTTTTGTTTTTTGTTTTTTTGTTTTTAGATTTACTTATTTATCTGAGAGAGAGAGAGCATGTTCGCATGAGTCGGGGGGAGGGACTGAGGGAGAGAATCTCAAGCAGACCCCACACTGAACACAGAGCCCGACTAGGGGCTCAATCTCACTACCCTGAGATCATGACCTGAGCCAAAATCAAGAGTCAACAATCAACCACCTGGGCCACCAAGATGCCCCAAGTGTTTTAAGCTTAATAATGGATGGAAGGATGTTTCCTCCTTCTTTTGCAAAAGAAAGAAACTCTATGGCAAGGAAAGGTTTTTTTCCAAACTGGACTACAATATTTGATCCCAAATATACATTTAATATTTGTTGAACATCAGCATAAAAAGAGATAGAATTATATATAGAAATGCTTACGATATATCCCTGAGACATCGTTGATGATCTTGCTTTGGACAGACACTTATTCCAGATATCCAGAAACATTCTTAGGGCATTAAAATGATATTGATGAACAATCCAAGGCATGTTTCTTTACTATGTTGTTAACCCAACAACACCAAGCTCACAATTTAAAGCTTCAGGTAGAACAAAGCCAAATGCCTAGCAAATCAAATAAGTCACCATCATAGTGATCATGTACAGTAGAAATGTCAGTCTTAATCCAAAACCAAAAGCAAAGACAACGGAGGGTGGGGAGGGGAATCTAATCCACAAACTAAAGTGGTTGATAGGAAAACCATGCAGAGCATCAATAGGAACCCAGAGCCTATTAAATCTTGGGCCATGAGTCCATTGAGGCTCATGATAAAGCAGCCAAAGAATTACTTTTATCCTTATTGCAGAAACAGACATTTGACTTAGGGCTCTCCTGACCAAGAAAACACAACCATGCATCTTCTTTCAAGAATTTAAGCCCAGTGGGTATACACAATCTTTGAATACAGCCCCTACCATCAGTGGAAATCACAGCAGAAACCTACAAGCTGTTCTCATAATCCCCAGATTTCACTCATTTCACGCTGATAAATGTTTTGAAATTTTACACTCCATTTTCTCTGATGGTGATTTTGCATTCTTAATCAACCTCTCCAGAAATTGTATTTCTTTAAATTAGGCATCCTAATAAAAGTGTATAAACACATATACATGAACCCACATCTTATTCTTCCTTGGCTTTTCTCTGAGCCTCTGAACCTGAAAATTTTTCATCATTTCCTTAGAGCTTCTTTATATTACACTGTCCATAACAATAAGACACCTGATATTCTTTCCTTTGTAACTTTCAGCAAATTTAATGGCACGATGTGTGGACTTGGTTGACAAAAAGGGAATAGGGTATTTTTTTTAAAAGAGTTTATTTATTTGTCAGAAAGAGAGAGAGAGAGAGCGCACAAGCAGGGGGAGGGGCAGAGGGAGAGGGAGAAGCAAGCTCCCTGCTGAACAAGGAGCCCAGCACAGGGCTCGATCCCAGGACCCTGGTATCATGACCTGAGTCAAGGACAGACACTTAACCAACTGAGTCACCTAGGCGTCCCAGGCAAACAGGGTATTGTAAAATTTATTTTTTTGGTTTCTTTTTTAATTTCTAGATTATTAATCAAGTCATTTATTTTAATTCTAAAATTATTATTACTATTATTATTTAAGACAAACGTATGTGGTTTTTTTCAGAGTTATTGGCAAATTAACTTAAACCCTCCCAAATATTTCATGGCAATATGGTGCACAGATAAAGATAAAATCTCTTTATCTCTGCACTGGAAGAGACAAACACTCTTCCACCTTCCTTCTTACCCCAAATCCCTACAAATGACAGGGGGAAAAAAATTAAAATCTGTAACAGTGCCGGAAAGCAAGAGAGAAGAAAAACTTCTGAGACATTTCTAACAGACAGAAAGGAGATAGGACTGGCTGAGGAAAAAGCCACAGGAAAGAACTGCTGCGAACTGGATGCTTTGCAAGTTTCCAAACTCAGAGGAGATGCATGCGAGATGGATGCTAGATGCATGGACCCCCTTCCTCCTACTGCAAAGACCCTCTTCCCCGTTGTCAAGGAGCAAGTTGCTGAGGCATCTGCTCCAGGCTAGAGAAGTGACTATGGATAGTTAAGCTGCCCATTGCAAATGGTGTCACTCAAGCCTAGCAAAGTGGTCCTCGCTGAGGGTATGAATGCCTAGCGTTCTACATCCAGTAACCCATCCTGTTCCTTCTCCCCATCATGGGAGACAGACCTCGACAAATACTGTATCCAAACCCAAAACTGCCAAATACATGAGGAAAATCAGTGTCCATAAAAGAGAGGTACCAAACTTCATTAACACAACTAATACTGGAGGGGAAAAATGCTTAATAGAGCAAACAAAATGAGACTTTAATAGAAGTGAAATTAATATCCTCAGAAGAACATCATAACTATGAAAAAAGAACAGGTATTATAAAAATGCAACTTTAGATCTTAAAAATAAAAAATGTTTTTATTATTGCAATAAAACTCAATATATCGGCTGAATGATAGAATGGACACTAGTGAAGAGCAAGTTAATAAGCTGAATATCCAGCCCTAAATGCAGCACAACAGAATGAATGGGTGGGAAGTGTGACATAAAGGTTGAGGCTTGTGAGCGGCGCCTGGGTGGCTCAGTGGGTTAAGCATCTGACTCTTGCTTTCCTCTCAGGTCACTGTCTTACAGTCGTGAGATCGAACCCTGCATCAGGCTCCGTGTTCAACACAGTCTGCTTAAGATTTCTTTTCTCCCTCTCCCTCTCCCTCTGCCCCTCCCCACTGCTCCCTCTCTCTCTCTCTCAAATAAATAAATCTTTAAAAAAAAAAAAAAAGTTGAGGCTTGAGAGAAAGTCCCAGAAAATCTTGAATCCACCAAATAGGAGTTCCAAGGAAAAAGAGAGAGAAAGAGGACTGAAAACAATGACAGGAGAACATCAAAAGAAGTGAGTCTCCAGATTTAAAGGGACTAATAAAAATGAAGCAGGAAGAAAAACAACCATAGTTATTAAAGGGGTTCAAAACAAATCTCCCCAAAATGTGTCACTTTGGCATGTGGACTATTTTAAAATGAAAATCAAGACCCAGAAAACGCAGGAAAAACTTTTACTACTCCCTTAACGACCTGAAAGAATTTAGATAGGGGCCTGGCCCAAAAAAACTATTACCAGAGATAATTTTTTTTATCTGAATGACAGATCTGTATGGCAGGGCAAACACCTAATTACCAAACATCTGCTTTCCTTATTGTCCTGTGAATCACCCTCCTCCCCTTTGAAGCCCCAGGTCCCTATCCCATGCGTTAGCTGAAGTTGGCATGTAAGCAGGAACTGCCCAGCTCGCCCTTGGGTCTCATACTCTTAGGGGGCCCCTCATACATATGTAATTAAATTTGTTGTCTCCTGTTAATCTGCCATATGTTAATTTAATTAGTAGACCAGCCAAATAACCTTAAGGGTAGAAGGAAATTTTTTTCCTCCCCAATAATCTGTTCTTATGAAATATTAAAGGAGAAGAATAATCTTAAAACCCTTCAAAGAAGAAAAATAATTATCTGCAAAGAAGCAAGAATCCAACTGGTGTTAAATTTTATTATAGCAATGCTGGATACAAGAAGTCAATAAAGCAAATTTCCAAAGTAGCAAATGAAAATAATTTGAATCTAGTTTAAATTTGATTCTAAACACCTAAAATATCCACCAGTAACAGGATGATTAGATGAGATAGAGTATATTCATATGACATGCTATGATTCAGCAGTTAAATATAATGCCATCTCTAAGACATATTGTTAGTGAAAAAGCAAGTTACAGAAATATGTCAGTCATGGTTCAACCAGGGAAACAGAATCAGTAAGAAATACGTAATAGGAGATTTATTGCAAAGACTTGGCTTATGCAATTATCAGGGCTGGCTAGGCAAGTTGGAAAATCACAAGGCAGGCCATCAGGAAGGGAGTTATCTACAACTGTCAGGCACAAACTGAAACTGCTGCCCCCAGACAGAATTTCCTCTTCAGGGAAGACTAAGCAGCTGCTCTTAAGAGCTTTCAAATAACTCAATCAGTTCCACCCAGATTATCTAGGAAAATCTCCCTTCCTAATAAGTCAACTGGTTATGGACTTTAATCACGTCTACAAAACAGCTTCAAAGCAACACCTAGATTAGCGTTTGATGGGATAACTGGGAACTATATAGTCTAGCCAAGTTGACACATAAAACTGACCATCACAACCACATGTATATGAATGTATATACACATTTGTATTATGATACAGACGCACTATTGGACTGTGTGTGTCTATATTTGTATGGAGACAGAGAGTCAGGAAGGATGCACACCAAATGGTAACAATGAAACAGTAAAAATTGAAAAGGGGAGTGGTGTAGGGCAAAGAGGAGATTCACTTGTTATTCTTTATAGTTCTGGTGGGGGATGTTGATAAGGAGGGAGACACACATGTGCAGGGACAGGAGGTAGATGAGAAAGCATTGTACCTTCAGTTTAATTTTTCCGTGAACCTAAAATTACTCTAAAAAATAAATTCTATTCTTTTTTTTAAGATTTTATTTTATTTTTTATTTTTATTTTCATTTTTACTCATATGACTTTTTTAGAAAAAGAGAGCATGCATGAGCAGGGATGGGAAGAGGTAAAGGGAGAGGGAGAGAGAGAATTTTTTTTTAAGATTTTATTTATTTATTTGTCAGAGAGAGAGAGGGGGAGAGAGAGCACAAGCAGGGGGAGGGGCAGGCAGAGGGAGAGGGAGAAGCAGGCTCCCCGCTGAGCAGGGAACCCAATGTGGGACTCGATCCCAGGACCCTGGGATCATGACCTGAGCCAAAAGCAATGCTTAACTGACTGAGCCACCCAGGTGCCCGGAGAGAGAGAATCTTAAACAGGCTGCACATCCAGCACGGAGCCCAACAAGGGGCTTGATCTCACAACCCCAAGATCATGACCTAAGCCAGAATAAGGAGTCAGATGCTTAACTGACTGAGCCACCCCGGCACCCCTAAGATTTTATTTTTAAGTAATCTCTACACCCAATGTGGGGCTTGAATTAACAACCCCGAGATCAAGAGTCCCATGCTCCACCGACTGAGCCAACAAGGTGCCCTGCTATTCTTTTTTTTAATGACAGATTACTTACAAAAAAACCCCCAAAAACAACAATCAGGTTGTTAGCAGAGCTCTAATCAGCAAAAATAAATGCCAAAAGGTAGCAGGAAAATATCTTTTACATACCTAAAGTAAAGAACTCATAACCTAGAATGCTATACATAATAAATTATTCAAGAAGGAAGATAATTCAATATATATATTCAAGTATGAAAAAATAAGAGTTTACTCACTGACATTTGTGAAGAAACTGCTGAAGAATATGTATGCATCAGCCATAAAACTGATACAAAGAATGAAGGAGGAAATTCAATGGTGAGCAAATTCATTTGAAAAGCACAGCTAAACTAAATGAAGTATTGAGTGTGAAAAAAATAATCACAGTATGGGGTGCCTGGGTGGCTCAGTTGGTTAAGCGTCTAACTCTTGATTTTGGCTCAGGTCATGATCTCAGGGTCCTGGGATCGGGCTCCACGTTCAGCAGGGAGCCTGCTTGAAGATTTTCTCTCTCCCTCTCCCTCTGCCTCTCCCCGCCCCATTCTCTCTCTCTCTAAAATAAAAATAAATAAATCTTTTTTTTTTTTAATGATTTCATTCATTTGACAGAGAGAGACACAGTGAGAGAGGGAACACAATCACGGGGAGTGGGAGAGGGAGAAGCAGGCTTCCCACAGAGCAGGGAGCCCAATGCAGGACTCGATCCCACCGGGATCATGACCCAAGCCGAAGGCACACGCCCAACGACTGAGCCACCCAGTCACCCCCAAAATAAATAAATCTTAAAAGGAAAAAAAATAACGACAGTAATTTCCATGGATGTGTGTAAAAATCGGAAAATTCTAGATAACAATACTAGGAAAGCTGATGGCAGGGTGTTTCAACTTGAAATAAAAAATTATAAATATTTCTGCTGCTTTTGGAAGAGAACAGCTAATGATTAACCTTAGAACTTGTTGGAGAAGGGCACCTGGGTGGCTTAGTTGGTTAAGCGCTCAACTCTTGATTTTGGCTCAGGTCATGATCTCAGGGTCATGAAACTGAGCCCTGGAGTCAGGCTCCCCACTCAGTGAGGAGTCTGCTTCTCTCCCTCTTCCTCTCCTTCTGCCCCTCCCCCTGTATGTGTGCTCTCTCCCCCTAAAATAAATAAATAAATCTTAAAAAAAGGAAAGAACTTGTTGGAGGAATGTAAAACTAAGATACATGTTAAAAATTTAAGAGTAACTTTTAAAGCAAACCATGAGAATTAAGAAAAAAGTACTACTCCAACAAAAGGAGCAAGAATAAAAGTAGAAAAAGCAAGTAGAGGTAAAAGCTTGGTAAAAAGATGACATAAGATAGGATAAATTCTAAGGAAATTAATAAATTTTTGAAAATTTATCTTTAGAACACTACCCAACAAAACCTATAGGGTCATTAATCCAGTATGTAAGTGAAAAATCATAGTTTTACATGCATTTATTATAAAACAAGAAGCTGTCAACTTAAGTCAGAAAAAAATTTAAAAAGTTGGAAGGAGGAAATAAAGGCAAAGGTAGAAATTAAAGAAACAAGGATCAAAGAATTTTAAAATAGAGTTAAATTGCAAAATCAAAACCTGCTTCTCTTAAAAGAGTAGTAAATAAAAAAAACCTTTAAAAGCCTTCCTAAGGAAAAAAGAGAGTAGACACAGATTATATTAAGAATAGAAAAAGGGTCAGAAGTACAGATAAAGAATAGATTTTTTTTTAATTTAAAAAATGTTTGAAAATGTTTTGGCAATTTAAAAATTAATGACAAACACATTTTTAGAAAAATTATCAAGTTGGCTGAAAAAGAAATTTAACACCTGATTCACCCAATATTATCAAAGAAACTGAATTGGTTGATAAAAATTTCCATCTCTTAAAGGCACTAGACCCAGAGAAGTCACAGGACAGATTTAGCAATCTTTGAAGAAATAGGTTGTTTCTGGTCCGCTGGGAAGAAGGCAGAGTAGGAGGGCCCTAAGCTCGCCTCCTCCCACGGATACAACTAGATAACACTCACAGCAATGTAAATCACCCAGAAAATGACCCAAGACTTACACAAGAAAGAGAAGAAGTCACATTGAAGAAGGTAGGAAGGGCAAAGACACAGAAGATGTGGTCTAGGAGCTAAATGGATCGTGGACATCCTTGGTGGAGAGGGAGCTGGTGGTGCAGAGAAGGGTACAAAACAGACTTGCACACTGGAGAGCCCACAAACGGGGAGGACAAATCCCCAAAACATTTGCCTTTGAAAGAGAGAGAGGCCGAACTTCATGAGTTCTTATAACTAGTGGGACTTGAAGCCTGGAATCTTAAAAATTGGCAGGCTCACCTCTGGGAGAGCCTGGAGGATGTTAGAAAGCAGAGTCCCCACCCTTAAAGAGACAGCCAACAAACAGCCCATGCAGATACAGCACTAGAACCAACAGTTTGAAAAACAGACGGGACAGACAGGAGGGAGAGTGATTTCCTCATATCAGAATGTGGCCCAGAGAGCTAAGGATCATGGGAAGACCCCTCCAGGGACAAAGGAACTGGCAGGTGCCATTTCCCTCCCCCTGGCCCCCAGAAAAAATAATGGCCATCTGTGGGAACAAGCGCTGTGTCAATACTTGCTACCTAACTTGTTTGCACCAAGCCCCCAACCCCTTGCTTGGGCAGATCCACCCTTCCCAGTGCTGCAGGGCCCCTCCCCAAGAATACTAGGCCACCTGTCCACTACATCTCCAGACCAGCACATTTTGCGGGACCTCAGTTCCTGCAGCAGCAGGGGCAGGTCTCATTTTGCAAGGAGACCACTGCACATCTTGTTTAAATGCACCCCCACCACTGTTGGGGACCAAACGCTGCCCACAATAGGCAAAGAGAGCCTCTGCAGACAACTGGACAGAAGGAAAAAGAGGCCAAGACTCAACAGCAGAGCACACACAACACAGAGGAGACACTCCCTGAAGCCCCAGGGAACAGGGGACACTGCATTGCAAGGCACTACAGGACCTCTTCTTCATAAGGCTACTATTGTTAAGAGCAAGAGAAGTAGCTGATTTTCCTAAGACACAGGAACAGACATGGTTAGACAAAATGAGGAGACAGAGAAATATCTCCCAAATGAAAAGACAGCACAAAACCACAGTAAGAGACTTAAGTGAAATGGATATAATTCTGATAGAGAATTTAATGATCATAAAGATATTCACTGGACTTGAGAAAAGAGTGGAAGACATCAGTGAGACCCCTTAACACATAGATGAAAAAAAACCAATCAGAGATCAACAAGACAATAAATGAAATTAAAAATATACCTGTTGGAATAAATAGCAGGCTAGATGAAGTAGAGGAATAAATTAATGACCTGGAAGACAGGAATGGAAAGTAACCAAGGTAAGCAAAAGAGAGAAAAGAAAATTATGCAAATTGAGAATAGTCTTAAGGAACTCAGTGACTCCATCAAGCATAATAACATTTGTATTGTAGGGGTCTCAGAAGAATAACAGAAAAGGTGGCAGAAATTTTATTTGAAGAAATAATAGCTGAAAACTTCCCTAATTTGGGGAGTGAAACAGATATCCATATCCAGGAGGCATAGAGAGTGCCCCAAAAACTCAACCCAAGGAGATCCACACCAAGACACATGGTAATTAAAATGGCAAAAAGTAGAGATAAAGAAAATATTTTAAAAGCAGCAAGAAAAAAGAAGACAGTTACTTACTAGGGAAACCCCATAAGGCTATCAGCAGATTTTTCAACAGAAACTTTGCAGGCCAGAGGTAGTGACATGATATATTCAAAGAGCCAAGAGGGAAAAATATGCAGTTAAGAATACTCTGTCCAGCAGGACTATCATTCAGATAGAGTTTCCCAGACAGGTGTGCCTGGGTAGCTTGGTCAGTTAAGCCTCCAACTCTTGATCTCAGCTCAGGTCTTGATCTCAGGGGTGTGAGTTCAAGCCCCTCATTAGACTCCATCCTGGGTGTGGAGCTTACTTTAAAAAAAAAAAATGGAGTTTCCCAGACAAATAAAAACTAAAGGAGTTCATGACCACTAAACCAGCCCCACAAGAAATATTAAAGGGGACTTTTTTGAGTAGAAAGGAAAGACCATAAGGGAGAATATGAAAAGCAAAAAACACAAAAGCAGTAAAAATAAGTATTTCTGTACAAATCAGTCAAGGGATTCATAAAATAAAAGGATGTAAAATATGACACCACATACCTAAAATGTGGAAGAAGAGGGGAAAAGAATGGGTTTTAACTTAAGCAACCATCAACTTAATATAGATTGCTATATACAGAAGATGTTATATACAAACCTAATGATAACCACAAATCAAAAACCGCTAATAGATATTCAAAGAATAAAGAGAAAGGAATCCAAGAATATCACTAAAAAAAGCCAACAAGCAAGAGAGGGAAAGATCAAAGAAAATCTATTGAAACAACTACAAAACAAGTAACAAAATGGCAATCGATACGTATATCTATCAATATTTACTTTGAATGTAAATGGACTAAAGGCTCCAATCAAATGACATAGGGTGACAGAGACCCATCTGTATGCTACCTACAAGAGACTCAGTTCAGACCAAAAAACACTGCAGATTCAAAGTGAGGGGATGGAGAAATATTTATCATGAAAATGGATGTCAAAAGAAAGCTGGGTAGTAATACTTAAATCAGACAAAACAGACTTTAAAACAAAGATTGTAACAAGAGACAAAGAAAGACACTGTATAACAAAAGGGACAATCCAACAAGAGGATATAACAATTGTAAATATTTTTGCACTCAAATACATAAATCAGTTAATAAAAAACATAAAGGAAATAATTGATAGTAATACAGTAATAGTAGGGGATTTTAACACCCCACATACATCGATGGATGGATAGTCCAAGCAGAAAATCAACAAGGAAACAGTGGCTTTGAATGACACACTGAAGCAGATGGATTTAACAGACATTCAGAACATTCATTCCTAAAACAGCAGAATACCACATTCTTTTCAAGTGCACATGGAACATTCTCCAGAATAGATCACGTATTAGGCCACAAAACAAGTCTCAACAAATTCAAAAAAATTGAAGTCAGACCATGCATCTTTTCTGACCACAATGTTATGAAACTAGAAACCAACCAGAAGAAAAAGTCTGGAAAGAGCACAAATACATGGAGGTCAAATTACACGCTACTAAACAATGAATGGGTCAACCAAGAAATAAAAGAAGAAATGAAAAATTTCATAGAAACGAACGAAAATCAAAACATAATGGTCCAAAATCTTTGGGATGCAGCAAAAGTGGTTCTAAGAGGAAAGCTTATAGCAATACAGGCCTGCCCCAAGGAACAAGAAAAAATCTGAAATAAACAATCTAAGTTTTACCTAAAGGAGCTAGAAAAATAAGACCAACAACATTCAAACCCAGCAAAAGGAAGGAAATAATAAAAATTAGAATAGAAATAAATGATATAGAAACTAAAAAACTAAAAGAACAGGTCAATGAAACCAGCAGCTGATTCTTTGAAAAGATCAACAAAATTGATAAACCTCTAGCCAGACTCATCAAAAAAAAAGAAAGAGAGAGAGAAAACCCAAATAAACAAAATCACTAATGAAAGAGGAGAAATAACAACCAACACCACAGAAATACAAATAATTTTAACAGAATATTATGAAAACCTATATGCCAACAAATTCAACAATCTAGAAGAAATAGATAAATTCCTAGAAACATATAAATTATCAAAACTAAAACAAGAAGAAATAGTTAATTTGAACAGACCAATTACCAGCAGTGAAATTGAATCAATAATCAAAAAACTCCCAAAAAACAAAAGTCCAGGACCAGACAGCTTCACGGGCAAATTCTACCGAACATTTAAAAAAGAGTTAATACCTATTCTTCTCAAACTATTTCAAAAAGTAGAAAGGGAAGGAAAACTTCCAAAATCATTCTGATGAGGCCAGTATCACCCTGATACCAAAACCAGACAAAAACACTACAAAAAAGAGAACACAGGCCAGTATCTCTCATGAATATAGATGCAAAAGTCCTCAACAAAATATTAGCAAACTGAATCCAACAGTATGTTAATAAAAAAATCATACACCACAATCGAGTGGGATTTATTCCCAAGATGCAAGCGTGGTTCAATAGTCCCAAAACAATCACCATGATATGTCACATCACTGAGAGAAAGGATAAAAACCATATGATCATTTCAATAGATGCAGAAAAACCATTCAACAAAGTACATCATACATGCATGATAAAAACTCTCTGTTAAGTAGATCTACAGGGAACATACCTCAACATAATAAAGAACTTATATGAAAAATCCACAGTCAACGTCGTAATCAATGGTGAAACAATAGAACTACCCTTTGATCCAGTAATTGTACTACTGGGTATTTCCCCAAAAATACAAAAACACTAATTCAAAAGGATACATGCATTCCTATGTTTATTGCAGCATTATTTACAATAGCCAAAATACGGAAGCAGCCCAATGTCCATCAACAGATGAATGGATAAAGAAGTGGTATGAGTACACACACACACACATAATGGAATATTATTCAGTTATAAAAAGGAATGAAATCTTGCCATTTGCAATGGCATGGATGGAGCTAGAGAGTATAATGCTAAGCAAAGCAAAATAAGTCAGTCAGAGAAATACAAATACCATATGATTTCACTCACAGGTAGAATTTTAGAAACAAAACAAACCAGCAAAGGAAAAAAGAGAGAGAGAGAGAGAGAAACTAAGAAACAGAGTCTTAACTATGAGAATAAACTGATGGTTACCAGTGGGGAGGGGGGTGGGGGGATGGGTGAAACAGGTGATGGGGATTAAAGAG
>NC_138373.1:57947506-57963092 GCF_054177405.1 Leptonychotes weddellii | reverse complement strand
ATATCCCTTCTATTTCTTGGTTGAGGGATTATCAATTTTATTAAATTTTTCCAAGAACCAACTTTTGGCCTTATTGATTTCCTCTATTATTTCTCTATTTGCTACTTCACTGGCTTCTACTCTTTGCTCCTTCTTGTTCTCTACTTTGAGTTTAATTTTCTTTTCATTTTCCAGCTCTTTAAGGTAGTAGCTTAAGTGATTGATTTTAAACCTTTATTCTCCTAAGAAAGCATTTAATGCTATAAATTTCCTTCTCACTACCATTTTAACTGTATCCACAAATTTTTATACAATGGGTGTTCCTTAACATTCCTTTCAAAATAAGTTCCCATTTCTCTTGTGATTTCTTCTTTGATCATGGATCAGACAATGCCTTTGCTTTCTCTTCATTTTTTTTAAAGAATACTTTAACTGGATATAGAGTTCTAGGTTGAGAGGGTTTTTTCCACACTTTAAAAATGTCATTGTGTTGTCCTCTTGATTAGAATTCAGCTTCCATTGTTACACTGTTCTTCTCTATGGAATATGTCTTTTTTTCGCTAGCTGCTTTTAAGATTTTTCCTTTATTACTTGTTTTCAGCAATTTGACTATGATGTGATTGTGTGTGATGTTTTTTCTATTCAACCTTCTTGGGTATCTTGAGCTTTTGGACCTGTAGCTTGATATTTTCTATCATATTTGGAAATATTTTAGCCTTTATTTCTTCAAATGTTTTTCTAACACATTGTCTCTATCTTCTCCTTCTGGGACTCTAATTACAAATATGTTCTTGTTATTTTTAGTTGGTGCATAATATTGTAATATTCTTCAAGTTTGCATTTTATCATTAATAAATTTGAATTTGTTGACACCTTCAATAGACTCTTCTCTGTAGCCCATGTTTTATTGAAAAAACAGTCTTTCTACATATGGTGAATTCCTGGTAAGCTCAGGAATATTCTACTATGTGAAGGTTATTAATTATGCTTTTGTGTTTGGAAATATTTAAATATTTTAGTCAATATATGTTCATCACTACTGTCCCTTTTTTACTTCATTGAGGTTATCATTCTTAGACAAACATTTTAAAAAAATCATCAAATAAGTTCTATTTCTGATTATCTTCAATGTTTGGCAGATAATGGGAGATGTTGCAAAATAATAGGTCTTTTCAATTTCATTCCATTCATTACAGAATGTAAATTTATCCCCAAAATGGAAGCTCATCAAAAAATTCTTCTCCCAAGAAATTACAAAGCACAATTATAAAATTGCAAAATTAAATCAGATACACTGTTTGAGCTCTCCTTGTTTGATTTGTTCATTTCCTTCCTCGCTTTTGTAGTGACAAATTCAATGGCTTCCTAGTCACACACTTTGTTTTCAATGGCTTCAAAACTTTTAAGTTTCTTTGGTCTTCCCTTCATTGAACACTTGATTAAAGATTCACAACTGATTTTGAACAAATTTTGCAAAAAGAACAAATAGAGGACTCATTTACAAACTAGTCCAATACCATTGTAAGGCACTAGATTGATTTTCAAAGTAGTTTTTCAAAGAGTCAAGCATTTGTAAAATCTGGCTGATGTTGCACAGCTAAGAGAAAAAAGTACATACTGTCAGGCTTGAATATTTTTAAATTCAATGTCAGTTTTATCACCAAATATTTGTTGTTCACTTACTTTAGGTATTTTATTAGCTCATCTTGTTCCTTCTGCATGTATTCCTCAGATGTAATCTTTGATTATCCATTCATATTTACAAATGAAGCCTATTTTGCTTAGTATAGGTCATTATTAAGTTTTCTATGTGAATGTTAACTCCTATCTCCCGGAGCCAAAACTGGGTTTCCACAGTTGTTCAGGTATACCACCTAATTTAAATTTGGATGTCTTATTTTAAATTATATTATTATTATTATTAATAGTTGAGTTAAAATAAGCCTAGATTGGTTTGATATACCTCTGCTTTTACTTTTTACTTTCAGATTCTGCCATGGTCTGGTCTAGTGATGTGGATGACACTGAATAGAATTCTCACTTTAACATATGGTTAACTCTGAAAGTCACCCACTGATAAACCACCTCCCTTCCAGATCCTTTACAAATGCTATGTAACTAACACTTCCCTTCCACTGTCAGTTGGCAGAGTGCTCACTGAATAAAACGAAGTGCACAGGCATGAGTGGTTAGGGACAGCTATCTCTTCATTGGATGATTTATTGGTAAAACCATACTAGCCATTTTAATAATTAGTCCCAACATTTTAGTGGCTTATCCCAGTGGAGGTATATTTCTCACTCATGTAACAATTGCAGTAGATGTTCCTAGTCAGTGAGTAGCTATCTTGACCATGGTAGTTCAGGGACCCAGATTCCTGCTGACTTACGGTGCCACAATTTAAATGGGTTCCTCTCTTGCCTCTGTCTAGATGGCAGACAGAACAGAGAACTTCTTAAAAGTCTTGGCCTATAGGTGATACACATCACTTCTGCTTATATTCTGTACTCGATTACAGGCCGCATGGCTACACATATAGGTCAAAGGGACTAGAAAATGTAGTCCTTGAGTGGGCAGCCATGTTTCAATTGCCATTCCATATTATGGAAAGATAGCACAATTTTTGCTTGACAGCTAGCACTCAATGTCATTGATTCTTTTTTTTTTAATGTTATGTTAATCACCATACATTACATCATTAGTTTTTGATGTAGTGTCCCACGATTCATTGTTTGTGTATAACACCCAGTGCTCCATGCAGAACATGCCCTCTTTAATACCCATCACCAGGCTAACCCATCCTCCCACCCCCTCCCCTCTAGAACCCTCAGTTTGTCTTTCAGAGTCCATCGTCTCTCATGGTTCATCTCCCCCTCCGATTTCCCCCCCTTCATTCTTCCCCTCCTGCTATCTTCTTCTTCTTTTTTTTTTTTTAACATATAATGTATTATTTGTTTCAGAGGTACAGATCTGTGATTCAACAGTCTTGCACATTTCACAGCGCTCACCATAGCACATACCCTCCCCAATGTCTATCACCCAGCTGCCCTATCCCTCCCACCCCCACCACTCCAGCAATCCTCAGTTTGTTTCCTGAGATTAAGAATTCCTCATATCAGTGAGGTCATATGGTACATGTCTTTCTCTGATTGAATGTCATTGATTCTTAACCTCTTACACTACACTAAAATAAATTCCAGCTGGTTATTTAAATATTTTTATGAAATATATCATTATAATCACGGAAAGGGAAAAGTCTGTCTATTATGACACAAAATCTAGAACTCATAAAAGCAAAGCGTTAGTTAATTCACCTACAAATATGCGCCATGGTAACCAGCAAAGGTGGCAGGGGTGGGTGGGTGGAGGGAAGAACTCATGACTCAAAACACAGGTAAAAGTGATCATTTCTTGAATATACGAATGGTTCTCATAAATCAAGTAGAAAATACCAACAGTCCAAAAGGTAAACCAGGAAAACACATAAGATGAGAGTTTACCCAAAGAGGAAATATGATGATTCTAAGCAATAATTTAAAAATAAAACCAAAATAAGATACCAGTGGCCCAAATCAAATGATTTATTGACATTCTGGGATAGGCTATGGCAAAACAAAACCTCATACACTGCTTTTGAGGGTGTAAATTAATAAACTTCTAAGAATATTAATTTACCAATAGCTCTAGAAATTTAAAAGGGGATATCCTTTGGTCCAGTAAATCTACTTCTAAAAAATTATCTCACAGATACAGATCTTGTGCTCTGAATAAAAGACATTCATTCACTTAGTATTGTTTATTAACAGAAAAGACTAAACAACCCATAGATCTATCAATAGGGTTATAACTAATTTATTATACCCATATAAGTCATACCCATATGAGTCTTTCACTCATACACTGGAAAATCATAAAGCAGTTCAAAAGAATAAGATATCCATATGCACGGACATGTTAAGATCCTTGGATGAATTAGATGAAAAATGTAATTTGCATACACAAATAGTATATAACATTTAAGAAAAACATATACCTGCATGTATTTTGAAATGTGTAAATGCATAGAAAAGGGTTTGTCAGGATGAACATCCACTTTTCAATTTATGTAATTCTAACTTTTTACAAGGAGAATAAATGTATGCACCAATTACTTTTGTAATTAGGGAATAAAAATAACTAAATTAGGTGTACCAGATTCACAAAAGCCTTACCTAATAACTATGCTGCTGGATGATCCCCTGAAAGGTAAAAACTGCCAGTTAGAATTCATTTGTGTGTTTGTGTCTGTGAACAAGCCTAATTCCCCCAATAAACTGTGAGTCCTGTAGAACATGTAAGCATTTTATGCACCTTTAAGAAGTGTTTCTTGTATTAACTGAACTCCTGAGAGGACAGGCACACCACAAATTTCGCTCAAGCCGCTTGCTCCCCACCGAAGGAAGCCTCCAGGCTCCAGGCCCGAGCAGCCGGAGCTCAAACCGACTGACTCCCTTACAATTTCTCCAGGAAACCGTCGGGTGGGGTGGAGATGGGCGCTCCGCCCAGTAGCTGCGGTCTCATCTACCGTCAGGTTTGAGAACATCCTTACCCTCCCGGAAATGAGCCTCAGTGCCTCTAAGGTTGCTCCTGAGCGGAGTCCGATCACTACCCAGGACGGAGCCAGGAACCGAGAGCAAGGCTGGAACTGGAAGCCATACTGGAGCCTGAAGGGGAGTCGGGGGCGGGGCCAGGACTGATTGTCAACCTGAGAGGGGTTGTCAGCAGTCATCAGTCAGCCCTGGGGTCAGAACGGCAGAGATCCTCAAGGGAAGGGTCGGAGCAGCTCTAGAAGAAAGGGTAGTGTGGGGGCAGGGGCCGGAACCAAACCAAACATCCGGACCTAGGTCACAAGCATTCTGGACATCAGATCAGGGGTCCTAAACTAAGTGGAGACCAACATCGGGAGGGTTTCTAGAAGTGTTCTGGGTGTCGGAGCACAGGCTGAAGGCAAGCCAAGCAGGGAGTCAGCCCTGTTGCTTGGGACTCTTGGACCTGGGCATAGATTTAAAGAGGAGAAAGATGACCCCAGTAGGTAAAGGGACTTGAACACAGTGAGTAACCCTAATAAATTACCTCGTAATCCCATTATTCTGGAATAATGGACAAACTACATCTCTTAAAAAAACAAAAAGGAAGGGGAGGAGCAGGAAGAATGAAAAAAACTTGTGTTGTAAAATTAGTGGGATAAAACATTTAAAACATTTCTAGCCCTCTCCAATCACATATCGTTCTCATCTCCAACTTGCTAAGTTGGCTCCTGGGTTAGAGCATGTAGGATGGGCTCTACAGCTTCTCCGGTTCTCTGATTAGGCTTCCTGGTTAGGTGGGACTGTGGGCAATATTCTGCAGTACACAGGCTTTGAATTTGCTTCCCTGCCTGGGTGTGGTCACAGAACAGGCTCCAAGGCTGGTATGACTGGCCGGATGGGTACATGAATCAGGCAGAACTTGCCACCAAGTTCCCTGACCCGACCAGCCACTGGCTAGCTCTGGAGATCGGCAGAGCCACTGGCTGGGTTCTCTGTGCAGCTACTACTATATATGGGTCTGTAGGATTGTCTATGCATCGTCCCAGGTACTCTGGTTAGGCTTCCTGTTCTGGCAGGACAGAAGGCTATATTCAGCATTAGGCGGGGCTTTGAGCTCGCTTCCCTGCCAAGGCTGAAGGATGGAATGGGCTCCAAGGTGTGTATGGCTCATTTACTGGGGACGTAATCAACCTGAGCTGCTCCCTGGCCAGACCGGGCCAGCAACTCAGCTCTGCAGATGGGCAGAGCCACTGGCTACAGTATCTACTTGGTTGCTCCTGCAAGGAAGAATGCTGTTGGCCAAGATCTGAGCACTAGTTGCTGTAAACCCTACCCCAACTCCTCCATCTCAATCTGATCCCCAGGGTTCAAGCCTCACAGATTTCCCCTATGAGCCTTGTGAGGCAAGACCCAAGTGGGCCTTCCAGGAAGCATCCCACAATGCTGGGAGAACTAGATGTTCATCTTGGGCTCTTTTTTTCCCCACTGGAGAAACCATAGGCCGGGGGAGGGAAAGGAGGGGGTGCCTCTCAGTGCCTCGCTGTGCTGGCCTGGGGAGGGGTGACGCAATCAGAGTATAAGGGCTCCTCTCAGCCTTCTAATGCAATCCATTTTTAGTCTCTGTGTTGAGGGGGGGGGGCTTTCAGCCCTACCCACATGTTCTGGGATTTTCAAATGGTGTCTTGCTTATGGAAAGTTGCTGGTTGTTCTTGTGAGGAGGACAGCGGTTGGGAACCACTGTGTTGCCATCTTGATGCTGTCACTCCCCTCCACGTCTGGTTTCATCTTTAGACCATGCTTTCCTAATAGTTCTTTGGATTTGATCTTTTCTAGAACCATTTCTTAATTCTAGCATTGTTTGCTTTCAAACCTAGCAGTTGCTTGTGTTTAACAACTTTTTCTCTAACTTCTCTCTCTCTCTCTCCTTTATGTTGTGCAAAAAACTGCAAAAGGAAGTCAGACTGCACCTGCAACCTCCTGCCCGAAAAGATTCTTAGTTTAATCATCGAGCTGATTCAGTGCCTTTTCTAGTTCCCACGATACCACAGTATTGTGTGTATTGACAGTGCCTCTCAACTTTTTGCCACCATATAGCAGGGATTCTCTTTTTCCCAGTCTCCAATCATATTCTTCTCACTTACCGCCTCCGTGGCAGCCTCCTCAAGGGCCACAACGTCGTTAATAGTAACTTCAAGGCCTTTTGCCTTTCACTAAAAGTCTCCTTAAGATGTTCTAGCTTTTCCCTACTTGCTCAGTCACTCCTACATTTCGGGGGTTTTGTTATAGTAGCAGTACCAATGTCTATATTAATTCTTTATTTTTCCCTAACAAATTATCCCAAAACTCAGTGGCATAAAACAATAATCACATTTATTGTCTTTCATATTTTCTGTGGTTAAGGAAATGGGGAATGGCTTTGATTGGATGCACTATTTTGCAGTTCTCGTGAGATTTAGTCAGACATCAGTTGGGGATGCAAATATCTGAAGGCTTGACTGGAGCAGGAAGAAGATTCATTTTCAAGGTGGCTAACTCATGGGCATGGCAAGTTGTGTTGCCTATTTTGTGAAGGTCTCAGTTCCTCTCCATCTGGGCCTCATTACAGGGTTGCTCATGATGTAGCTGCTGGCTTCTCCCAGAACAAGGGATCCAATTGTCCTTTTGTCCTAACCTAGAATGTCACACAGGGACACTGCTAATGCACTCTGTTGGTCATACCAACTCATTCTAACTCAATGTGCAAGGAGACTAAAGGATATGACTATCAGGAGGTGATGATAATTGAGAGCCATCATTGAGTCAAGCTACTATTTACCACTGTTGATTTCTGCCAGAGTTATGGGTCATTTTCCTTCTTTGCATGCCTAGTAATTTTGTATTTGATGTTGGACCTTGTAGAGTATATATGTTGAGTACTAAATTGCTTCCTTTATTTTATTTTATTTTTTAAAGATTTTATTTATTTAGTTGACAGAGAGAGACACAGCAAGAGAGGGAACACAAGCAGGGGGAGTGGGAGAGGGAGAAGCAGGCTCCCAGCTGAGCGGGGAGCCCGATGAGGGGCTTGATCCCAGGACCCTGGGATCATGACCTGAGCCGAAGGCAGACGCTTAACAACTGAGCCACCCAGGTGCCCCTCTTTGCTTCCTTTAAATACTATTGGACTTTGATCTGACAGGAAGTTGTTTATATATCGGTTGATCCTTTCAAGACTTATTTTTAAGCCTTGTTAGAGCAAGTCTAGAGTAGACTTTAGTCCCAGGGCTCGTTGTGCCATAGTATGAGGCAAAACTCTCTGGAGTTTCTCCTGAAAGCCCCAGTGCAGACTCTGCATTCTGGCTGTTCAAAATTTAACCGTCCCCCCACTCTGGATGAGCTTGGGCAACTTTTTAGCATCTATTTCTCTAATTATGTTTTGCCTCAGCTCGTGGAATTTTATCCATGCATGCGTGGTTAAGTATTTAGGGACAGACTCTGGCCAGGCTTTGCCTGACTTCAAAGAAGTTCATCGTCCACATCTGTGACTGGGGATTTGAGGACAAACTGCAAGGGACCCCATGCACATTTCTGAGGCACTTTATCACTAGAGGTCTCTCTTCCCTGGCACTCAGCCTCACATATTTCAGGCACCTCATCCCCCCTAAACTCTGCTTGGTCTCCTCGACTTAGAGAAAATGCTATGCTTTGCTTAGATTCTCCTTCCTGGGCTGCAGTCTGGAAAATGTCTCTAAGGAGGTCAGAGAACTGGGTTCTATGGTTCACCTCATTTGTTTCCTTTTTTCCAGGGATCATAGTCCTCCACTGTTTATTGCCCGGTTTCTGAAGACAGTTGCTCAACACATTTTGTCTTGTTATTTCCAATAAGAGAACAGTCTTTCAATTATCTCATCGGAGTTGGAAACAAGTGCCCTATCTTTTTTTCTATTTATGTCATTCATTTTGCTATCTAAGTTTACAGTTTGGGTTCAATCTAGTTCATCTCCTTGAAGTAAGCTTTGAAGTAAATTAATTATATGGGACTTCAATATATCTGGAAAATCCCTTTTCTCTCTCAATAACGTAATAGCCATATAATGCAAAAAATCTTACAATTCCCTTGATTGTCTCTTAAACTTTCTAAAATAACAACAAAAAGACTTTGCTTTAACGAAGTAAATAGGTTTTCAAGGAAATTACAAAAGAGACTAATACATATACTATGCCAATTGCCCAGAAAGTTCAGAAAAATTCTTCCATATAACACTTTTGCCTTAATTCCAAAGAATACATCACCACTATAAATAATATCCTTTTATGCTGCAAATCTGCAAGATAAGATGACTCTCACCCTCTATTCCCACCCCTCCCCCCAACTTTTTTCCTTTTCTTTATGGAGAAAGATCCTTGAGGTGATTTAAGTAAAACTTTGTCAGTTAATATTTGTCAAAGTATATAGTCATACTGTCTAAAGTTAAAGAATTTGTTGGCCATATAAGTATCAAACTGGAGGGGCGCCTGGCTGGCTCAGTCGGTAGAGCATGTGACTCTTGATCTCAGGGTTGTGAGTTCAAGCCACATGCTGAGTGTGGAGGTTACTTAAAAATAAACATTTTTTTTTAAAAAAAGTATCAGCTGAGAGTAACTTTAAAAAAAGAGATAATCAAATTATAACACAGCTATACTTATAATGAAGAACATACAAGCATTTAAAATTATCACTTTGATTTGATACTCAGTCCACAACTGATGTCTGTTATTGTTTTAATATATATATACATATGTATATATGTATACATATACACACATATATGTATGTATATATGTGCATAAGCACACATACTTTGTACATAATACATAATAGAATACTTATTATCTGATGCTGTGCAGAGGAGAGCTGATATTACTGGCAATTGTAGATTTAAAATGATCTTACTGTTTATTTTTCTAACATTAATAGAGAATATCGGCATTCATCTTCTCTTTTTGCACAGATAATTGAAAAGAATATATTCTTTTCTCCAAAAAGAGAAAGGCTTTAAGAATTCTAAAGTTCAAGGTTTTCTCAGAGGGCATCTGACCTGACTCACAGTGGAAGTATTACGGACTTCATCTTTACTCTGCATGGACAATGCCCTGAGACAGACTCCTTCGGCCCAGATTTTCTTCGAGAGGCAGGGCAGGGATTGCAAATGGAATCCGAATCCAGGAAGAGCCATTACGACCACATTGCTTGTTAGGCATTTCAGTCCTGATAAGAAGAACAGACTCAGAGAATGAATATCCGACTAAAAGAGGGAGGATAAATGAGAAACAGTTGTTAACACTTCTTTCTTTTTGACAACAGTAATAATAAGTCCCCTTTCTAGTGTTAAAAGCCTGCAATCCGTTCATTCATTTCACAAATATTTTTTTGAGCATCTGGATTGCAATTACTATGAAGTCCAGCAAGATAATGTGAGACCTCATCACTAAATAGGAATATGTGTGTACATACATATACAAGTTAGTGTCTGTGTGTGTCCACGTGTGTTGGTGGCAGGGCAGGAAATTGCCACAGCGGTTTATGAGCAAACTGGGGGGGAAATGAAAGCTTATTCTTATAAGTATATTAACATACATTAACCTGGAATGTAAATTTAGGTAAAGGAAATGCAGTACTCCTACATATTATCAATCATGATTATTGTTTTCTTCTCTTTTCTAAAATGGCTTGGGATCGGCATCAACTTTCTGGGTATCAACAAGGAAACTGATTTTGAATTATAAAGTATGTACCTTATTTTAACAGAATGTATTAGATTTAAGGGTTCACTTACTTTTTAGTAAGTAGAAAAACAATAAAAAAACAACAAAAAAAGCACTGACACTCCAGGGAGACTTCATAATAAAAAGCCCATACCTCATTATTTTACCATAACAAAAGTCTTCACTCACTGGAAACGCCAAGCCCTCCAGATCTTCATCACACTGGCATGTTGAAGGATACTCTTATAAATGCGGAATCACTTGGAGTACTACCTTTTGGAAAGTAGAAGAGAAAAAGGAATTCCATAGTGTGACACAACAAAATCCAACCAAAGGGACATTTTTCTCAAGTCCAGTGTGATATCTGTGCCCTAAACATTTGTGGAGAATCAGCCTATCAGACACTACAAAGTACGTGGAGGTAGATTGACTTTAGGGATATATGAAATCCAGTATCTAGCAACAGAGAAATATAGCAAAAAGCATTGGTGTGTGCTTTCAGACAAAATAAGTGACTATGTTTTGTACAGGCATGTCAGATGTCCAGAACCTGCCTTAAGGGATTCAGAATGGTACATTTTTTTTTCATCCTCTGTTATAATGTTGGTCCAACAAAATAAAACTCACACACTTAAAGTTTCAGGTTGACTAAGCCCATATGACAGTTAATTCATTCAAATAATAACTATCATCAACAGCATGATGAGGACAATCATCTAGGTCATGATGTTAAAAGACCTTGAAAAAAATTAATAAAATGAAATAAATAAGTTTTCTTCCTCCAAAATAAAAACTATATTCCAGGTGTTAAACTGCTATGGAAATCATAAAAAAAAATATTAATAGGAAAAACACACAACTCATCAATAAAAACCTAAAGCCAAATAATCTTGAGCCAAGAATCAATTGCAAGCCATGATAGAGCTATTGAGGTTTTTTAAAAGTCATTTATTGAAGAAACAGATATTTGGCATAGAGATGGGCGAGCCTAAAACAACCTTAGTAGGTATGCATAGTTTTTGAATAGATGTTACCAATAGAGGTAGCAGTCAGTAATCCCTCTTACTTTCTTTCTCTCTCCCTCTCTCTCTTTCCTCTCCTCTCTCTCTCTCCTTCTCTTTCTCTCCCTCCCTGTCTCTCTCTGTCCCTTTCTCTCCATCCCTCCCTTTTTCTCTCTCCCTCTCCCACCCTCCCTCTCCCCCCTCTCTCTACCTCTCTCTCTCTCTCTCTCACACACACACACACACACACACACGCGCGCGTGCACAAGATTGCAAACTAGATTCCCAAATATATTAATCCTTTAAGGTTTTACTTTCCATTTTTCTATTTTTCTCTTTCTGCTGAGTTATTTTCCCCACAATTATTTTCTCAAGAGATATTCTCTGAACTAGGCAACCAATGATATCACATAAATATACACCCACATAAAGAAACACAGACTTTTTTTCCCTCAGTTTTTGTCTCCTACCCATACTGGTTCTATCTCTAAAGCAGTCTTTTATAATGTTATTCAAATAACAGGCCACCAGATATTGTTGCTCTAAGAGCGCACCTGTGTCTTCCATCAGCTCTAATGGAAATTCTGGGAGCAGGCTACCGCTGCTAGGTTCAAGAGTCAAAGAGGGGACAGGGTTTTATGAATTTTTCAGATTGCTGACCAAGAAATATAGTTCACCATTTAAAAGTGAAGGTCATAATATTTCTGGAACAGAAATTTGGTAACTTTAAAAATAAACAATAGCTTACTTTTATTTCAACACTTTCTCTGGTGTTTAAAAAGAAATACACTATCGAGGCCTTTGCCAACAATTTGTTAGTAATAAAATGAATAAAAGCTAGTGTGTTGCACAATTCCTTTGCCATAAGGAATGAATAAATATAATCTATAATTTCAATACCCTTTTCTTTTTTTCTTTTTTTAAGATTTTCTTTATTTATTTGAGAGAGATACAGTGAGTGAGGGAACACAAGCAGGGGGAGTGGGAGAGGGGGAAGCAGACTTCCCACTGAGCAGGGAGCCTGATGCGGGGCTCGATCCCAGGACGCTGGGATCATGACCTGAGCAGACGCTTAACAACTGAGCCACCCACGCGCCCCTCAATACCCTTTTCAACACTAGTTACAGATTTTCCACACCACTGGTGGCTTATTTCATCCTCACACAGACAAATGCATACAAGACAAGCCATTGTCCCCACAGCACTTTCTTACTATCTTGCTGAAATGTGGTGGAATGCATTACAGTTTCAGGTGACTTCAGGAATGTGGAGAAATACTTTGCTCATTCCCTGAGAAAAAGCTTCGTTATTTTCTTCATATGAATTCTGCTCCCAGTGATTGACTCGTGTATTAGCGTTTTGAGACCAAAAACTTTTCAGCAGACTGTTTTTCTAGGGTAAAGCTTTACTTATCACAGCCTGTGTTTTCTTCACTCAGTTCCCATTGCCACTGGTTAGAAGGAATAGGTGATTTTGAAAGTTTCTAATCAACAATGGCTACTTGCCTCAATTTGGCTAAGGCATCCTCCTCTGACCGAAGGAAGAATCTTCAAATCACCGATGGTTGGCAGCACCAAAGGGTGCATATATGAAGATCCAAGATCAACTTAGGGTATGTTGTGCTGTATATTACTTTACCACATTTATCCTGGGTCAGCTGTGCTGGGAAGCAGTTGGGTGTACTTACAAATAAAGTTTGAAGGTACCTAGATTTCCATGTACCCATTCAGAAATGCAGAGATGATAACCCTGCCTGTGCCTTTTGAAAAGAGCAGAGGTAGTCATCCTACTTAAGGAGAATCACAAGGGCCTTCCTCCCTTTCAATCACCTCCTCCCCTGGCCATCTCCAGCCATGGACCTACCCAGAGCAAAGCCACTGTATACAGAGACAGTGCCCATCACTAAGACAAGAAATTGTCTTATCTACTGCCACAGTGACCCTGTTTCATTTCCTAAAAATCAAGAGACCAACTCCACTTTGGACTGGTGCAACAAATCCCCAGGACAAAATGGCAAAACCCAAAGCAAAGTTTCATCCTATGTTTAGTCCCAATTATGAGACACAAATCTTGACATACTCCTGCCTGTGCATGTGACATTTGACAGGTAAGAGTCTCCTCAAGTCAGGGTTATTTATTTTAAGCTATAAATGTGACATCTTGTGGGTTTTTCAATGTCAACTGTTATAGCTTTTTAAATGCAAATTATTATACTGAAGGTAATATTGTGAAAAAATGAATAAAGCAGGAGCCTGACCTCCCAAGATACAGTTTGAGCCTTTAGACTTAGAAACTCCCAGAAGCTTAGAAACCCAAGTTTGAGAAACACTGCATTTAAAATTAAAAGTTGTCCTTTAGAGAACCATTCAGCACAAAGTTGTTCGTGAGGACAAAGGAATACGCCCAGCACTGAAATCAGCGAGGGGAAAGAGGGAGAGGGTTGTGTCTGTTCTTGCCTTCCTCCTCTCCTCCCATCCTGCTGCTGGCTCCGAGAAGGGGTGCGATTCCCGTCACTGTCATTCCTCTAAAATAGCTGTTGTTCACTCTGTTAAGGCAGGTTTTCTCTTGGGTCTCTTTGGTGGAGTTTTTGCATCCCCCAATGCAGATACTCTTGCAGCTGACTTCTTTTAAAATCCCCTTTGTGGTTCACGCCACATAAACTCCTGCTGAGGTCCCCTGCCCTGCAGAGAGGGACCCGTCTGTTCACTCAAGCACAGCTCATTTGTCTGTGCAATATCCTCCAATCCATGAAATCACATACCCTTACTTCCCAAACGGCGTGTTTTTCTGCTGCCCTTCCTCCTTGCGGCGCTGATGGATTACCTCCTGCCAAACTCCTGCCTTCAGAATTCTTAAGGCAGGAGTCATGCAAGAGTCTCTCCACCAGGAGGAGAGAGGAAAAGCCATTCACAGGCTCACATGCACTTACATACGTATGTATTCCTGATGTATGTCAAAGAAAACTTCAAGAAATCTTTATTCTTTTTAGACTGTTGGAAATTACTGTCCCTGAACTTTATAGATGCAATGAGGATTCTATCACCCACTGTTCTCAGCTGAAATTCTGTGAAAACAGGGAAAGCCACATTCCTTTTTTGCTTTACAGGTCTGGAAGTTATCGTAAAACAAAAATGAGACCAGAATTCTTCATACATAAAGCATTCACTGATACAGAGGAAAAACCATTGGACAAGCAAGAAAATCACCATTCACACACTGTCTCCGTGTCTTCCCAGCTTTACCTCAGTAAACTTCTTGTTACTCAGCTAGAAAATGAAAAACACACATATACACATACATCTAGAGTATCTGGAACAGGATATCTAGACTATTTGGAACAATATCTCCCTTATCATTAAATCGAATGCTACAAATTAAAACATTTTATGAGAAAGACATTACACAAGCCAGAGGCTACATAGGAATGGACTGGGCAGTAAGTGGGAGATGAGGAAATGGATGCTGTGACTCCAAATCTTCTCTGAAGGACTCTGAGGGTGGAGGAGAGAGATACAGAAGGGTAGCTGGAGCAGTGTGTGAGAACCAACTCTAGTTATTTTAATGGGAAAGTCCTTAATATATTTAAAAGCTAACAGGAGGATTCAGTGAGAAGTAGAATGAAGTTACAAGACAGAGAAGGGGTTATTAATACTGTAAAGAACTGGAGAAAAAACGGGAAGATGGAATTTGAAATACAAGTGGGGGGACTGGCCATTGAGGAAAGAGAGATCTAAGCTGGGAATGGTAAGAGTAGAGGCCCAGGGTACTGGGAGGAGCAGACCGTGAGGAACCTGTCTGTGCCAGTGAGGTTCAAAGTAGTGGAAAGTGATGACCACGTGATCTGGAAGGCTGTGGTCAGAAGGTGAAATGCTGTCATTTCTGCCTCTGGAGGTGAGGTGATGGATGATGGCAAGATGGAAGTCATGACCCTGAGAGTGACTACTAACGTGGTGTGCAGAACACCTGCGTGAGAGAACACTGGACCGGAGGGACTGCCATCACTAATTGTACCAATGTTGAGTTGTTGAAACTTCAAATAATGTTAGGATAACATCTTCTCTGATTTACAGGTGCGTGTTCTTTAAGAAATATTCCTTTTCCTAACGTCCATAGTTGTTTTTGTAATAGTCTGTCCTATTTTCTAACTGTATGAAATGGAAATTTAACTTCCAATATACGTGCTAACTTTTCAGATTTTGCGCCTCTTCAGCCCACTAAGAATGGATTATTCTCTATCTCATTTCCTAAAGAGCTATAGGAGGATTAACAGGGTAGAAATTATGCCTAAAAGTCAAGCTTCTTACCTGGTTTTTG
>NC_138373.1:57834894-57947006 GCF_054177405.1 Leptonychotes weddellii | reverse complement strand
TACTTTTGTATCTTTGGGGTAAATACCCAGTAGTGCAATTGATGGATCATATGGTAGCTCTATTTTCAACTTTTTGAGGAACCTCCACACAGTTTTCCAGAGTGGCTGCACCAGCTTGCATTCCCACCAACAGTGTAGGAGGGTTCGATGGGGACCTGTCTTAACGTTCAATGACAATGTTTCGAGGATGGCAGAGCAGTGACTAGGAACCCGGGTCCTTGAATGACCATATGGAGCAGAATTTCCCTAACAGCCTGAATTCTTACCTGAACACTTAAAACAAACAAGCCAACCAACAAACAAATGCCAACACTTTACTTTCTTCAGCAGTTTTAAGTTCATAGAAAAATTGAACAGAAAGTACAGAGATTGCCTATAAGCCCTCCCCCTCACCCCCAGTTTCCTCTATTAGTAACATCGTGCGTTAGTGTGGTATATATATCACAGTGGGTGATTATCATCAACTGAAGTCCATAGGATACATTCGGTTTCACTCTTTACATTATAGATTCTATGTGTTTTGACAAACGTATAATGACATATGCTACCATTACAGTATCATACGAAATAGCTTCGTTTCCCTAAAAATGTCCACCTCTTCATCCCTCTCCCTGCCCCACCACAACTCCTGGCAACCACCGATCTTTTTCTGTCTCCATAGTTTTGCCTTTTCCAAAAGGTAATATATTTGGAATCGTGCAGTTTATGGCTTTTTTCTCACGTTGGTATTTTTAGGTGAAAGAAAAATAAGCCTCAGTGCTTTTAAAGTCACTTAGTTCCTTTGTAATTACAGCAGCTTAATCTTTATCCTAATAAAGTGAGTACAGGCAGAGAACAGGTTTAGAGGATGGTAACCTACATGAATAGAGACTGTCCCTGCGTGGGGTTATGGGAGACTAGCCTTTTAGGATATTTATTTCTACTGACAAAGATTCTCTCCTTGACCTAAATGTAATCTGGTGCCTCTAAACCCTCTGCTTGACTAAGCCTGATCTGGGGCTTCTCTCTCCTGGATTGCACAATCCAGTTTCAAGCAAGAACCCTGATAAGTCAGTTTAAAGAAAACCCCTAGCCCTTGGCATCTGATGAAATTCCTCATCTGCCCCTCCTCTCCATTTTATCATTGTGGCTTGTCTTCAGTGGAAATTCTACTAGGTCTGGTAAGAATCCCTTTACCTTTGAGATTTCCTCCTTTCTGTCCATTGACCTCCAGCCTGCTCCTTGCATATAATGCCCCACTTGTCCTTGTTGGAGTAGAGTATCCCCTACTACAAAGCTCCACTGTAGTGGCCCGTCCCCCCTTGAAAAAAGTCTGCCTTACCATCTTCGACAACTGTCACAAATCATTTTTTCTTTAACACTACAATGTTTGAATCTTTAATGCGACCTATAATTTTGTCACTCGATAAGTATATATACACAAGTAGGTTTCTATTTTTTTAAATTTTATTCATTTATTTTTAAAAAGATTTTATTTATTTGAGAGAGAGCACACGTGCATGAACAGAAGGAGGGGGAGGGGAAAGAGGGAGGGGGAGGGGGGAACCAGATTCCCCACTGAACAGGGAGCCCAATTCGGGACTCGATCCCAGAACCTTGGGATCATGACCTGAACTGAAGGCAGATGCTTAACCAACTGAGCCACCCAGGCCTCCCAACAGGTAGGTTTGTAATTGTCTTCTTAAACTAAATTCAGAGGGATAGGAAGGAATCACAATATTAATATGAGTTTAATATATAGTGCAATTATATATTACTACAACTGACCAGTTGTATACACCAGATTGACAGGCTGTATACACCTGAGGTCAAACCGTGCAGATATGAGTCCACCCATGTGTGCAGGTCACAGTGCCCGAAAAAGAGATACATGATATAAAAGAGATAAATGATATAAAGATACAAGCCTGCTTTTAGGGAAAGTAAACATTCAGATTAAGAGATTAAGGTAAAAGCTGAAGTGCCTGACGGGTAAACCTTTACCGGCTAGAAATTATCAAATTATCTTGACAGGGTGTACACCTGGGACACAATCACAGAGTCATTTGTTTAGATGGCGATGCAGAGAGTGATTTTTTCTGGAACCCAGGCCTGACTGATCCCAAGGGTGAGGTTTTATGGCAAGAACCAGTTAACTTTAGGCATGGATGTTAAATTATTTCAAGACGGTTCAAGAAATGTAAATATTTTGCAAATACTTGGTATCTCAAGATTTTCTTACTTTATCTTAGAGAGTTTATGGCTGGCTGATGGCACCATGAAGGGCACTCGAAAGGGAAAGATGCCTTTTCAGTTTGTTAATGATACTCGCTAATGTTTGTTGCTTGCTTTGGATGGGTCCAGCACAGAGCTAAGTCAGTTTCATGTGTGTTGTCTCATGTAATCCACATAATATATGAGGTAGGTGCTAATATTAAACTCATGTCTATCCACCCAACACCCCTATGAGGTGGTTACTATTATAAGATGCATTTCACAGATGAAGAACCTCTCAAGAACATGGGCACAGCAAGTAAGGGGGCTGGGCCAGGGTTTAAACCGGCCTTGTTTACATTCCCAGCTTGAACTCTTAACCATGCTGCATTATCTATAAAGACATAGGAGGGAAAGGTCTTGAGAGCAAGGCCTCAAGAAGGAAAACCCCACTTCTAGACCAACCTCTTCCCTGTCCAGATAGGGCAGGTGAGTCACACAGCTCTTGGTCACGTGCTCGGTAGCAGAGCCAGGGTGTGGAACCCGTGTTTCCAAACTCAAGGCCAGTCATTTACCACTTGTCTGGATACTTGCAGACATTTGTGTGGTGGTGGTGGAAGGGGTATCTGTCAATAGGAGAATGTCTGGAGGCTTCCGTTGTTGGTAAAAGACACTAAGCTTCTCTCCAGAAGCATCATCAATTCCTCATCTCCCACCCTGCTGTCACTTATGTTCAACTGTGTGGCGCTCCGAGCAAGAGAATTCCACATGTAAAGTTATTACTGAGATGTACCCAGCATTTTAAGCATCATTTAAACATTTTCGAAATGTATGATCTGGACATAGAACGCTTGACTAAGAGCACGTTGTTGCCATAGCACTCCAGACGGCATTCATAGTGCACAAACCTATTCCTAATACAGTTTTGCTAATAAAAATAGAAAGCTGAGAGAGCAGTGACTTTAAGTCGGCTGAGGGGAGTGGGAAAATAAAACATACTTTGTTGTACTTTTTACCGTTTTCGATGCCGTTATTTTAACTGCAGCCAACAGGACAGCTGCCATCATAGGTCGTCACTCGACTTATTTACCTGTTTCTTAGCCCTGTTTTCCTGTTAGCTGTAGATAGAGGATCCTCAAAACTCCTTACTGATCAGTTAGACAGTCACTACACGAGCGTGAATGGTCTTGTCAGGGGCATAGACTGAGCTACAAGGACTTTAAAATCACCTAGCCCAGACCCTTCAACACAAACATTTTCTCCTTCTCTCTCTCTTTTTAAACACACACACACACACACACACACACACACACACACACACACTACCTCTTCTACATTAGATGAAGAGATACCGTCTTACACCACCAAGCACCAAGCATGTGCCTTTTTGGAAGCCCTTCCAAGAATTCCTCATGGTACCATTCTCGGAACGATAATAGCAATCTCTGATCACTCCCCAGTGAACATAGATTTCTCCCTGTTGTTTGCTGCCGCAGTCCCTCATTCATTTACTTTGGGGAGAAAAAAGGGGCAGCTGATATTCAGAAGCTCTTCTGACATTCACAGCCAGGCCAGGTTATTCTGCTTGGAGACATAAACAATCTCACAGACTATCAGATTCAGACAAGGTTACTCTGAGACCAGGGTAAGATGAGACAAGGCAAGGCCACTTCATCATTTTGGCTAAGCACAGACAAAACCAGGCCACTGTAAGTAAAACTCCCCAAATACCAAACTTTCCCTTCTCTTACTAAATGAGTGTCTGCTGCTTCTGTACCCAATCACAGACTTATCCCCCACTTTCTGACAGCATCCGATGTGGGACAACCCCTACTTCCTTAGGCCCTCCCCCAAATCACCCAACCAGGTTCTTCCAACTCAGTTCTACATTCTGTCACTGAGACACCCCTCGATTCCAAATGGTATGTTCTCCTCACTGCGATGAGTAATAAACCAACTTGTTCAACTCTAAGTGTGTTCTGGATGGTCTTTGGCTGGATAGAATTGACCCCCATAGCATGGACTAAATGTTTCAATTATTTTGTTTACTTTTTTCCCCTCTCTCCTCAAATAGAATATAGATTTCCAGAAGACAGAGACCAAGTCTATCCTGTCCCCTATTATATTCAAAATACCTGGTCTTTATCTGGAATATAGTTCAATATTTGCTGAATAAATGAATGAATACGGGAGAAATTGGGATTAGATTCATATTCCTTGGATTCTTCACATCTTTCCTATACGGCAAGGAAACCAGCACTTAGGTAGTAATCAGCCTCTTGTTAGGAACTACTAACATACACTGGAAAATGGACATGAAAACACTTTGTAAACTGTACTCACTCTTATCATAACATTCAACTTAGTGGTAATAAAAATTTTCCTCCAGAGTTTGGATTTCAGTGAATCCCAACAACTGCTGTGAAGATGTTTGCTTATGTCCCCTGCCCATAGTCTCTTTCTTTCTAATGTTTCATTGGTTTTCTCTCTGATTACAAAAGCAACAGTTTATTTTGGTATTTGGAACTTGGTATTTGGAAATGTTAAAGAATATAGACAAACGTAAAGAAGAAAATAAAACCATGTCTTGTTCTTAAAGCAGGCTCCTTTTCCCCAGGTTCAAGTTGATGTCACCTCATGGTTTGCAGAAGGAGACTCAATGTTTAAATATTTAGAGCTTGAAAGAGCAATGAAAATTATGTTGTATTAAGTGGTGAAGAAAGGTACTTGGAAGGTATTCATGAGAGGACTCAGGAAGGCCAGAATGCTAAAGAACCAGTCACCTTTTCTGCCTCTTAGGCCTGCGCATCCCACCTTGAAAAATGCCACAGAAAACAATTTCTCTTTATTACTTGTGCCTGAGCTTCTGAGAGCCTGGGTGAAAGGTGATTTGAGTTTGCTGTGAGGATAGAGCAGTGGGACAGAGAGGGGTAGAGAGCCGGAGGGGACAGGAATGGAGGTGGAGGGGTGGAGGGGAATGGGGGGTGCTTCCTGTCTCTCTGACTCCAGTCCAAGTCTTGAGCTCTTACCACTCTGTGGATGGCTTTACAATTCAAGACCTCATAGCCAGGACCAGCAGGCTCAGAAATATATACATAGTTCTACCCCAGGATTTTTACCATCACCACCAAAAACACCTTTTCCACCCTTGGTTATTCCCTTTATTATCTTCTCCAATAGACTGCTATCCTTTGAATGAATTCCTCTGGCCAAATGCATATATCGGGGGAGCACTGGTTTCAGTAGTGTATCTCTTTTTTTTCCTTGCAAAATCGAGCCACATATTTATCAGATAAAAATCATCACAAATTTTAAAACATGAAGATGGCACACATCAGTGCTGTGATTCTGATGCTAATAAACAGAAATGTTAGTTGACAGCCAACAAGCAATAATGTAAGTAACATCCCGACACTTTAGCGCTCTTCATGGCTATTATTGCTCACTAAAATTTATTTATGCATGACATTAATTATGTGTTAGATTGATAAAATTGGGGTTGTTAAAAAAAATCTCTAGCATATTGAAACACTCTGGTAACTGTCTGCTCCCTTTAATAAATCCCTGGAATCTCTATGATGTCATCAGCAGCCAATCAGAGCTTTTGTTGGCATGTAGTCACCTCACTAGATAACTGTTTACTTCCTGCCATGTGCCAGGCATGTTCTGAGCACTGTCCCAAGAAAGATGAAAGAAACAGGCCCTTTCTGAAGAACTCAGTGAATTACCATTGATATAGTCCAATAAAAAATAGAGACATTGATATTTAACTGGCTTGTGCAACTTTATGGAATTATGATTTTACTCATCTTTTAAGAATACTAAAAGTAGCTCTAATTCCTTATTATTATATTCCTGGACTCCTGGTGGAAACCACCAGTTATGTCATAAATTTCAGCAAATATCACCAATGTCCCAAGAGATCAGAATCTCTATTCCCAGTTTTATTATGACTTGCCTGTGGTTTTAAAAATGTCTTAAATATGTGAGGGTATTAGTAATCAGTTCTAAAATGAGGAAAAACATAACAAACTAGTTTGAAGTTGGGAAACATCTGAATTAAGTGATACTGCATGTACACCTGGAGTGAGGCAAGCCCTCATCAGCCTTGATCCCCAGATGCTGAAGTCCTTTCAGTTTCCTTCTGGATGGTCATGGATGCAAAGTTCCAGTTATCACTGGAATTAACTTAAAGTCACTCTTTATTTATCTATTTATTTTTAAAAGATTTTGTTTATTTATTTAACAGAGAGAGAGACGACAAGAGACGGAACACAAGCAGGGGGAGTAGGAGAGGGAGAAGCAGGCTTCCTGCGAAGCAGGGAGCCCGATGTGGGGCTCGATCCCAGACCCTGGGATCATGACCTGAGCCGAAGGCAGATGCTTAACGACTGAGCCGCCCAGGTGCCCCTAAAGTCACTCTTTAAATGAAGATACTATCTAAGAACTATGTATTAAGAGCCTGTTCTTTATTCCTGACAGATGTCGTTACTCCATCTACTTGGGTATCCCAGCAATGAATGATCGATCCGAGTCAACTAGATAAACACATTTACAGAGCAACACATTCTCCTTTTTGATGCACAAGATTTCAGATGGATCCCAGAAATTTCACTCAAAAAAAGGGCCAAAAGACCCTCAGAATGAACACTACCTGGACTCAGCTTCATTGCAAAGATCCATTTGTGAGACTAAAATGGAATTTCCTTTCTTCCCATGAAAGACCAGAACCTGAAAAAGCAGTATGGCACAGCAATGAAGAATGTTTGCCCTGGAGGGGGACTGCCTTGGGTTCAAGGCCCTGCCCTGCCACTTCCTGTATCTTCTGTACCTTAATTTCATCATCTGTAAAGTGGCCATAATAATAGTACCTATCTCATGCAGGGACTGTGAGGTTGAACTGAACTAATACATGTAAAATTCTTAAACAGTGCCTAGAACATACTAAGGATGTTAGTCATTATTCTGTGGTTTTATCCAAAAGTATTCTGTTAAAAAATATATTTCCTGAAGTAGCGATAATCAGGTAATTTCTCAAGTAGTGGCTTCAGAAGAAATAGGCTCCCCCCTAAATTTTTTTAAAAATTTGTTTGTTTTTGTTTTTTCAATAAAGATCACTGGATCTTCGTATGTTATTGAGTAAGCAGAGATCCAACTGAGAGTGCCTTTCTTCTTAGAGGGTTTTCCAGTAATGCAAAAATTGCTATGTGGTTGAACTTTGCTTCCTGAGTCTAGTATTTTTTCCAAGTATCAAAAAACGACTGATAGAATTTATTGGTGTACTAAGAACCTTCTGTCTATGTCTTCATTACCATACTCAGAAGGAATCCATTAAACTAATCTATATATGCTTATGGTTGCCAAGCTGCAAAGAAATCCAATATCCCTAAGGTTGTAGTGAAGAGGCCACAGTTTTAGCAATGCTCGGTGACTCATCTTTTATCATTCTGAGTCATTTGTAACAGCCTAAGCTCTTCCTAGAGTTAATCCTGTTCTAAGACAATGTCCAAGTAAATGATACAGTATGGTATTTTTGAGGCTCTGGCCTCACTTCAAGAGCCAGAGAGAGAGGGGAAATTTCTCTCTTGAAAATAAAAAAAGAAGAAAAGAAAAAAAAAAAACAGTCAAAACCAAGCCCTTTGGAAAAAGAGAAGTCCCTATCTTCCACCAAGCATTTTGAGATTGTTTCCCCTTTCCTGTGATCTTTTGTTTGCTATGCTTAGTTTTGGAGGAGCGTGAGTGCCTGAAATAGAAAGGAGAGATCGCATTCAGATTAAAAAAAAAAAGAAGAAAAGAGATTTCGCAATCCCAAAATGTCCAACCAGAAGCTATTTTAATGAATGACAAATCCTTACATTAGGGAGATTTACAGAGCAACAGCAGAAATTTTGCAGTGCAAGCAAATTCAGTGCAGCGTAGGTTAGAAAGTCTCGTGGAACAGTAAGAATGACTTGACTATTCTTGCAGGATTACTCAAATATCTCTCTGGAGATTGCTTCATTTAGACTCTAAATTTTAGAACAGTAATCCCTGACACCAGAAAGAGGAAGAAGCAACATGCCAACTGAGTTATTTGGTTTTTATGCAAAAAATAGAACATGTTCAACTTAGTTCCCTAGGTACAAGGAACACACATCCTACTTGAGAAAGATAACCAGTAAAAGGATTAAGCCACACTTTAAGGAGATAAGAGGATGCCTAGCAATTGATTCTTTTTTAGCAGCTTTATTGAGATATAATTCACATACCCTGGAGTACACCATTTAAAGTGTATATTCCATGTTTTTAAATATATTTACAGAGTTGTGCAACCATCAGCATACACTAATTTTAGGACATTTGCACCATCCTCCAGGGAAATCTTGTACCCAGTAGCAATCACTCCCCACTTGCCTCCTTACTCACCCCACCTCTCAGTCCTAGGTGACCACTAAGCTACTTTCTGTCTCTATAAATTTGCCTATGCTGAACATTACATATCAATGGGATTCCACAAATGTGGTCATTTGTGCCTGACTTCTTTCACTTAGCTTAATGTTTTTGAAGTTCATCCATGTCGTAACAGGTATCAGGACTTAATTCTTGTTTATTGCTGATACTCCGTTGTGCTTTATTTATCCATTCATGGTTGATTTTGTTTGTTGCCACTTTCAAGCTGTTATGAATAATGCTGCTGTGAACATTCATTTCCAAGTTTCTGTGAGGACATATGTTTTCAATTCTCTTGCAGAGATCCCTAGGACTAGAATTGCTGGGTCATATGATAACCATATTTAACCTTTTGAGGAACTGCCAAATTGTTTTCCAAAGTGGCTTCACCACTATATATTGTCACCTGTGATGTATGAGGGCTTTAATTTCTCCAAATACTTGCTAACATTTGTTATTGTCTTTTTTTCCTGCTTTATTGAGATATAATTCACATACAGTACAATTCACCTACTCCAACTGTACGATTCAATGGTTTTTAGCATACTCAGTTGTCAACCATCAGCACAACCAATTTTAGAACATTTGATCACCCCAGAAGAAAGCCTCATCCAGTAGCTGTGACTCTCCAGCTCCCCCCCACCTCCAACCCTTCAGTCACTCATCTACTTCCTGTCTCCATATATTTGTGCTCGTTTTCTTTAAAGACAGTCCAGTAAGAAGTTTTATTTAATTGTGGCTTTCGATGTACATTTCTGTATAGACTAATGGTGTTAAACATCTTTTCATGTGCTTATTAATCATTCCACATTTCTTTTGGAGAAATGCTTATTTAAACACTGCCTATTTTTAAAATTGGATTGGCTTGTCATTGCTGAGTTATAAGAGTTCTTTAGACATTCTGGGTCAGTCTCTTATCACATATGTGATTTGCAAATATTTTTCTCCCTGGTTGTTGTTTCACTTGGTAATTTATTTCTTTAGACCACTCCTTATTCCTGGAAACTCCACATCTTCCATCGAGCTTGAGGCTGCATCTACAGATCTGACTGCCCTCTCCTTCCTTCAACTTGGTTGAGCACCTTGACCTGCAAATCTTTTCCCATTTTTTTCCCATGCAGACAGTCTTAAAAATCCATTTCCACTTCTCTATACCTCTTTTTCCCTAAAAACAAGTAGTTCTGGTAAATTCGTCTGCCCTAAAGCTTTGGCTTCCATCAGAAAATGTAACCTCAGATTGCGGCATGAAAAGCCAGTCGTCGAAAAGCAACAACACTTCTTTATCTGTAACAAGGAATTTATTTAATTTTCTGCTTGAGAAAGGGTTCTAGACATTTGGTTAAATTTTTTTTTCTTCAGAAGGCTGAAGGCCCTCTCTCCTTTTCGGGCTTTAGTTTTGAAGTAAGTCATTATTTGAGTGCTTATAACATTGTTTTCATCAAGAATACAGAATGATTTTTACCACTCAAGAGTAGAAATACAGGGGCGCCTGGGTGGCTCAGTCGTTAAGCGTCTGCCTTCAGCTCAGGTCATGATTCCAGGGTCCTGGGATCGAGCCCCGCATCGGGCTCCCTGCTCAGCAGGAAGCCTGCTTCTCCCTCTCCCACTCCCCCTGCTTGTGTTCCTGCTCTCGCTGTGTCTCTCTGTGTCAAATAAATAAATAAAATCTTTAAAAAAAAAAAAAGAGTAGAAATAAAGCCAGGTATGTATGGTGTATATAAGTTCATTCAAAAAAGATTCCTAATTAAATATGACATAATTATACTAGTTCTTTGTACTTATTTGAAGGTTTAAGATTCATCCTCCCCTTTTAGTTCTAAAGGTAAATAGAAATATTTGTCTTTATCTTGTGACAAGATAGATTTGATTACAGGTTGCTTGGATTTAAAAAATACCATATAGCAAAATTAATTAAGGACACTATAATCATGAGATTTAAGAAAGAGATAAATTAAATATAAATTATATTTTTAAAATATAACTAAGTCTATTCTGGGCACTTTATTAATCTGAAAAATATTTATTGAAAGTGTGTTTAAGGAGAAAGAATGTAAAATGTATACAAGATGCCCATTAGCTTGCTACTAAAAATTAATAATTTATAATACACAGCAATTTTAATCTCCTCTGCTCCACAGTTCTCAAAGTTCAATTTCAATTGAGTAAATATTCTTACCCCATTTTATAGGCCGTGAAATGAAAGCATGGGTTGCCGTCTAAACGTAAGAGGCATGTTGATATATTTACACGTAGTAATTAAATATAAATACAGATTTCTGTTCTGTTTTCAGTCTTTGTAGTTATATGTGAACTTCGTCAAAGTGAAAGGGCTTATTGTCATTATGGGAGAACACATATTCCTCTTTAAACATTGACTTATTCAACAATTATGGTATTAATGCACAACCCGAATAGAGATGCAACAGGGAAAATGGACCGATCTTTTCCTGATGTTCACAAAGCTTGTGATGTAGGAAATGGGCAAGTAACCACATGGTATACCAGTGGATGAGGCCCAGGCTGCTATGAAAGTATCAACAAGAGGCATCTAACCTGAACTTGCAAAGAAGAAGCGTCATCTAAATTGAGACCTTATGGATGAATAAGAGTTACCCAGGTGAAGTGTTCGAGCAAAAGGACCAGTACATGACAAAGCCTACTGATTAGAGAGACAGAGTCCAATTAGGGGACTTAATGAAGTTTCCTATGATTAGAAGGTAAAGGGGAAACAGAGCATGAGTTTTGAGAGATGAGAGCTGAAAAGAAAGCCACCAACCCCACTAATCTGTGTTGAGAAAAGCAATGGGGAGATATGGGAGGACAACAGGATGAGATTTGCAGTTTAGAGATAACATCATCATCATCATCCTCATTACTAATATTTATTGTGTTGATCACATGTCACACACTATGCTAAATGTTTTATATCAAACACTATCTAACACATTTTTCAAGTACAATTACTATAGCTGACAATAAAATTATAATATATATTATGCTATAATTACATATATATGTAATATATATATATTATGCTACAATTGTCAGAAAGTGGAAAGGAGAAACATTGTACTTTATTTAAATAGGGCTTTGTTCCATGATTACAAGCGCAAGTGAGGCTTTATGTGATGTGTGGACCCCAGCTTTAGAGAATATCATTTGACAGTGTAAACAAACAGGATACTTTTCATTTTGAGAACATAGAATTATTTGGGAAAAGTGGTGAAACTATGGAGTAGTTTTGAATAAGCTTGGATTATGTTTAATTTATTTCTCCATAGTGCCATTTTGTGTTAGCTTAATGATGTGTGTGTGTGTGTGTATGCGTAGTAAGGTAAGTGGGGATTTGGTGGGAAGGCCTTGGAAGAATGTTACAAATGTACACCTTGAATTATGGAAATATACATAAAGTCTTTGAGAAGTCATAAAATTATCAGCAGAATAGTATCTTTATACTGATATTTTTCTCAAAGGCATTGCTGAAACGAAGAGCTTTAGAAATTATCATAAAGTTACCTTGCAAGCCATAGGCTGGACATGCTTCCAAAAGTGCCATTAAAAATATTTAGTAACCAATAGGATACAAGCACCAATTAATCCAAACTCAGGCCACAGAGCTGGAGGCTCCCTGTTGGTTTCTGGGTGCTGGGATATCTAGGGGTGCTGAAGGAGAGACCATAGATGCTACAGCAGCTGGGAAACCTCAGAGGTCATAGGGCGTTGGTTATTTACCAAGGAATATGGAACTATTTCAATATTTTATTAGCAACCAGTATGATCACATCAGTAGGTATTGGCTTAATATTAGCTGTACATGTTCTTATTTTTAGTATGAATAGGAAGAGCTATATAAAGATGGCAAGATGGTAGGCATCTGTATAAGCTACAGAAAAATGTGCTCAGAGAACACTGCATTTGAAAACAATCAGTAAATTTAACATCCTTCAAATAGACTTCTGTTCCAAAGAAAAATGAGTCAGAACCCCAAAACAGAACATAAGCAGAGCCCAAATTCTAAAAAGTGTAACATTCATCATAATGGAGATAGATTGTGCTCAACATTGAAGGAAACATAGTTTTGGTTCTTCACTAAATAAGGACATAAAATTGTCCAAATGGACTCTCCCATTTTCAAATATTAATTGAGTTCTTAGAATACCCTAGAGCATCAAGAGCAAAAGTAACATTCTCCTGGGGTGCCTGGCTGGCTCAGTCACAACATCAGGGTTGTGAGCTCAAGCCCCACATTGGGCGTAGAGATTACTTAAAAAAAGAAGTAACATTCTCCTTGACAAGGACACCTTCCCTGTTAAAGTGTGGTAGAGTAGAAGCTTGAAAGCAAAAATGTCTCTCAGATCTGCCACTTGTGGCTGGATGATCCCTGACAAGTTCAAGTGTTGGTTAGAAGTACTGGTTTAATTGCTTTCAGAGAGATCAAGATAACAGTGGCTTACATAAAATGTATTACTTTATTTCTCTCTCACTTAAAAGTCCAAGATGGCAGGCAGTCTAAGCTGATAGGCAGCTTCATGTGGTCATCGGAGAACATGGGTTTTGCCATGCCATAATAAGGTTGTGGTCTTATCTGCATGTTGGAAGCTGACTCAGCTCCACATCTATGTTCCTGCCTGCTGGGAATGGGGAAATATAGGTCAGTGGAAGGCACTCCTTCAAAAGGCATGACCTACAAGTTACATACATCTATTCTGGTCACATTCCATTGATTATTATTGAATCACTTGGCTATTACCTAGCTGCAAGGGAGGTTGAGAATTGTAGTCTCTAGCTGGCCAGCTATGTACCTAGCTGAAACCATGGAGGTTCTAGTACTAAAAGGAAGAAGGAGAAGATGGATATTGGGGAACAGTTAGTAGACCCTGACCCCTTTAACTACTCTGATCCTTAGTTTCACCTTTGTGAAATGCAGAGAGTTGTATTAAACAATCAGTGTGCAGAAAACTCCTAGCCCGGTGCCCAGCTCATGTTGGAATGCTCAACAGTAATTAGTTCCTTCCCTACCCGTCTTCATGCAACGGTGGCCTAGTAGTGTTCATGGGATTCATGCTTACAGAGTGCCCAGCTAGGTAACAACGCAGACCTGGTGTAAGAACGGTCATGTGGTGCCAATCCAGTTATTGTTCTTCATTCTGTGCCACATCCATGAAGATGTGTTCATGAGGTTTACTAAGGCACGGGGTTGACTGGTTTACTACTTTTATTATTTCACAAGTTTTATTATTAAATAGTTTCTTCCTTGAGCCCCAGGATCCCTTTGTATTTTGATGAAATGAGTTTAATGACCTAAAGGAAGCTTCTCTAGGAAATGTGAAGGATCCCTTTGGGATCTAATCTCTGAGGAAGAGTCTGGTACAAATCCCACATTGCCAGGCATTCCCCTCTTTCTCCCCCAAATTCTACTTTCCTAAACATATCCCTAGGAGCTAGGCTCCCCTGGGGACCAGGCTCCTTTCTCTTCTATCCTGGTCCTAGGTTCTGGAGACCATTTATAGTTCTTTCTCTGCTCTTCCCAACAGTTTCAATATGCCAGTCTTAAGATATCTTTCATCTCTTATTACCTAAAGGGGAAGCACTGCTCTTTTCCTAATCCTATTTCCCTTATTTCTATAATATGTTGTCCCCAAGATGGCCCCCAACAATCCTCACCTCACGGTATTCACTTTCCTGTATAGTCTATTTTCACACTGAGTCAGAACTGACCCATGTGATTCACAGATTATGGTGAAGATAATGGTGTGTGACATCAAGGCTAGGTCATAAAGGCCACAGAAGCTTTTGCTTTGCTCCTTTTTTGATTCCTTTCCCCATGCCATAAAGACACAAGAAACCTTTTGGGAGAAGCCCATGTGTCAACAGCCAGCAACAATTTGCCACTCATGTGAATGAGCCAGCTTGGAAACAGATCCTCCAGCCCCAGACAAGTCTTCTTGAACTTGCCTCCACCACAATTTGACTCTGATTTTAAGAACTACCAAGCTCTTACTGCATTTATGTTCTATCCACACTGTAAGAGATAATAAATGTGTGCTGATGTTTTAAACTATTATGTTTTGGGCTCATTTATTACATAGAAATAAATAACTAATATACTATTAATCTTTGTATTTGGGGGGATAGTCATGCATTTCTTTCCTCAAACCTTCCACTGTATTTGTTGTGCATTTTCCTGGGTGAATCATTACAATTCTTTAGTCAGGATGAGTGGGGTGCAAAGTAGTTCTCTACAGACAGATGATACTGATGCAATTGCAATCAGCTGTTAATAATATTAAGTTTCTTTAGGAATTACTTCTTTTTTAATATATAAATTAGAGTGGATTCAAAGTTATCCACAGAATTTTCTTGTTTAATTTATCCCAGTTTGTTTTCGTAAATGGGAGGGAAAGGACCCCTGCTGCAGGCTGCAAGACAGAAGTACTCATGGCTCATATCTTGCCTCACCTACGAGAAACAGCTGCAATGCATCCTTAATAGTTATAGGGATGGGGCGCTTGGCTGGGTCAGTCGGTAGAGCATGTGACTCTCGAGTTGTGAGTTCGAGCCCCATGTTGGGTATAGAGATTCCTTAAAAAATAAAATAGCTGTAGGGGGCTGCCTGGGTGCCTCAGTCAGTTAAGCATCCAACTCTTGATTTTGGCTCAGGTCATGATCTCAGGTTTGTGTGATCGAGCCCCAAGTTGAGCTGGGCGTGGAGCCTGCTTAAGATTCTCTCTCTCCCTTTCCCTCTGCCCCTCCCCCCCTAAAAAAATAGCTGTAGGGATTAAAAAATTTACCTCCATATTTTACTTCCTCATATTCACACCCTCCCACCGCCAAATCTCAGTATATACATGGGAGTATAACACTTGTAAAAGTTATATATTCCAAAAGAGAGAGAGATTGAGAACCATTCTCAGAACACATGGATTAAACTTCACATACAAAACATACTTTCTCCTGTATCTTCTCCATCTTTCCCATCCATAGTGACAGTCATAGCATGGACAGTATATATGTGAGATAACTAAACAGACTGTGGGATGCCTAACCCGGGAATCCTGGTAATATTACAAGCATCAGTTATATAGTTGAAACAATCACGTGATAATACATATTGATCATTAATGCAGCAAATCATCAGCTTGGCCATGATAGTTTCATGCACAGATTCTGATTCCACAATACAGTTGCCCATCTTTAGGATCTAAAAATCCTTTTTTTTTTTTTTATCACTTTTCTTCCCAACTTTCTCTTTGTTCCCAAGATATTGTTATTTCTTCTTTTGAGTTTTCTTCTAGATGCATCTTTCTGGAATTCTAATGGAATGATAATATTGAGACCACTGAAGTGAAGTGTTTAAACTTAATTGTGAAAGTGTGCATGTCTTTATTGCCAACATCAGCTCTAATCACTTCACATGGGAGGAAATCTCTACAGTGACTACCTTTTGCTCTCCAAATTGTAAACACATATGTTGGCTTAGGTTTCAGAGTCTTCCATCGGCTGTGTGTTGACTTCCCCAGAACCAGCCTTATTATTCTCCCGCCCCGGCATATTCCTTGTCCAGAACAGGGTCTTCATTGTCTCATCCCAGACTTCTGTCCTTTAGGACAAAACTAATCTCTTATCTCCTTAGTAAATCTTTGTTAGACCAAACAGACTCTAGCTACAGTATTCCTCAGTGTTGCTAGTGGTACAACAGCATTTACTCTAAGTAGCTTTGAATACATTGCATAACTTCAGGAGGTTCAGAGATTCCCCCAGGCAAGTCAGAGAGGGGCTGGAACCAGCCCACATTTTAACAGGGGCTGCTCCGGGGAAGGCCTCCATCGCCCTGTGAGCGTTCACATGGGTGCCACACTTGCACAGATGATGCTGGCAACCCTGGCAAGAGATGCTTTCCCCCATGCACCTGTTTGTTCCTGTTACTCTCTTCTGAATTTAAGTCCTGGGCCTGTAGTGTGTTTGATGGCTGGAGCCTTGGTCAAATCCTGGACCTCATTTCATGGGAGCTGGGAGGATGAATCCAGTCTTCTCGCTGGGGAGGAAGGGCTCTTAACCAGATGAAAAGGATGTTTCAAAAGATGTTGGGCAGTGACAAACATGACAAATGCCCTCTGTAGTCAGTAACTCTTAAAACCATATGTGCTGTGTTTCATTTAATTTGAATAAAATTATGAGGATTAACTTATTCAGCAACCATGATTTTATTTTATTATTTTTTTATTTTTTTAAAGATTTTATTGATTTATTTGAGAGAGAGAGAATGAGAGAGAGTGAGCATGACGGGGGGAGGGTCAGAGGGAGAAGCAGGGAGCCCGATGGGACTCGGTCCTGGGACTCCAGGATCATGACCTGAGCCAAAGGCAGTTGTTTAACCAACTGAGCCACACAGGCGCCCTATTTATTTATTTTTAAATGATAGTTGACACAAAATGTTGTAACCAAGATTTTAAATAGGATCTACTCTTAAAAAAATTGTGACATCAATAATGTTAACTCTCATTTAACTTCCTAGCATGGTTTTCTTAAATCCCAGACTCTGTTTCTTCCTATATGTTTTTCTGTGTTTCATCTGAGAAACTTACTCTAACCTAATCCTCTTATCTTTTTTTTGAAATTGAGGCTGGGTGGATAAAAGAAGGGACACCCTTGAGGCCTCCAATTCTGTTACATATTTGGCTGCTAATTCTTTGAGCCCAGCCCAGCTATTCTTATTCAGGCATTTATATTGAAACATTCTAAGAAACAATATTTTGGGGGAAGGCTAGGGTATTACATGACTTAGTTACCTCATTTATACTGTAAGCTTTTTAAGGCTGTTTTCATATCATTTCCTGTGGCATAAAGTCATTTAATTTCTTTTACTATTTATTTATTTATTTATTTATTTATTCATTTTTGGTAATTTCTACACCCAACGTGGGGCTGGAACTCACCACCCCAAGATTAAGAGTCACATGCTTTTCTGACTGAGCCAGCCAGGTGCCCCAAAGTCATTTAATTTTAAGGTTAAGGGGGGGTCTGGGTGGCTCAATCAGTTAAGTATCTCCCTCCAGCTTGGGTCATGATCCCAAGGTCCCGGGATCAAGCCCCACGTGGGCTCTCTGCTTGGCAGGAAGCCTGCTTCTCCCTTTCCCTTGGCCTGCCTCTCCCCCTGCTTGTGCTTGCTCTCTCACTCTCTGTCAAATAAATAAATAAAATCTTTTAAAAAATTAAGGTTGAAAGGAATCGTAGAAATCATTAAACCCTCATTTTATACACGAAATAATTAAGGGCCAGGGAGATATAAAGATTTGTTCAAAGCCAATCATCTAGTTTTGAAGTTGAGAGTAGAAATCAAAGCTCCTGGTTCTAGCATATACTAGCAAATTTTAAGACTCATACACCAAAATCAGAGATCCTAGATTTTCATGGGTATGACAGAGGAATGGGTACCGTAGGAGAAAATAGGGAAAAATATGAAAATAACTATTTTCTTTTCTGTCAGTTATTGATAGGATGACCCCTCCTGCTATTTTGTCTGGGACACTTTTGGTTTATCCCTGACGACTGGAATAATTATTAAGAGGAACCCCTTTCACTCTTAAAAATGTGCTGGAACATAAATTATAGGTTGGTTAACTTAATGAAAAATTATATTGTTCTTCAATGATTCCATCTGCTCAACAAACCTATCGAGGTAAAACGGTCAGAATATACTATAAATACAACAATTAATCAGAGTAAAACTGAGGCCATAATTGTTTTCAAATTCCAAGTCACCACCATTGGTGGGCCATGAAATGAATTTAGGGTTATAATCAACATTTAAAAGAAGGGATGGGGTACTTCGGTGGCTCAGTCAGTTAAGTGTCTGACTTTGGCTAAGGTCATGGTCTCAGGGTCCTGGGTACGAGCCCCCCCCCACTCCCTGCTCAGCGGGGAGTCTGCTTCTCCCTCTGCCTCTCCCCCACTTGTGTGTGCACTGTCTCTCTCTCAAATAAGTAAATAAAATCTTTAAAAAAATTAAAGAAGGAATAGAAGAGAATGCATGTATATAGTAAAGGTAAGCATTATTTTATGAGACTTGTTTCAGTTATATGTACATACACAGTAGAATATGTGGTCTGAACATAACATCTGTTTCTTATTGTAGGTTGTAGTAAAAAAACGAGTGGGAAAGCCACTGCATAAAGAAATCCAAAACTTTAACAACTCTAAAAAAGAAGAAGGAAGATGGAAGCTCATGATAGTTTATACCACTTTGCAGTAAGCTACTAGATGAATTGGCTGTATCAATAAGGTAACCAAAATTGACAGGCTTTGAGACATGGTAAGGAATAAATATTAAAGTTTTCACTATAATTACAGAGTCAGAGGAAGCAATAATCACCTTAAAGGGTATATCCTTTAGTTATCTTCATATTTCAAGGTATAATTAAGCAGATAACACAATGCAGATCCACTTGCTGCAAAAACTATTTGGCACTTACAGATATCTTTATGTAAAGATGTGACAGGATTTCTAAAAGACTTAAGGATAACTGATTTATTAAAATGCTATCAGAGAGAAATGCTATAGAAGTATATATATATCACATATATATAAATAAAAGGTTTTATTTATTTCTTTGAGAGAGAATGAGTGAGAGAAGGCATGAGCAGGAGAAGGGGCAGAGGGAGAGGGAGAAGCAGACTCCCCACTGAGCAGGGAGCCCGATGCAGGGCTTGATCTCAGGTCCCTGGGATCATGACCCAAGCTGAAGGCAGACGCTTAACTGACTGAGACACCAGGCGCCCCTTTTATAACACACTTGTTTTTTTTTTTTTTTTTAAGATTTTATTTATTTATTTGAGACAGAGAGAATGAGAGACAGGGAGCATGAGAGTGAGGAGGGTCAGAGGGAGAAGCAGACTCCCTGCCGAGCAGGGAGCCCGATGCGGGACTCGATCCCGGGACTCCAGGATCATGACCTGAGCCGAAGGCAGTCGCTTAACCAACTGAGCCACCCAGGCGCCCAACACACTTGTTTTTTTAAAAGCACTTTTGAAGTAGCTTAATGTCTATCCTCCATCTTTTCCTTTTCTTAAAGTTTTGGCAATATAGTTCTATAACGGCTGGGCATTTTCACAATTGACCTCTTAGTCAATAAGGGTGCGTCTCCCAGCCTGACCTTCAACCTATGGATAGGGAGGGAGGAGTGTAAAGGTGCCTCCTTGCTCCCCACTGGTCCCTAGGAGGGGTGAGCCAGTGAGCCATATTGCTAACATGTTCACTTATTTACGGATATTTAACTGTAAACAATGGAGATTGTGGATATTTAAAGTGTGGGCATACAACCAGATGACTGAGTAATGTTAGAACCACCCTTGGCAACAGATTACAGCACTTAGTGCATTGTTAATTGTGTGTGTGTGTGTGTGTGTGTGTGTGTGCGCGCGCGCGCGCGCGTGCGCGCGCGCACGCCCCTGTGTGTAATGCCTTGTTTTTGCTACTTTATGTTAAACCCTTTATAGACAGGGGCTATCTTAATCTGTCCGGGCTTTTATAACAAAATACCATAGACTAGTGAGGATAGCTTGCTTGTAAACAACAGAAATTTATTTCTCATGGGTGGGGTTAAAAAAGGGGAGGGCAGGTTAAAAAAGGGGATGGGGTAAAAAAAAAAGATTATTTCTCACAGTTCCAGAGGCTGGAAGTCTGAGATCAGGGTGCCAGCATGGTCAGATCTGGTGAGAGCCCCTTCCCGGGTCACAGACCTCTCATTGTGTCCTCACATGGTGGGAGGGGCCAGGGACCTCTGGACCCTCTTTTGTAAAGCACTAATCCCATTCATGACGGCTCCACCCTTGTGATTTAAATTCTTCCCCAAGTCCCCACCTCCTAATACAATCATCTTTGGGGGTTAGGATGTTAGGATTTCAACATAAGAATTTCCGGGGGGCACAGATATCGAAACGATATTAGGAGCCATATCTTATATTTTCATTTCTCCCTCTCCAACTAGCAGGCCTAGTTATTGTTAGTAGACCTGATCATCATATTGGTGAAGGCAATCAGAAGCAGGTAACAGAGAACAGAACAAGATATTTCTGGTCTAACCGCTCCTTTGCTAATATAATACCAGATCTGATGAACAGAGTTCAGAGAACACCTGAAGTGTTTGGGTTCCTCCCCTTTGTGCTGGAATGATTCAAAGCTGTGTGTGGGAATGGATTATTCTGTTCAGATTATGTCATCTGAACCTCCCTGTGAATACCAGACCTGGCTTTCCTTCTGTTCTCTCAATAGTCCATTGAATCCACAAGAAAAATGCCATTGCATGAGTAGGGACCTGAGCCATATTGCTAGTCACTAGCGGAACTGTTGGACTATTTATCAAAAGGGTCTGCACAGTTTCCACGCCTAAGCTTAGGAAATGATTACACATATTTCCCAGCCTTCTCTCCATTCCTTATCCTTTCTTTTTTCCTATAAAAAGCAAAAATCTGCTGATTACTTGATCTAGTTATCCTAAATCAATTTAGATTTCCTGGAGTTATGAGATCGTTAAGTAATGGGATTTTCAGTGATACTAATAAATACAATTTCAGAAGAGCTATAAGGTGTAAATAATTAAAAGGAGCTTTCACTGCTGCCTGGAAATTTCACTTTTAGCCAGGGGCATGTCAGCAGTGCTAAATGTGCTGGGGAAAGAACACTGAGGTGTTTGCATGCTATGGTGCCCTTCATTTATTTATTTGTTCACTTTAAATTGTCAATATAATGGAATGAATATATGTCAACCCACACAATACTTCCCAAGATGCCTGCCTTTATTGCTTAAGTTCCATTTTTCCTTGACAATATTTAGAAAATATTTATTGAGAGCCTCCTATGTCTCAGGTACTTTTCAGAATCCTTTTCCACAACATGCTACATATTTTAAGTTTGGTTGTTTCTATTTATGGTTAAGTTGGGACATACTCCCATATGGCTTGTGCATATTAGTTCTCAATAACTGCTTTTTGAACAGAATGTAAAATTATTTTTTATACTATGATGATTACACAAAAAATTTAAGACAAAAACAAAATTATAAATTCAAATAGCCCAGCTTTTCAAATATCCTTTCACCTGGCCCTAAATAACTTGATTTCAGTAAGCTTCAACTCCTTGATATAATCTTAATTACATTTAAGCATAAGCACTTAAGCATGGTACATACAAGTACCATGAATTTGTCAGAAAAATCATTAAGGTATATAAAATGTGTGACTCATAGTAGGCTTTTTAAAAACAGCTTTGTTTAGATGTAATTCACATACCATAAAATTCACCCTTTTAAAATGTTCAACTCAGTGTTTTTTAGTATATTCCCAGAGTTGCGCAACCCTCACCATAATCTAATTTGAAGCATTTACAATACTCCAAGAAGAAATCCACTCCCATTGGTACTCCCTCCCGATTCACCCTTCTCCCTAGTCCTCGGCAACAACTAATCTATTTTCTATCTCTATGGATTTGCCTATTCTGGATATTTCATATAAATGGAATTAGGCAACACATGTGGCCTTTCATGTCTGGCTTCTTTCACTTAGAATGTTCTCAAGGTTCACCAATGTTGTACCATATATCAGTACATCATTCTTTTTATGGTTGCATACTTCACTGTGGATATCCCACATTTTGTTTATCTATTCATCAGTTGATGGGTACTGGATCCTTTGCACTTTTGGGGTATTATGAATAATGCTACCATGACAAAGATGACTTACAAGTTTTTGTGTGGACATATGCTTTCATTTTTCTTGGTTATACATCTAGGATCTGGAATTGCTGGATCATGTGATAATTCTATGTGTACGTAACCTTTTGAAGAACTGTTGTTTTACAAAGTGTCTGCACTTTATAAAATCCCAAAAGCAATGTATAAGAGTTCTGTTTCCTCCACATTTTTGTCAACACTTGATATTGTCGATTTTTTTTATTAGAGCCACCCTCATGGGTGTGAAGTATATCTCACTGTGGGTTTTGATTTGCGTTTCCCTAATGGCTAATGATTTGGTTTGTTTTTTTTTTTTTCATTGCTGTCTGAATATCTTCTTTGGAGAAATGTCTATTCAAATTATTTGACTATTTAAAGGACTGGGCTGTCTTTTAATTACTGAGTTCTAAGACTTTGTTATCTATTCTTTGTATATTTTAAAGTCCCTTGTCAGATACATGATTTGTAAATAGAGTCTCTCATTCTTCAGTTTCTCTTTTCACTTTCTCTATGGTGTCCTCTGAAGCACAAAGCTTTTAGTTTTGATGAAGTCCAATTTATTTTTTCTTTTGTCATTTGTGCTTTTGTGTCACATCTAACAAATCACTGCCTGATCCTCAGGCACTGAGATTTCCTAATTTCATCTAAGGATTTGATAGTTTTAGCTCTTACATTCATCCATTTTGAATAAACTTTTATATATGTTGTGCGGTAAGGGTCTAGCTTTATTGTTTTGTATGCAGCTATCCAGTTGTCCCAGCACCATCTGTTGAAAAGACTGTTCTTTCTCCCATTGAATTGTCTTGGCACCTTGCAAAGTCAATTGACCGTGAACATATGGATTTATTTCCGGACTCTATTCCACTGATCTTTATGTTAATCTTTATGCCAGTACCACATGGTCTTGATGTCTATAGCTTTGTAGTAATTTTTTTTAAGATTTTATTTATTTATTTTAGAGAGAGAGCATGCAGAGGGAGGAATGCAGGGGAGATGGAGAGAGAATCTCAAGCGGACTCCTCACTGAGCATGGAGCCCCCTATTGCTTGTCTTCTTGCTACCCTTTGGTTGATAGTTGCTAAAATTTCCTGTTTTTCTTGCCTATTCAGTAACTGTAATTTTGGTTTAGAATCATATTTTCCCAAACTTCTGCTAGTTTTCGTCACAGCACCAAAATATGCTAGACAGATGATTTTCCAGGATGGAATCATTAGGAATTCTTTTCAGATGGGAGTATCAAGGAATTGGATTTGCCCTTCTCTTTCCTACCCTGATCTCTTTGCTATCATTTGCAAGGAATTGCAAGTTCTCTGGACTCCGTAGGGCAGAAAACAATTCCCATTTCCAAGGCTGGCAATCATTTCTGCTTTGAGTTTCCTGAAGTATCATTTCCCCCGGGGGAAGACTTTCCAGATTAAGATATAGAGTGGACAGGATTCCATAGTGAGTATGCAGTCTTACACAGCCCACCACTTCCTCCCCCCAATCCCACAAGATAAAATCGGAAAAAAAGAGCCTTCATGTATGTTAAAATTTTGTATTTTCATATGTTTGTTTATATCTGTCTGTTCCTAACTTGGTACATTTTTCCTGTGTTTACCCCAACCTGTTAAAATGTATCTTGTTTTAGGATCTAAATGGAAGTTTCCTTATCTCCCTCCAGGTTCCTGTTATGCTAGCTGTGCTAGGCACATAATGGGTACTTAGTAAATATTATTTGAGACTTATTTTATTAATTGTCTTGTCTTCTGTTTCAGAACACCAGCTACTGAAAGGCTAAAGGTAGAGCTCAGTGTGGTGTTTAAGACACAGAGCAACAGATAGCCCCTCAAAAGCAGTGATGAAATCTAAGTAATCTCCCTTTTCTAGTTAGCCATGGGGGCTACCAGATCCCAGTTGGGTAGTGACCAGAAGTTTTTATTTCCTCTTGAGTTGATTTAAGGAATAGGTTGGAACGACCTAAGCAAAAGGCTAACTGCTGGGATCCTGCCAGTTACCGATGTTCCTCCTCCGCCATGGCAAATTAAAAGCCCTGGCCAGCGTCAGGACACCGGGATCACAATTCTAGTTTCTCCAAACTGAAAAACCTTGGGAACTCATTCTCCATTAACTACTTCATTCAGTAAATATTAGCTCTAACTCTAGGCCAGGTACAGTGCTAGGGGGATGTCACCAAAAGAGCAAACATGACAAAGTATTTTCATTCAGGGAATTTACATGTCAACGAAAGGTTTAGGGAAGGGGGGGGCGGGGGGAAGAGTACACCATAGCCTACAGCTATTTCCCCATTTCTTACGAAAGGTGGGATAGCTTCCAGGTTCAATTTGAATGTTTAGGGCCTGTCACTGATCAAAGCTCAGAATACAGCAAAAGCTGCCCGCTACTATGAAGTCAGTACATGGTTGATCATATGAATACTTTGGCTTTCCTTTACGGAGAGGGTACAACAAACACAGTTGCCCATAACGCTTCAATATTCTACTCGGCCTCGGTGTGCATCACCTGACTCGGACCTCTGGTTAGCAGCTGCACCTATCTTCCAAAGGCCCGAGGTGTTAGGCATCTGGCATTTCGAAAGGCTGGTTGAAGGGCTTCCTTCGCCCAAGTCATGTATTTGCCAGTCGACATGGGATAGGGGTGCAGAAAAGTTGCTTTCGGTTGAGGAGGGTAGCAAGGTCCTGGGGAGGACGCGAGGCATCACGCTATTTTCACATTTTAATCCGAAGAACTGAATCAAAAGTCGGCAGTGGTGCCACGGCCCTGCAGAGGGCATGGAGGTTTTAAGGCAGCGCTCCGTCCTCCAACCGAGCCCGGAAGCTTCCTTCGGAACGCACGCTGTCAAAGCGGCGTAGCTTCCCCACACAGCGCCCATCCCGCCACCATCCGCAGCAGCAGCGCACAATGGCGCAGCACCGAAACCCGCGGCTGAGGAGCGGGGAGCGCAGGACTGCGGCCGCCTCCTCGCCCGCAGCTACCAGAAACGCCTTGCCCCCGCAGGCCGCCCGCTCCGCAGCGCTCTCCCTCCCGCGCCCCACCCGCGCGCCCGCCCCCAGCGCCGCGGGCCACGCCCGTGACGTCCGCCGAACGGGGCGGGGCGCGGGCCGGGGAGGGCGGGGCGAGCCCGCGCTGTTGAATGGGGCGCTGCGACGAGCCGCACATTCCAGCGGGCCCACGTGACGCGGCCGCGCGGCCTGAGGTAAACAACCGCGGCCCCGCCTCCCGGCCCCTCTGCGCGCCCTGCACTGCTCCTAGCCGGCGGGACGCGCTCCAGCGGGGCGGGCGGCTTTCTCCGAGAGTCCCCAGCGGCCGCCGCGGCCTGAGCAGCGGCAGCGGGCGCGGCGCCCCGGGTCTGCGGACCGAGCGCGCCGGCCGGGGTCGAGCGCGCGTCCCCTCCCCGCCCCCACCGCGCGTTGTGGCGCAGCAGGAATTTGGCGGGGACCCGGGCGCTATTTGCGGCTCTTGACGCGCCGGCGGCCGGTGGCCCTTCGGTCATTTCTATTCTAGGTGCACTGGGTCATCGCGCCCGGCCGGCCCCCTCCGCCGGGCCCGGAGGGTGTGTCCCCCTCGCCCGGGCTCGCCGCGCCTATAAGGGGCCCGAGCGGCGGGCAGGGACATGCAGCTCTACAGCAGCGTCTGCACCCACTACCCAGCCGGGGGACCGGGTCCCACGGCCGCAGCCCCCGCTCCCCCCGCCACCGCCGCTGCCGCCGCCCCCTTCAAGGTCTCTCTGCAGCCCCCGGGACCCGCCAGCGGCGAGCCAGAGCCCGAGACCGGTGAGTGCCAGCCTGCCGCGGCCGCCGAGCCCCGAGAAGCCGCCGCCGCCCCCGCCGCCAAGATGCCCGCCTTCTCCCCCTGCTTCGAGATGGTGTCCGGGGCCGCCGCCCCCGCCTCGGCCGCCGCCGGCCCTCCCGGCGGGTCCTGCAAGCCGCCGCTGCCGCCGCACTACACGTCCACGGCGCAGATCACCGTGCGGGCCCTGGGCGCCGACCGGCTCCTGCTGCACGGGCCCGAGCCCGGCGCCGCGGCGCCCGCCGCCCAGCGCAGCCGCTGCCTCCTGCTGGCCCCGGCGCCCGGCGCCCCGGTCCCACCGCGCCGGGGCTCCTCGGCCTGGCTCCTGGAGGAGCTGCTGAGGCCCGACTGCCCCGAGCCTGCGGGCCTGAACGCGGCCCGGGAGGGTCCCGACAGAAACTTCCGACTGAGCGAGCACCGCCAGGCCCTGGCCGCCGCCAAGCACCGAGGCCCCGCGCCACCCCCGGGGAGCCCGGAGCCTAGCCCCGGGCCGTGGGGCGAGGAGCACCCGGCAGAGAGGAGTCTCCGGGGCTGGGAGAGGGCGGGCGACCGCAGCGACCCTCCCGGCGCGGAAGAGGCACGGCGGCCCGACCCGGAGGCGGAGGCGCCCCCGGCGCGGAGCGGCGACGCGGCCCCGAGCGGCGCGGCCGAGGCGGTGATCGCCTCCAGGTCGGATCCCAGAGACGAGAAACTGGCCCTGTACCTGGCGGAGGTGGAGAGGCAGGACAAGTACCTGCGACAGAGGAGTAAGTACCGATTTCACATCATTCCCGACGGCAACTGCCTCTACCGAGCGGTCAGCAAAACGGTGTACGGAGACCAGAGCCTGCACCGGGAGCTGAGGGAACAGACCGTGCATTACATCGCCGATCATCTCGACCACTTTAGCCCCCTGATTGAGGGCGACGTGGGGGAGTTCATCATCGCTGCTGCTCAAGACGGGGCGTGGGCCGGCTACCCGGAATTGCTGGCCATGGGGCAGATGTTGAATGTGAATATACATTTAACTACTGGAGGGAGGTTGGAGAGCCCCACAGTGTCTACCATGATTCACTATTTGGGCCCAGAGGATTCCCTAAGGCCTAGCATTTGGCTCAGTTGGCTCAGTAATGGACATTATGATGCGGTGTTTGATCACTCCTATCCCAACCCAGAGTATGACAATTGGTGCAGACAGACTCAAGTGCAAAGAAAACGCGATGAAGAACTTGCCAAATCCATGGCCATATCCCTATCCAAAATGTATATTGAACAAAATGCATGCTCTTGAAGTGTCTGGAAACCTACACTCTGGGAGAATTGCATACATAATTTGTGTTGGGAGAATTATGAACTCTAATCAGGGTAATAGCACTTTTAAACTTCCTAGTAGATTTACCATAGGTGTAATGCCTTAATCATTTTTGGAATGTTTTCTCCTCAGAGCTGAAGGTTGCTGGGCACCTAAATGATGTTTCATGATGGCTTTGGGTGATCCTACTGCTATTTATAATTTGCTGTATAAAGTTGGCCACTACTTAATTTGCAAGCTAGTTTCTCACGGTGTAAATTTGTTCATTCCTGATCATCTGTTTTCTATAAAAATGTATTTTTGCACAACATTTTTAAAAATTGGTGTTACCTTCATCTATGACGTGTTCCATTTTGACAAACAGCTTTCCAGCATAAAGCCAGAGAAGTGCTTTATATGAAGTTTATTACTTTGAACAGAGTTTCTGATTTAGTAGTTATTTTATGTTGTTCTATTTGAATTTTACGATTCTTAGATAATTATTTCAAATGGATATTGATGCATTTGTGTTACCAGATCATTGGCCCATTCCGTTTTAATGAAAAACAATTGTTGTTTTGGAAATCATTATTTTTCTAGAAATGCTCAACCTTTTAAAGAGAAAAGGGAAGGTTGTAGGAAGAATTTTCTTTAAGGGATAGTACCAGGTCTTACTTGAATGAAAGTCTGATATTTGCTGATGGCAGAGTGATGACTATTCTGTACTTTGGTTGGCATTTAGAGTAGATTGTCTGGCACTCTGATTGTTTTTATTTATATTTGTCATTTTGTTATAAAAGCATTTTAACCTTGTGACAAGATAAGCCTCCTGCTTTATATAGCTTCTTGGATTCAACTAAGAGATTTAAGAAATTACTAGCATAAATGCCTCGAATCAACCTTGGCAGTTGTTTTATAGCAGGAGAATACTGTCTTAATATTTTATTCCTTTTAAATTCTTTGAAAAAGCAAAATAGGATTGCCCTGTATTATGTACAAATAAAAATGTCTGTAAAAACAGATCTTGTATGGTTTGCTGGGTCAAACATTGTTCAACCTAAAATCTATCTCATTTCCACTTTACTTCTAGTCATATTTATTAAGTACTGCAGTTTGTACTTTTTTTTATTTTGTAACATTTTGTGATTTTTTTTGTACAATACTGTATTTGTACAATAGAGCGATTCTCAGCTGATGGAATGAATGAATAAAATGTGTAATTTTACTTTTACAACGTCTTTTTGGCCAAGGTGGTTTTTCAATTAAGACGTGACACTTGTAGGAGCGTCTCTTACATGTATACCATTTTTTCTCATGTGTAAAGATGTCACAGAATTAAGAGGGAAATTTCTTAAGTTCTCACATGAACAGGGTAGGATAATCATTAGTAATTTCAAAGGATAAGTCTTAGTTAAATATACTTTTAAAGATGGAGTAATTCAGGACATTGCTCTCATTATTTCTAGTTACAATTCCTGTCTAAAACTATAGAGGTACCTGTTGGCTAATAAACAAGGAAGAGCAAGTACTATGTTAACCAGCACAGCGTTTAATTATCATAGTTTTGTGTTTCACTTACTCTCAGCACAGATTTAAATGTTTCAGGGCGTAACCAAAACAGTGTCCTAATTTTTATCCAGTCTGGCATCTTGAGACCATGGGAATCTCTTAATTTTGAGATGTGTTATTGGATTTAGTGGATAAGTACACCTGTAGACATAATCTGGGTATGTTGTTTATTGCAGAATAAAAGCAGCTAGTTCAGATGTTTTACTTTACAGTTGATAGTTCGTATGTTTATATTTCACGGTTATAGACACATTTGAGCTTGAGTTCATTGCTTAATCACATTTTTGGAAGAAAGCCATTGGTTATCAGGACAATTTCCTTTAAATGTTAACTAATGAATTTATTTTAAATGTTAGCTAATCATGTGTCTCTGGTTTTTTGGGTAAGAAGAGGTTTGCTTCATGGCTTCACTGATTAACTTGGGAAAGAAATTATTTTATTGGAATTACCTGTCTAAATATGCTTCTTTTCCTCTTTTCCCCTTAATTTACACATGTATAAAATTTGGGTCTGCTTAAAACTTACACAAATGAATAGACAAATTAGATAGAATTTCCTAAAAAGCCATCTATAACCGCATTACTGTTTTTGAAGAAACAAATTCTTCTGGGTTCTGTTTCATTTTCCAATTAGAATCCCAAGTCCTTGATTTAGATTCTCAAGGGTGATGTGTTTGAAAAATTTTAATGAATCTTAAGGTTGTATTGCATGGCAGCATGTTTTTTTTTTAGTTGTCTTGCCTAAAAGGTTTGTTATGTCTTTCCTGTCCTATCTATGGCTTGATTTTTTGAAGAACTGTAGTATTGGCCTCTCCCTTAGGTTCAGTGTGTATTCTCTACGGCCGAACCAGTTCTATGTATTAGCAGCCATCCTGGATCACTGAAGACAAGCAGCTGAAGAGGTGCAAATGTGGTTGACTCTTAATTTCCTTTTCAGCAAACAGATTTTATTAAAGTTTATTAAAGTTTATTCCTTCAGATACTCTTTATAGTAGCTAAGAGGCTCAAAACTGTATGAAGGAAACACTTGATGGCTGTGAGCTAAAGTTTCTTTAGAGTTTACTCCCTTCCCCATAAAGTCTGCAGGAGGAGGGTAAAATCTCTCAAGTCAGTCCAACTGTGGTTTCAGGTAAATTAGTGTGAAAATCATACTATTAACTTGAAAATTTTACTAGGGTGGTCCATGGATAAAAACTGATACAAATCACTATTAGTGTGATTTTTTTTAAATTACTGTTTCATTTTTAAAAATTACATGGCATAATACTTCAACATTTTGGCAAAAACCTAATTTCTTGAATCTGGTTCATTTTCCATTCATATTTCTGTAAGATAAGAAAATGTACTCATTTTCATGTTTAATTGGACTAAGCAGTAAACCTATTGATAAGTGCCAGAAGGACATGTACATACGATTCTTTTTTTTTTTTTTACATGTGATTCTTTAATTATATTTTTCTGAACTTGTAGCCCATGTGGTTTATATGCCAAAATTTTCATTAGGCACAAAGCCTTTCTTCAGATACCACATTCTGTAAGGGAGAGGAGATGCCTTAGGATTCCTTGAACATCAGAACTGGTAAGCCTCAGTTTGGGTAAATAGTCCTTATGTTGCACTGTTTTCTTTATAACTTTGGTATTTAAAAAAAAATGGATCTTGAGCTAATCTCACTACTTCATTAAAACTTGTTTTATGTGTTTTCCCTCTTCCCATAAAAGGTGAGAAAGTTGAACTCTTAAAATTTTACCATGGTATTCAGTGTGCTCATATGGAGGAAAAGTGTTACAGAATAAAAACAGATTTAAACCTTTGGACATCTGATAATTTAATATGCCGGTAAACATACTGGATAAATTCAAGTGTGTATTTCAAATGTGTAACATGTTCACACTTAACACTTACTTGTCGCCTGAAATCTTAAGCCCAGACCTTATTACTATTTTTGACATTCCTGGAGTGTCTATAACCATCTCAAAGAGGCACCAAGCAACTTGATGGCATCTAATTCAGTTTCATTCCCTAAATGTACTAAGTGCAATAGACAAGGACTATATGTTATGTTCCCTGCTGAATCCCTTGGTTCCAACCCAGTAACTAGCAGAGCAAACACTTAGTAAATATTTGTTGAATGAAAGAATAACTTGAAGGAAAGCGGGAGCTTTGGGAAATACTTATTTGGTGGATGTGAAATTAAATAAAAATGACTGGAGTCGACAATTAATTGGGAGTTACCACGAACAAAGTAATCCCGAGCATTTTAAAGAGAAGTGGTGTTAAAAAAAGACAGTAAAGTCTGTAATGGAAAAAAATAGATTTTGAAACCCCAAAAGTAGAATTTGATGCTATCTTTGTGTCATCTTTCAAACATCTTGAGAACTAAACTAAGAAAACTTATTTAAAAATAGAACTTCCATTAACCTGAAGCAACTGTGAAGGTGTGGCCTTGTCTGACTTGCTCTGACTTGCTTTAGGGGTTGCACCTACCTCAAGGCCAGTGTACAGCAATTCCTAGTTCTGCTGTGTGTTCTTTCTATAGCCTGGTTGGGAAGGAAATGCTGGACCGATTTCAAGCATGCTTAGGATTGTTGTGTTCAATAGGACGGGCTGCAGCCTTACGACATTGGTCAATGGGGGCTGGGCAAGTCACACAAATCAATTCCAAACAGATCTACTGGGGGAAAAGGAGCAGCGTTATTTCCTCATGCTGTAAATTAGGTCAGCGACAGTTACTCCATGAGGAGAGGTCAGAGAGAGAGTTCACTGTCATCAGATAAAACCGTTATCTAGCCTGGTTTTCACAAGTGAATTTTCTAATAGAACAGCCATTTCTGTGTAAAATATAAAGCAAAACTGCTTTTGATAAAATTCTTTAAGAAACAATCTGTGGTGCACTGATTTGCCTTTGTAAAATAACTGAATATAGTTTAATCTTCCTTTTTTCATGACTAAGGGCTTTCACGATGGGCATGGCTGGATGGCCCGGAAGCCTTGGCAGATGCTGAGGTGTGACAGTCCCTTTGTACTTTAAAGGACCTCAGAGCGCTAGGACTGTTATCGTTGTGTTTTATACTTTTCCTGTCTCCTCCCTCCAGCCCATCATGATTTCCTCCGTTGACTTAAACACACCAACAAGTGTGCTTGTCAGAATTGACTCTAAGATCATAGGAAATGGGTTTCTAATTTGAGACTAGGATGCTCAGCTATGAGTAACATGCTTAAGCTTTAGTTTTGGGTCAACCAGAGAGCTTTCTTTGCTTTCATCTTTGTCTTCTTTTTTGCATTCTGTGGTGGTATCCTGAAATGCTGAATCTGTCCCATTAAGGGACCTCTGAATGTATGCATTGCCGTATTAAAACAAAACAAGACAAGACAACTTGAGGTTAGCTATCTTAGTCCTTAGAATTGCAGTTGATTTGTCATTGCCTGGTTAATAGTTTGCTTCCTCTCTGCCATATGTAATGCCTTTGAGTAGGTACTGGCCAGTGTCTTCCTTTTGCTTTTCCTATTTAGTTTTCTGGTTCACCGAGATGTGCTAATTGTGAAGTCATTCAAATATCAGTTCTTCATTGAAGACTCCAAATTCCAGTACACATAGATAGGTCTAGTACAAATGTGACAACTGTCTTTTGGAATCCCTCTCCTGTATTCTCCTGTAATGAATGTGTGTTATGTCTCCACTGGGTAAATGTAGACTCTGTGGTTTTATGGTGTGCAAAGTAGGTAATTGTGAAGGAAATTTGTACCAGTGGGTCGTGTAACACCTGTGCGGCCCATTTGTAAAATAAACTCAGATAAAGCCTTCAGTTCTAATGACCAACAGGAGACAGTCACACCTTTTGTTTCTTACAGTGAAATTTGACCTGTCCTGGTGATGTAATAGGAATGAAGAAGTGAGAGAACACTGTGAGGAAATTCTTAGCTGTCACTTCACTGTCTCTTTGCCATCTCGCCGAAAAGTGCCAGACCTAGGGGGACTTAACAGATTTTTTACTTAAAATCTAAACAGCACTCCTATCTCAATAAACAGTAGACACCTGAAACGGAAACCTCAGTCACTGCTTATTCCACAGAATTCTAGGACGGAATTAGAAGAGAGATTGAAGATGTGCGTTAAACGTTTCAATATAAAGTCGTTTCCTCTGACAGATTTTTCATTACCTTTCCACATTATCGATCGTGGCTGTTGGCAGAAGCCAGTGCTGCTCAGAATAGCGGTGATTTGCAGAGAGATGATTAGACGGGTTTAGAAAGCACCGGGAACCTACAGGAATAGACAGTGCGATTTTCATAGTTTAGCTAAGCTTGTAACAGAAGCTGATTTCTCTCTCACTTGACTGTTCCAAAGGGAGCAGGCCAGGCTGTCAGGGCAGCTGTGGTTGGGAGAAGACACATTCCCCAGGACACTGTCGCCGTGTGCGAGATCAAAGCTGGGGCCACCACCCTGCCTGCCCCATAGCTCCTAGAAAGAGCACACACACCCTGAGGTGGCACACTTCGCTTCTGCTCTTGTCTCTTGGCCCGAATTTTTCAGATGGCCTTATCTAACTGGGGAATATCATCCAGACTATTCCCAGGAAGAAGGGTAAATGGATTTTTGGCAGGAAAATAGCAATCTTCTCCAAATCTTTATTCGTCAGGAATGGTTTAGGGTGAAAATATCTCTAAGAAGAAAATGATAGTATGAAAGTATCTGGGAATAAAATTGGCCTGAACTTGTTTCACATTACGAAGACGCAAAAGTAGGATTAATCGTTGTCACAACTTAGGGTTCCTTATCAGCTCCTCAACAAAGTGTTTGCCGCAGGCTAAATATATTCATGTGCAAAGCCTTCCACGTTTTGAGAAGGCTGCTATTTTTCTAGTTCCTTTCCATTCTTAATTGTTTCTTAGTATATAGAAATATCTTGAAAATCTGGCCTTCAACGCAAGCCCTGGTTTTCTTCAGAAAGAACAATATAAAACTTTTTCCACTTATGTTTTTATAGATCTTGCTTCTTTCGGGTACTGCTGGTTTTACTTCTCTTCCTTTCTCTATTTTCCAGTTATTTTTTAATTTACATTGTCCTGCTTGGTTTTCTTTTAGAAAAGTTGTATGGGGTCTACTGTGCTTAAAATAAGGTGGTCTTTACTAAGTTTTACTAATTTGCTGATCTTATTAATTTACTCAGTCTTTTAAAGAAAATGTCTAAAGCTCACCTCATCCCATAAGATGAGGCTTACCAGGGCGCCTGGGTGGCTCAGTCGGTTAAGTGTCTGACTTTAGCTCAGCTCATGATCCTGGGGTCCTGGAATCGAGCCCCACATCTGGCTCCTGGCTCAGCGGGGAGCCTGCTTCTCCCTCTCCCTCTGCTCCGCCCCCCACTCATGCTCTCTCTCTGTCTCTCAAATAAAATCTGTAAAACAAAAAAAAGATGAGGCTTACCTTCAGTATAACTCTTGTAACTCATATTCACTTTCTTAAGGTTAATAAGAATCCCTATAAATGGGTCAGAGCAGCCAACTGTAAGCATAACCCACCCCAAGAGATGGTCACTAAGGTTCTTGTTGAGAAGGGGGCCCTCCCAGTTGAGACAGGGCAGCTATATTACAAGCATAGCCTTGGCAGGGGTTAATCAAAAGTAATTGATAATGTAGGGGCGCCTGGGTGGCTCACTCGGTTAAGTGTCCGACTCTTGATTTTGGCTCAGATCATGATCTCAGGGGTTTGAGATCAAGCCCTGCATGAGGCTCCACCCTGGGCGTGGAGTCTGCTTCAGATTCTCTCTCTCCCTCTCCCTCGGCCCCTCCCCCCTCTCTAAAAAAAACTGATGTAAAGAAAGCCATAACTGACTTAAGTGTCCATATCCAAATTATCTGTCTGTCTTGCTGCAGAAATGTATTGTCACAAGAGAAGGATAGTGGTCTGTACAATGACTGGAGAAAAGAGAGTCAAAGAACACATTAGTCAATGTGGCTGCATTTATCTAGGTAAGAAGGTGTTCTGGGCAAGTCACACTAATATGCCGAATAGATAAGAAAGGAAAATACTTCTTGGGAATACGCGGTAAATATTCATTCAACAAATATTGACTGCCTTGCGAGTAAGTACTGTGCTAAGTAGTAGGTAAACTCACAGGCTATATGGTAATAGATCTTTAAAAACTGGAGGCTATCATAATCCTATCTTATGTAAATTATTTTGCTCATGAGAGCGCTTTGGAGTCGAGCTAGCTGGGGTTCAATGTGAGGGTGAACCACTTACTGTAAGCATGACTTTGGGTGAGTTAGTTAACCTCTTTAACCTTGCATCCATTTGTGTAATGGAAAGAGTTACTGTATTTATTTCAGAAGGTTGAGTAAGGATTAAATTAGAAATAATGTATAATGTATATATCTCAAGCATAGAGTTAGCACTCAGTAAATGTTAGCTACTTCTGGAATTACGACCTTTAGAATCACAGGACAGGTTCATTATGTGCATTGAACCTGGCTTCTAGCTTTCCTTTCAGGTTTAATCTTGATTTTCTATTTTATGCTCATTCTGATTTAAATGAGTTTTTAGTATTGATTGCTGACTGGTATTATGCTTCATTATTATTTATGAACAGGGTTTTGCTTTTCTTTATTCATGCAAATACTTTCTTTTAATATTTTTGCATTGGCATATTTAATATCCAAATTCTATTTCAAAACTTGAAGAGTGCTTTTGAAAACAGTGATTACTGTACAGCTCCATATTTGTGACATTTATATTTTCTGTTCGTCAATACTTGTTGATAGCTTCCATTTGCCTGAAAATATCAAAACTATGTTTGAAATGGATACACTTTTTTTCCTTGGACTAGGGAGTTTTAAGTGAAATTTTGACCATCTTGGTACATGTGCTTAAGAATTGTGGGATTCTTGGGGCGCCTGGGTGGCTCAGTCTGTTAAGTGTCTGCCTTCGGCTCAGGTCATGATCCCAGGGTCCTGGAATTGAGTCCCACATCGAGCTCCCTGCTCAGTGGGGAGTCTGCTTCTCCCTCTCCCTCTGCCCCTCTGCTCTCATTCTCTCTCTCTCAATTAAATAAATAAAATCTTAAAAAAAAAAGAAGACGAACTGTGGGATTCTTTCCTTTGATACAACATTCTGTTTTGCTTGCATCCTGTTTAATATAATGTCTCACCCACCAAATTTGATCTTATATTTGGGGGGTACGATTTTGAATTTCCTAGATTTGCAAATCTCATTTTATCCTCCCCACCTTTTGAGCAGGAAGGAAAAAGAGGGATAATCTCTGTTCTAAAAAAGATGAAGTCAAAAGAGAGAGGTTGATTTTCATAGCCAGTGGCAGTGTTGGGACTAGGACCCAGGCCTCTTTACTTTAAACCGGAAAGTTTTAGGTGACAGCATGTGTGTTTTCCCCAGTGGACTGGCAGTGGCTGCCAGGGGCCCTTTATTGAGTAAAGGCCACACTCAGGCTCGGTAGGGGAGAGTCCACAGTTAATGAGGGCAGAACGAAATGGCAACCCACGTGACAGATATTTGCTTTTTCCATGTTAGACCGTGTTGCTTACGTGCCCTTTTTTGCGGCTACTTTGCAGGGTGGAGGAGGAGAGCTTCAGTTATAATGATTCTCTATGAAAAATTAGCTATGTTTAATTTTGCAACTCTCAGAAAAAATAAATATTCATGCTTCAAATTTCACTGTTCCATTGTTAAGGAAGCAGACAATGAAATTTTGGTATTAAGCAAACATAATTTTCAGGGCAATGCAAACAGCCACATAGATGGGGATCTTTAGTTTCCCCAAGAGATGGATGTATGTGTCTCTATTTATATATCTTTTTTTTTTAAAGATTTTATTTATTTGACAGAGAGAGACACAGCGAGAGAGGGAACACAAGCAGGGGGAGTGGGAGAGGGAGAAGCAGGCTTCCCAACGAGCAGGGAGCCTGGTGCGGGGCTCGATCCCGGGGTCCTGGGATCATGAGCTGAGCCGAAGGCAGACGCTCAACGACTGAGCCACCCAGGCGCCCCTCTACTTATATATCTTTATTATAGTATCTATGTGTGTATGTGTGTGTATTTTAATACGTAGGTATATGTATATATATTATATCTTTATTGTATTTGTGTGTGTGTGCACACATGTGCCAGAATATGGCTCAGGGTGGTGTGCTGGGTCTGGAGTGGGGCATGGGGATTATTATAGGTTATAAACCTCCCAGGTGATTTTGATGTTCAGCTAGGTTTAGGGACTCTTGAACTACAGGCAGATCTTATGAATCTCACTCCATGACTGAGCAAGTGCTCTGTGAAGTTGAGAAAGATCAAGCGAGATAAGAGGAAGAATAAGGAGTCTGATGAAAATTCATAAACTCATGAATGTTATGAACAGGATGAGTATGGAGGCGCTCACAAATCTTGAAATACCAAGATGATGTAAATTGATTCAATTTGATTCTTGCGTGTGTAATTATATCCATATTTGTCCATAATATGTAAGCAGAGGAAACACGGAATTCAGAGCGTTGTGAAACCTGTCAGGGCCAGAGCCCGTTGGCAGGCTCTTCTAGCTGGCCTGCCTTGGGGAGCTGCCCTTTGCCACAGCTCCTAGGACACTGTAAATGGTCAACCTGGGAAGGTCAGTTTCATTCTGCTTCTTAAAAGGAAGGGTCTGATATTAGTCAGGATTCTTTGGACTGCAAATGCCGGACACTTGATTCCAACTGGCTTCAGCAAAACAAACAAGGGGAGGGGGGGCCCTACTGACTGACCTATGTTGCTGGGCAGGATCCTGGTGTAGCTCACAGAGCTGAAGACGCAGCTTGCAAGACCAGGTCCTCGGGGTCCGGAATGAGGTCTTCCCTGTACAAGTCTGTCTCTTCTCTGGCTTTCATCTTGCAAACCTCTGCTGGCCTCATGCTTCCTAGTACATGAGACATATCCAGTGACTGCAGGGGGTCCCCAGATAGCACCTCCAGTGAAAGGGAGTCCATTTCCTTGTCTCCAGATCAGTGGGTCCCAACTGCAGTGGGCATCAGAATCATCTGACTTTTTTGCTACAGGACAGATTTCGGAGCCCCCTCCAGAGTTTCTGTTTTTGTCTGTCTGGGTGGGGACCAAGCATTTGAATTTCCAACGTGTTTCCAGGTGCCACTGATGCTGCTGGTCGTCCCAGGACCACAGGGAAGAACTTTCCCTTTCCTCTGGGCTTGGTGCATGCCGTTTGCTATGCATTGCTTGGTCCCCATTGTTCTCACAACTATCAGAGTCAAATTCAGTGCTTTACCTGCTGTTCTCATTTACTCCTCAGGATAATCCCATGCACTAGTACTATGTCGTTATGTATAAGTGAGGAAGAGAAGAGATGAGTGCCTGGCATACATTTGGCCTTACATAAGTTTTTCAAAGTATAGAGGGAATATTAGATTTTTTAAAAATGGCATTTTCTACATATTTTCCACCTTTCCCTCTCAAAATACTTCCTGAAAAATGATGGGGGAAAAAAATCATAATCTCACAAGGACAAAGAACCTGGAAAAAGAGATGACAATAATAAAAGTGTGGACACTGGAAAGAGGGGTGGTAAATAATTTAGCAGATAGGAGAGCCAAAAACCTTACCAGGCTCGGGGGGGAAAGTCCAGAAGCAGCCTCCCTCTGCAGAGGAGAGCAAAGGCTAGAGACACTGGTTACCATGGCTGGTGACAGTGCACGTGGGGCTAAAACCAGTGAACATGGAGACACGGCACAGCACCTGCCTGCACTCAGATCTGAGAGTCCCGGCTGGCCAGGCTGAGACCTTTCCCTACCTGCCATACCCAACCGTTAGGCAGATTTCTTCCCAGGAGAATAGACTAGACCAGAGAAAAGATCTCCAGAGTCTCTCAGTTGGGATCCTCAGGAAAACAGGCACACCAGGTCATTTAGAAGGAAACCACCACTGGGAGCCACCCAGGACACACATTCCAAACAGCTTTTCTCCCGGAAATATCAGTGCCATTGATCACAAGGCATTTAATATCATCTCGAAAATAAAAGCGAGATGCCAATAAGTGAAAAAGAAAGAGTAAGTGAGAAGGAAAGAGAAAGGCAACCAAATGCAGTGAATGCAAGAAAATCTAAAAGGAGAAAAAAAGTGAATAAATCCCTAATTTATATCCTCCGAGAAATAAGACAAGATCTTGGATCCGGGAGAACAGAGAGCTGCTATTTTTAAAAAGAATTCTTGTAAATTAAAAATAGCATAGCTGAAGTTAAATATTCAGTAGCAGTTTGGAAGATAAAGTGGAGGAAATCTCTCAGAAAGTGGAATAAGGACACATGGAATGAATAATAAAAACCAAATAAGAAAATGAGGAGACTAATCTGCGAAGCCCAATATTTGACAAATAGGTATTCGAGAGAGAATGAAGACAATGGTTGAGAAGAAAGATTATACAAATGAATTCCTGGAACTCAAGGATAGCAGTCTCTTGACTGTAAGGTCCCACAGGATGTCCACAGTGTCATCAGGGACAGCCATATAGGTTGTGTCTATGGCTTAAGATGGGAATAGTACTCCCCAGAGTGGTGCAGTGCACAACATGTACAACTGTGTGTGGCAGCCCAATGAATGCAACCCACACCGTGTCATTTTGAATAGATATTTCACAAAGTATTAGGGATTTAAAAAATAGCCTCAAGCTTTCAGAGAGGAAAAATAAGTTATATCCAGAACCTTAAGAACAAGAATGGTATCAGACTTCTCAACAGAAATGTTGTAACTTGGATGCTTCACAAATTCTGAGGGAAAATTATTTCCAAGCTACAATTCTATACCCAGCCATATCAGTATTCTTAATTGTAAACAGCAGAATCTATATCATTAGTTTAAGCAGATAAGTTTATTGACCTTACATTGTTTAGTGTGTTTATGGACTGCTCTGGTGAGCAAGAGAATGAAGGCTTACCTGCCATATTGGCAGGATCCATACCCAACGACTATTGTGGGGGCTGCATCTGAGAAAATCTCTCCACTAGCACACCAGGTCCAGACACCACAATGCCACAGCTGGCAGCAATAATGAGTAAGTTCTGCTATGAGCTTTCCCTCCCCTACGGAGTAGATGTCTCTGTTTCCACAATTTACCAGAAAAAAAAAAAAAAAAAAAAAGGAAACAGCCACTGTCTCATGTTGCTGACTTCTGAGCTGAAATTACACAGGTGTGTGTCCTTGGAAGAGTTTAGCCAGCCAAAGTGCACGTTCTAGATTTTACCTTGGAAAAGTGAGACTCAAGATGTGGGACATTTATCAAGGGACAGGTGACCAGAAGATCTTGGGTAGCACTGAAAATAAATAATATTTACTATACCAGCCAAACTATTAAGAATGAGGGTAGAATAAACGTATTTTTGGACACTGAACTCTCAAAAAATGTACCAGCCCCTTGGCCTTTCTCAGAAATCTCCTGGCATGTGTCCTACCTCCATGAGGGTGTAAACCAAGGTAAATGAAGACATAGGGTCTAGGAAACAGGCCTCCATCTCAGATGAGATAAAGGGACCCCGCATAATGGTGGTGGAAGGAATCTCCAAGTTGATATCTGGGCAGCTGTTCTACAGAGAAACTGGAGCAGGGGGCTCTGGGCTTCGGGCGGGCTGCCTCTGAGAGCTGTGTGAGTATCAAGAGGGGAATTGGCACTGCTGTTGAATAGTTCGGGGATAGGTCAGTGACAGGAACACAGAAAACGAAGGAAATAGAAGACAATTATTATTTTTAGGGAGAACAAAAAGTTGTATGAGAAAAGGAAATATAACCAAAATATGAAATGTTTATACTCAACTGTGAGACATAATTACATAATCATAAGATGTATGGCCTGGATATTGATTTGGCAAAAATGAAATATATAATTGGGAAGATAAGGTGGAGGGGAAGTATATATATGTGTGTAGGAGAATTAAAATCTTATCTTCCATAATAGAAAATCAATATTTACTATCTAAAAATAAAAACCAAGAAGTTTAAAAATATTTTTGTTAAATATAACTACATTATATATTTATGTGTGTATAAATCACATTTATATTAAAAATTCACATAATAATAAGCACATTATTTTTAAATATGAGGCATATGCCAGAATAAAGATTAAAGGATGGAAACCAGCTACCTCTGTGGAGGGGGGAGGTTGTGGTAGGGAACTATTGTTTTTCATTTTAAACTGGGTTGAACTATTTGACTTTCAAAAGTATGAATATATAGAACTTAATAAAAATAATGATTCCAGAGTAAATTCAATATATTACAGTTTCTTGCAAGCTCTGCGTTCCAGATTTGAGTTGTTCAGCAAAGTTCTTAATGCTATATTATGATGATCAAGCCTGAGTTCTTGTACTAGTGTCTGATACTGGAAATGGCATAAATGAGAGATCTGTGTGTAATGGTAGAGAAAGCAACGAATAAAGTTACGTTTAGTCTATATTTAAATGAAGGTCTCGTCAACACAAATCAAAACATACGCTCAGGGCATAAGAGTAACTAAAATTTCAAGAGAAATGGCAGAGAAAAGAAACCAGCATGTCCAGCAGACTGTGGATTCCATGGTGGAGTAATTAAGCCCCCACAATGGTCATCACTGGTTAGTCACTGAGGCATCTGAGAGCTGGTGGTTGGGAAATTCATACCTCCTCACGCAGATCTTGTATTCAGATAGCCAGAAACTTTCAGTGACGCCCTGGAGATGCAAACCAAGACATCATCCCCTACTTAAGGAATTAATAGTCTAGTGGGGACATAAAATAAGAAAAGAAATTTTAGGGGCACCTGGATGGCTCAGTCGGTTAAACATCGGACTCTTGATTTCAGCTCAGGTCATGATCTCAGGGCCCTGGGATTGAGCCCTGCATTGGGCTTCACACTCAGTAAGGCATCTGCTTGGGATTCTCCCTCTCCCTCTGCCCCTCAACCTGCTCACTCTCTCTCTCTCTAAAATAAAAAATAAAGAAATTTTAAGGACACAAATATAAATTTTTGTTGTTGTTGAATAAGTTGACTCTTGGTGTTCAGAAAACTGGAAAATCAGCAAGATTTGGGTCGTCAAAAGAGGTTCACAGAGGAGGCTGGACTCAGAGCAGACTGTGAAGGGAGAAAGGATTCAAGTGGTAAAGGGGGAAGAGGGGAGGGCATCTCTGGGACCACACACCCCTGAACGCCGGACGTTACAAAGACTGTGGTGCGTTCAGATCAGTAGAAAAACAGTTCTATGTCACCTTGAGAAGTTCCTGTGGAGCACTGGGGAAATGGTTGGATAGGAGGGGTGGGGCAACATTACAGAAGATAACGACAGTCTGGAAGAAGAGGTTAAAAATGATGCATTAAAGATGGTCAACTTTAAAACAGGGAGTGATTTTTCTTGATGTATCTTGGCTTAATATAGAAGTTTGTTTTTTTTCTTATTATAGAATTAAACATGCTAATTATAGAAAATACATGTATCTTAGGTATTTTTTGATAGAGTCTCATGGGACAGTTCTGTTAGAAGTGGAAAAGCTTGAGGTTTGAGATGAGATCTGGGCTAAGGTCATGACATTGCCCCGGTAGTCTGTGACCTTAGGGGGAGTTCTTTATCCTTCCTGAACTTTGGTTGTTTTCTTCATCTTTTAAGTTGGGCAAATGTGGTAGACACCTTTTGATTTTCTCAGTTCCCTCCCCCTTTCTCTGGAAACTTTCCTGTGCCCCCATTTGCAGGGATCAATTCTTGGGAAGCCTTACACCCCCACTGCTCTGGGGTACACATCTGGCTGAAGTTGCACTTATCAGTTTCATTCTTTTGGAAATTTGGCATATTTGTGGGCCTGGGATGGTAACATTTGAATTTAGGAGGCCCTGGGTGTAACCTCTTCCATAGAGTCCTGGGGAAGCAGAAGAGATAGCTGGTTCACAGAAAGGAGAAGAATGAAATAAAGTGGTGAGAGATCTGGGTGATGGAGTGAGAATCTCCAGATTTTCGTTTCCAGCACTGACCTCTTTTGAAGGCTCCCCTGCCTTCCTGCATCCTCGTCATAAATTAACTTTTTCCCTTAAGCTAATTCAAGTTAGTTTTCAATGACTTAAAAACAAGAGTCTTAACTCACACAAGATAAAAATAGCTCTTTGTATAGATTACGCACTTCCCCATATTGCTTGGCTTTGCCTGCAAATTTTGACGTTGGTCCCTTCTGGGCGGGAGATCCCAGTCACCATGTCTTCTCCTGGTACCATTGGCTGCCTCTGCTGCCCCCCGTAGTGCAGCTTCAGCATGGCACCCATCACACCCATTATGGGGGGGATTGTCATGGTTTCAGTGACGTTGGATCAGAGCCCCAGAAGCCACAGCTCCTCCCACCCCTTCTGGACTCCAAGGAAACACTGAACCATGGATCACAGGATCTCAGTTCTCCAGCAGCTGCCCAAAGGGCCAGCTAATCCAATCTATACTGTGGTCGAGTCCATCAGTTGGCTTTTGCTATGCACCCCAAAATGTAACATCTTTACACAACAAATCCTTTTTTTTCTCACAATTCTGAGGGTGACTGGGCTGTTCTGGTCTACACTGGCTCCTCTGGCTGGAGAGTATAGAATGGAGCTACAGGCCTTAACTGTTGGCAGCTGGTTGGTCTGCGGGGACTCACCCACATGTCTGGCCGTTGGTTCAGTGTTAGCTGAGACAACTGCAGGTAGCTTCCATCTGTGGCAACAGACTAGCCTGGGGTTATGTACATGGTGGCGAGGTTCCAAGCTGCAAGAGAGGGCATGCCCCAATGCACGTGAGCTTTTCAATCTCTGCTCAGCATCATATGTGCTAATGTCCCATTGGCCAAAGAAAGTCATATGGCCAAAACTAGATTCAAGGGGTGGAGAAATAGACCTGTGCTCTTGATAGGAGTTGCTGCAAAGCCACATTACAAAGGGATACGGACAAGGATGTATACAAGAATGGCAGGAATTATTGTGGCCATTTTTGCAAACTCTACCACAGAGCTTTAATGCCTACTGGGGTGAAGTTGGATGATTAGAAGATGGAACAGAAAGATCCACAATCACTTTGTCTTCTTTCTCCCCGTTGGACTGTTCTGAGGTGCACTGATTTCACATGCTCTCCCTGGAGGTATCCTGTGTGACTGTGTGATTGTCATGATAGCTTTCCTTCCTTCCCTATTCCTCAGTCCCCACTCTTGCTGCCCTGGGCTGGTACCCACCAACAAAGCATGCATATAGGCTTTGCCTTGGGTTTATTTCATGTGTATTCTGAGCTCAGATACTATTACGTCAGATTCTCAAGGGGATTAAAGAGGATATAATGTTTCTGGGTTATACTCCATAAGTTAGTATTACTAACAAAGGTATTTCATAATAATAAAATCTTAATGGACTTTACAGGGTTAGGAATATCTTGCTTTACTGCACTTCCTTTATTGTGCCTTGCAAATATTGTGTTTTTCAAATTGAAGGTTTGTGGCAACCCTGCATTGAGCAGGTCTACGGGGGCCATTTTTCTGATAGCATTTGCTCATTTCACGTCTTTTTGTCACGTTTTGGTAATTCTTGCAATATTTTGAATTTTTTCATTATTATTATATTTGTTATGGTGATCTGTGGTCAGTGCTCTTTGATGTTACCACTGTAATTGTTTTGGGGTGCCATGAACCACACTCATATAAGATGATGAGCTTAATTGATAAATGTTGTGGGTGTTCTGACTGCTCCATGGACCATCCATTCCCCTGTCTTTCTCCCTCTACTTGGGCCTTCCTATTCCTCAAGACACAACAATATTGAAATTAGGCCAATTCATAACTCTACACTGGCTTCTAAGTGTTCAAGTGAAAAGGAAGAGTCTCATATCTCCACTTTAAATCAAAAGCTAGAAATTATTAAGCCTAGTGAGCAAGGCATGTCAGAAGCTGAGATAGGCCAAAAGCTAGGTCTCTTGAGCCAAACGGTTAGCCAAGTTGTGAAAGCAAAGGAAAAGTTCTTGAAGGAAATTGAAAATGCTACTCCAGTGAACATATGAATGATAAGAAAGGGGAAACAGCCTTATTGCCGATAATGGAGAAAGTTTGAGTGGTCTGGAGAGAAGATCAAACCAGCCACAGCATTCCCCTAAGCCAAAGCCTCATCCAGAGCAAGGTCCTGACTCTCTTCAATTCCATGAAGGCTGAGAGAGGAAGCTGCAGAAGAAAAGTCTGAAGCTAGCAGAGGTTGGTTTATGAGGTTTAAGGAAAGAAGCCATCTCCATAAGACTAAAATGCAAGGTGAAACCAGCAAATGCTGATGTAGAAGCCACAGCAAATTATCCAGAAGATCTAGCCAAGATCATTCATGAAGGTGGCTATGCTAAATAACAGATTTTTAATATAGATGAAACCGCCTTCTATTGGTAGAAGATGCCACCTAGGACTTTCATAGCTAGAGAGGAGAAGTCAATGCCTGGCTTCAAAGCTTCAAATGACAGGCTGACTTTCTTGTCAGGGGCTTATGCAGCTGGTTACTTGAAGCCAAAGCCAATGCTCACTTACCATTCTGAAAATCCTAGGGCCCTTAAGAATTATGCTAAATCTACTCTGCCTGTGCTCTATAAATGGAACTACAAAGCCTGGATGACAGCACATCTGTTTACAACATGGTTTACTGGATATTTTAAGCTCACTGTTGAGAACTGCTGCTCAGGAAAAAAAGATTCCTTTCAAAACTGTACTGTTCATTGACAATGTACTGGTCATCCAAGAACTCTGATGGAGATGTACAGGATTAATGTTTTCATGCTTGCTAACACAACATCCATTCTGCAGTCCATGGATCAAGGAGTCATTTTGACTTTCAAGTCGTATTATTTAAGAAATACATTTCATAAGGCTATATATAGCTGTCATAGACACTGATTCCTCTGATGGATCTCAGCAAAATAAATTGAAAACCTTCTGGAAAGGATTCATCATGTTATATACCATTAAGAACATTCACGATTCATGGGAAGAGGTCAAAATATCAACATTTACAATTTGGAAGAAGTTGATTCCAACCCTCACAGATGACTTTGAAGGGCTTAAGACTTGAGTGGAGAAAGTAACTACAGACGGGGTGGAACAGCAGGAGAATCAGAATTAAAGGTGGAGCCTGAAGATGTAAGTTGCTGCAATCTCTTGATCCAACTTGAGCGGTAAAGGAATTGCTTCTTCTGGATGAGCAAAGAAAGCGATTTCTTGAGATGTGATCTACTCCCAGTGAAGATGCTGTGAAGATTGTTCACCTGACAACAAAAGATTTAGAATATTACATAAACTTAGTTGATAAAGAAGCAGCCGGGTTTGAGAGGACTGACTCCAATTTTGAAAGGAGTTCTACTGTGAGTCAGATGCTATCAAATAGCTCTGCATACTACAGAGAAATCATTTGTGAAAGGAAGAGTCTATTGATGCAGCAAACTTCATTGTTACCTTATTTTAAGAAATTGCCACAGCCACCCCAACGGTCCATAACCACCACCATGATCAGTCAGCAGCCATCCACATCAAGGCAAGACCCTCCATCAGTAAAAAAATTATGACTTGCTCGAAGCTCAGGTGATGGTCAGCACTTTTTAGCAATATAACATTTTTAAATTAAGGTAGGTGCATGGTTTTTTAGACATAATGCCTTTACACATTTAATGTAAACATAACTTTTATATGCACTGGGAAACCAAAAAATTCATTGGACTCATTTTATTATAATATTTGCTTTATTGTAGTGGTCTAGAACATATATCTGAGGTATACCTTAGCAATTATACAGGCCACATTCTCAAGTCACACTGCAGTAAAACTAGAAATTAATACTTTTAAAGAAAACACTCTAACTTGATGGATAAAAAAACAAAAACAAAAACCACAAATGTTCCTAAGTAGCATTTGGTCAATAATACAAACAACAGACTATTTACAAAGTAAGAGAAAAGGGAAAATTAATGTTTAGAAATCTGCATGGTATGCAGCCAAAACTTCTCGTGATTAAATTCCTTAATGGTCTTGATAAACAAAAAAAGAAAGTAAAAGGACCTAAAGTGAGTATTCTACTTAAGAGATTAGAAAAAAGAACATAAAACAGACCCAAGGAAAGAGGTTACCAAAATAGCAGAGGTGTGCTGGAGTCTGCCCTTCCTGGCTGCTCAGTTGATTTTTAGGAATTTGGGGAGGTTGTTAAATAGCCATGATTAAAGAATCACATTAGATAAACTTTAATAACTTGTGTTAAAAACAAAAGTGATATCTACTCAAGTCATCACTTCTTCTACGCTCTTGAGTTTATTTATGTCAATTGGATCTGTAGAGTGGAAATACCATGCATCTATTCACAACTCTGCATTTGCCAACGTCAAATTGGCAGCAGGAAATCAGCCATGGTGGGAGTATTTACATCATGGCATTTGGCAGGGCTACAAATTAGAGCCATTGTCTCCTCCTCCTTCTCTACAGAGCTGTTGTTAATGAGCATACCACTGGCTATCAATAGATAATCTTTTTTAAGGAATATGAATTTTCCAGGTTGAGATTAGAACAAAAATAAAGCATGAAGATGCTTTATAAAGTTCAAACTTATTTCAAGGTGGTGAAATGCTCCAACTCTCAGATCCCTGCTGAAAACATTTCTTTTGTTGTGATGCTTGCAGTTAAATCAGTTCTAATTAATGCAAGATGGACCTTAACATTCAAGAGTGAGCCAGGTCTCATAATGCTTCTCTGGATTGGTAATAAGTAAGGACTGGACTATGCAGAAGTTTTCTGGCCAAGTTGCTGGATACTTCTAGGTTATCTAGAATCTAGAGATGGGGGAAATGTATTGCAGTATATGTATGGATTTTTGTCAAATGAAATATATTTTATACATGTTTTACTATAAAATAGGAGAAAAATGTAAGTAGGTTGGTGAGTATTAAGTGAAAAAATAATGATGACTAAATCCTTTTTCCACAGTGGGGGTTATTTTCTTTGGCTTTGAAATAATTCTTAGTAAAAAATTCTTTGTAAGGGTGCCTGGGTGGCTCAGTTGGTTAAGTGTTAGGATTAATCTGCCTTCGGCTCAGGTCATGGTCCCAGGGTCCTGGTATCGAGTCCCATATGGGGCTCCTTGCTCAGTGGGAAGCCTGCTTCTCCCTCTGCCTGCCGCTCCCCATGCTTATGCTTTTTCCCTCTCTCTCTCTGTCAAATAAATAAATAAATTTGACAGAGAGAGAGAGAGAGAGCACAAGTAGGAAGAGTGGCAGGCAGAGGGAGAGGGAGAAGCAGGCTCTCTGCTGAGCAGGGAGCCAGATGTGGAGCTCGATCCCAGGACCCTGGGATCATGACCTGAGCCAAAGGCAGCCGCTTGACCGACTGGGCCACCCAGACGCCTCATAAATAAAATCTTTAAAAAAAAAAATCATTTGTAGCAATTTGCATTAAAGACATTTTAAACTGTAAGCTTATTTTAAAAAATAAATTAATGCTCATTTAAAATGCAGAATTACCTTAAATACATTGGCTTGAGGAAAAGGTGGGAGCCAGCATACAGCTCCTTTAGGTATCAGTAGTTTATTCCTGCTTGGTTTTTCAAATTCACTAAATTGATTTTGGGAAGAAAAGTTTGTCTTAATTCACTCTGTATACCTGATTAAGTTTTTTTTTTTTTCATGTTTCACCGTATTAACATTTATGCAGAATGCAGAATGGATTTTGGAAGAAGAGAAATTGTAGTGTGATGAAAGTTTGCTGACACAGTTTTCCCCTTTATGCCCAAGCTGTGTTGTGGCCCCTGTGAGGGAAAGGAAATATGTTGGACCAATTTACCATTAGAGCAGAGAATATCGTCGTTGAGCAGTCTATGCCTCAATTTTTAAGAATGCTTAATTTGTGCCCAAGGTCCTTATGGCCTAAGAATATATTCCATCTTTTTATTTCTTCATTTGATTTTTTTAAAAAAAGAGTTACATTAGACTTTAGCTTTTTTTTTTAAACCAAGACCTTTCCTGTGCTAATGATTATTTTTACAAATTCTCTTTAAATAATGATAAGATTTATTTTCAAGTCAGTTAGAAAATTTTCAACTTGAAAACAAACCATTTCCAAAGATGTCTTTGAACTCAGTCTGACATCTGAACTTTCTTTTTTAATTTGTTCTTGGCATTGTTAGTTCTTGTGCATTCCCTGGGCTTATTAGAGCATGTGAAGCTCTTACAACTTTCAGTTAATATAATAAAATCTGTTAATGTAAATTTATCTTAGTGTTCTGCATGTGTTTGCTGATTCTGCACACTTGAGTCATTCAGATCTAAATATAAAAAAATCATATTTTGAAAGTAAGGAACTAAATGATCCTTTCCAATTATGTTAAAATACTTAAGACTTTGGATTTAGTTTTAGTCTAGATTAAAGATCTCTGGGAAATATGACGCTGCATGCTTTTCATTTTCCCTTGAGAGATAACCTAGCTGGTTTATAACATATGTGAAAGTGGATTTTCTAGCTGAATGGGCTATCGTGAGATTTGGGCAACTCTAGTGAACAAAAGGGGATGAAGGACAGATATTGTGGACCATACCTCTTACTGGGTCTAAAAATATATCCCTGGTCTGTTTAAGTAAGTACTCCGTTTGAGCCTTTAAGCATGATTTGAAGTCTACTGTTAGAATCCCAATAGTTCTTTTACCTGCCTAACCCAGTGTAAATAAATATTTATTAAGTGTTAGGTAAGAAAATCATAATCTAGAAAAATAGTCCATGTTTTCCAGCTAATTTTATATTTTTACTTGAAATCTCTTACCTTTTTAAATATAAGTTTAAGTAACAATCTGGGTTACTTTATTCGTGGATTTGCCCAAGTAAAATTGAGGGATTTATCTGCAATCTATTTTTGTATCATGATAATTCATCCATTGGAAGCATGTTTGACATGCTGAGGATGAAGTGGTGACTTCTAACGAGGACTCCCAGAATAGAATCACCATATTAATAAACCCACCCGTGAAATCCATTAATTGAGCGCTGTTTGTCAACTAGTCACAGATCATACCTGTGTTGACACTTCTCAGTCTTTAAATTTCATTAATTCCTGGCTATTGAGCTCATTAGGTGTTGTTAGTAGAACAAAAGGGTAGTAAGCTTTGAAAAATGATAAATGATGGTTGTTTACTTAAATTCCAAAAGCAGAGTCTTTAAAAAATACCTTTATATGAATTTTAAAGACCCTCTAATTGATATAATAATCAATTAACAATCAAATCTGTCATCACCAGAACAGCTACTACTACTTGATTGATTTTAACTAATAGATATCAAGCAACTGATGGCCCTTAGTACAAATAGGATGCCCCTACAGAATAGACTGTTTGGCTAACGTATTATGGATATTATTGCAAGATTTTGTCTTATTAGTTGTCAGTCAAAGAGAAAAAAAAGTGGGACGCCTGGGTGGCTCAGTCATTAAGCGTCTGTCTTCGGCTCAGATCCTGATCCCAGGGTCCTGGGATCGAGCCCCGCATCGGGCTCCCTGCTCATCGGGGAGCCTGCTTCTCCCTCTCCCACTCCCCCTGCTTGTGTTCCCTCTCTCGCTGTGTCTCTCTCTGTCAAATAAATAAACAAAAATCTTAAAAAAAGAAAAGAAAAGAAAAGAAAAAAAGTAAGAGTTTTTCACAAAATACCTATGAGGGTAGGGTCGGAGTGGAGCTGAATTTTTTTTCTTTTTCTTTTTGCGAGAGGTTAAGATTTATTTCTACTCTCAAACTCTTACAGCTTTGCATAAAGTCCTCATTCCTAGCTCAGAGATGGCAGAAACTGTAATAAGCAATCCGCCCCCCCCACACAACACATGAATTTTGATATCCCCCCCTTTGGGGGACGGGAGGTCACACTATACACTTTGAGAGACATTCCAAAGATTGTCTGGCACTTTAGTACAGAAAGGGTTTGGTCTAATCTCTTGCTGACTTAGGATACTAAAAGGAACATAAAGTTGGTTGCTCAACCCCTCTGGGCTGGGGCGGGGCAGGAAGTGGACAGGGAGGTGGTCTGGGACAGATGGGCAGACCATGGGAGTGGGCTCAAGTTCTTGTGACACAGGTAGTTGATCCTGGGTGGCTGCTGAGGTGGCTATAGACGCTCTGGTGGCCTTCGTCTGCCTGCTCCACCAGCTCACTGCTCTGGAACTACAGCTGGTGTCCCTCTGGGCCCCCTCCATGGAGTCACTGGCATGGCCCTTGAGGTGCAGACCACATTGGGGCTTTTCCAGCCATGGCCACCACAGGGCCAGAGCTCACGTAGCTGATGAGGCTGGGTAGAAGGGCTTCTTCTGCAGCTCAAGGCAGTGCTCGGCAAGAATGTTCTCTGGTGCCTGAACCAGAGCATCTTCATTTCCACCAGCTTGAAGCCCCTTCTCTCAAAGTTTAGGATAATGTCTACAGGGAGTCACTGCTGCACCCCCTCTGGCTTCACCACAACAAGGGTCCATTCCCGGGTCCTGGAGGGCCCTCCTGAGCTGGGACGCAGAAGCAGTCTTGGCCAGGCGCCAGGGGCCCCGTGGACTGCTCAGCAGTCCTGGCAGTGAGGCACACCCCAAGAGGCCACCCATGACCCCCTGCCTGTGGGCTACTGGCTCTGAACTCTTTTTGTGAACACAGCAGAGATAAAATTGGTAATAGACATATTTTCCTATAACATTTACCAATTAGTTGCTGTCCAAATGAATACATGAAAATAAACTTGTTATATTCCAGCACTGTGATTTTTGTGAATTGGCATATACCTGAAAATTTAAGAGACGTATTCATTTATTCAACAGATATTTATGTAATGAAGTAGGAGATGAGGTTGGAGATGGCGGCAGGAGCCAGGCCTTGTAGTGTCTTGTAGGCAACCACAAGGAGTTTGGGCTTTAATTCTAAGCAAACTGGAAAGAAATCGAAGGGTTTTAAACAGGAGAGTAAACAAATAAAATATTTGATTCACTGTGTAAAAATATCTCTGGGCTGAGTAGAGAATAAACTGCAGTAAAGCAAGAGTTAAGGGCTTAGGGCAATAGTCAAGGCCAGAAAGGATGGCAGCGTAAATTGGGGATGGGTCAAGGGCAATGGAGAGAAGTTGGTAGTCTCAGGTTGTATAGTCTAGAAGCCGGTAGTTGAGCAAACAGAGAATTTAAACTCCACTTAATACCTAGACCTTCCTTTCTTAGATGAAAGATGGTCTTGCCTCTCTTTTTATTCTTCAACCTGAAGTTTTGGAAAAAGATCTACAAATCATGCCATCTCATCCATTCTACAGTTAAGTGTCTGAACAGAACAGTATGACTGGGCATGCAAAACAGAACAGAACATACAGACCACTAAATATTTAAAAATGGTGTCCTGACAGAACTATTTAAAGTTTCAGGTGAGTGGTTTTCAATGGAGAGAGCTAGGTAAAGCTTTCTCCCTGTTGAATGACCCAAGATAATTGTTGGTGAGAACACAATTCCTGTATCGCTGAAGCCAATTTTCTTCTGAGTGGAGATGCAGTGGGCAAGGAGGTCACACGGGGTATGGGAAGGCAAACAGGTGACGTTGAGATTGTCTAAGCAGCAGTCCAATATTTGGGCCTGTCACCAAATGATTTGTGATTCTCGTATACATCCTGAAGGTTCAGTTTGGTTGAGGAGATTTTTGATTTGAAGCTTTCAGGAAATGATTTAGTGAGGGTGGTTTGGCTGAGGAGAGAAGCCATCACTTCTTCTGTGTTATTCCTACTGACTGTTTAGCACAACACCAGTACAAGGAGGCACTGCATTTTCTGTGAACACGTTTTTTTCATCTATTTGAAGATATAACAGATAAACATGCAAAAGCAATGAACGAAATAGCTTGAACACTGAGAATTTCAATATGGTGGAAAGAGCATAGACTTTGAAGTTAGCCATAACTTCAAACCCTGCTTCTTGCTCCGACCAACTGCATGATTTCAGGCAAATTACTAACCTCATCATCTTTTTTAGTTTTATGTGAAGGAAAAAAAAAAATGGAGTTTTTTTTTTTTCCTTCCAGTTTGCTAGGATTAAATAACAAAAACCTGAATGGATTTTTTTTTTTTAAAGAAAGAAAAAAGAAAACTGTGAACAGTAATAGGTACTTAATGCATATTTTGAGATTCAAGAAACAAATTTTGAATTCAGAGCAAAACAACAACAACAACAAAAACCCAGCATCCTCATGTTGAAGGAGTTAGGATCATTAGTAAAAAAAGATAAGAAAACAGTTAGCATATCCATTTGTTGTAATTGTCTCAAGGTTGGAGATGAATGGGAGTGTAAGCTTTCCTGCTATTGAATAATCAGACTAGAGAAGCCTAAAATGGGCAAATTGTGCAGTACAGGCAAGTGTAAAAGGAATTAGAGAGGGAAAGAGGAGTGTAGGCTTTTAGTAAAGCTGGAAACTATTAGTCTCAGAAGGCTGATCAGAATGTGGATAAGCATGTGGGAGAAGGGTGTGACAGAAAACTGGAAATATCTATTACCTTTCTCCTGCACTGAAATTCTCTTCCCTGGCCAGCATCCGGGCTCATAGGGCCAGCCAAGCCAGATGATCTTTCTGTGTTCCTTTTCCTGGTTCAATTTCTGCAGGACTCTGACTCTCAGCCAGAGTAACTCAAAAGGTCTCTGCTTTCAGAGCAGGTTTCCTGCCAACTCCTGTCTCCACATCTTCAAAATCAAGGTAGACTCTTACGCTGCCAAATGCACTGGGACAAAAAGCAGAATGACTCCGATTTCTGAGAAGCAACAATACATACGGAGGGCCTCTCTTCCCCGGTGAAGCATATGGCATGCTTTGTAAAATAGAGAGATCTGGAAATCGGTGCTTCATCTTTAAGGACTGAGAGAACTCAGAATCTAGGCTAAGGGGCTGTGGATATGTGAAATGAGATCACCCTGAGATTCAAGTGGAAAAAATCCACCCATTGCAAGTTGGTGATGAGGGATGGGTGGTCTGTGAAGGAAGGACAACACTACAGACGGTTGCTGTCGGGAAATGAGCAAAGTAAATGAGTAAATGGCAATGAACAAAATAGCTTCAACACTGAGAATTCCAATATGGCTGAATGAGCAAAGTAAATGAGCAAAGGTGGAACCTTGTGCACAGTGTGCGTTCAGTGAATATGAATTATTGTCTCCAAACAGTGTTTCCTAATTTGCCTGGTGATAAAAAAAAAAAACCACGTGGAGGGCCCTGTTGAATTTGAAGATTTCCGGGCCCCTCACCAAAGATTCTATTTCAGTTGGCCTAAAGAAGGGTAGGGAAAGTGGAATTTGTATGCTTAGCGAATGTCCCAGAATTCTTTCGGTTTCTCTTGGTTTAGAAAACGCCACCTTAAAGCAATGGTTCTCAGGGTTTGGTTGCTCCCCTAGGTACTCCACCCTTAGAGTCCTGGGTGGGAATGAAGAATCTGCATTTTTATGATTCCAGGGTAATTCTGATACCCATGGTGAGGGAAAGGGGCTTGCCTCCCTCCCCTTAAAATAAATGTCTCCTTAAAGAGACTCACAGACTTCTTGTCAACTATTCCCAAACTTTGGTTCTTGGCCCAAATATCAAAATTATTGGGGTCTGGGAGGGGAGGCAGGTGAGTATCTTTCAATTCCGATTCCTACGCTTATCCTGCTGAAATTCTTTATCAGTATGTTTTGGGTGGGGCCTGTGCTTCTGTGTATTTTCAGTTTCCTTAGGCAAGTCTGTGGTGCACCCGGGTTTAGGACCCATTAGACCTTACCCCAGAGCAAGGCAGCTTGATTGGTATTTACATACCTTAGGAAAAAAATGTGTCAATTCAGAGTGGGATTGGTCCTTGGAGAAACACAAGGTTAAAAAAAAGAGAGGCCCAAAGCAAGTGAAGAGCCTCAGCCAGGGCTCCTGCTGGCTCATTCCGGCTTCGAGGTTTCTAGATCTGCCCCCTCTCTGGGGCTGCCTACATCAGCCAGTCCAGAAAAAGAAACTGCCATTCAGGGCCTCACTAGGGCTTTCTTCCAGGTGGGCCTAAGAAGTCCCTCCTGTAGGGGCCCTCTGTTGGGCATATACCCACGGGCTTCACAGCCTGTTCCTTTTGGCCTTAGCCTGGGATGTAGCTCCTGGATTCCCTGATCTCTGTCAGTTCCCTCCTGTCAGCCCTCATTGCCCCAAACAGCTTCCTGATCCAACTGTCCTTCAGTGAGCCTGCTAGCCCTCCCTGCCCCCTCCAGAGCTCGCGTTCTGTGATCAACACATCCCCTTCGGCCTCCAACTATCTTGGACTGTTTTCTTCACTTTCTTGACTCTACTGTGACCTTCTCTTGTTGGGGCTATTTATTCCCTCTTTCCCTAAATATCTCACAGTCAGGATGAGGGGAACAGTATCCTTTGTGGTCCTCTCCAAAGCCTTTTCAAGGTCATGGGTCCACAGTGGGGGAGGGGGGGATCTGTCTTTCTCCTGGTTCTTAACCTAACACCTCAGCTCCTGATTATCTTAGGAGATGGAAGAATAAAAAAAAAAAATCTAAAAAAAAAAAGAAAGAAAAGAAAAAGAGAAAGAGAAAGAAAAGAAAAAGAAGAAGAGAAAGAAAAAAAATTTAATCATAAATTATCTGTTTTACAACTAAAGAAGAAATCAAGAAAACTGTGATTATTACCAATTATTGCACAATTATTACTTTTTGGTATATAGAAGAAGGGTATGTAAAAACCGATTATCACACAATTATTACTTTTTGGCATATAGAAGGGGATGTTAAAACTGATACACTCTGGGGCGTCTGGGTGGCTCAGTTGGTGAGTCTCTTTAAGGAGACATTTATTTTAAGGGGGGGACTCAGTCAGTTAGGCGTCTGCTTTCGACTCAGGTCATGATCCCAGAGTCAGGGTCATGCATCTCCCTCTCCCTCTGCTGTTCACCTCCCCACCTTATGTGCTGTCTCTCCCTTTCTCTCTCTCTCTCTCTCAAATAAATAAATTTAAAAATCTTAAAAAGAAAAAAAAAAGGAGATGGCAGGATCACCTCACCTCCTGAGCCACTTGATTCCTTGATGGTGTGAAGGATGTTGCATGTGTCTGAGCACATCAAGTGTCCCTAATGTGTCCAATAGGAGAACAGAGGTCGCCTGAGGCAGAGGGATTATTAGGCCAGGTTGAATGAGCAGTACTGAAAAATGCACAGAGGGGCATGGGAAAGCCTGCCTGAAACATTTCTCAGGGGCTACTTATTTACATTAAAAAGCAAGCAGGCGGGAGGCCTAGGTGAGTTAGTTAAGCATCTTCCTTCTGCAGCTCAGGTCATGATCCCAGCGTCCTGGGATCGAGTCCTGCATCTGGCTCCTTGCTCAGCAGGGATCCTGCTTCTCCCTCTGCCTGCCACTCCCCCTGCTTGTGCTCTCTCTCTCTGACAAATAAATAAATAAAATCTTAAAAAAAAAAAAGCAAGCAGGCATTAGTACCTCATATTCAGCTTATGAATTACCACAAAATTTACCTATTACGTTGTGAAAGAAGTTAAGTTTTTAGATGTCGAGTAATCCTCAGAGTTGGGGACAAGGGGAGAGAAGGTCAGGGTGATCAGCCCTGGATGCAGTCAATAAAGGAATCCATTGATGTAGAGAATTCACAGTGATCAAACGAACCAAAAATTGATGTGATTAAAAAAAAATCATCACATGCTGGCAATTCTAAATAATATTAGTAATAAAATGTGCTTCTCCTAAAAAATCAGTTCTGAACAATTGCTGTAGTTCTTGTTAACTGTGGCATGAGCTTCAGGTGAGCACATTCTCATTACGTACCCTTCAATCGCCATTGCACTATACCCAGAAGTTAATTTGGAGAACTTCCGGTTATTCAGTGGGCGCTCTATGTGTTTTTATTCACAGAATACACTTATGGAGGTTTGGCATCTCTGGAGCTAGCTTGAATGGCCTTGGAGAAACAAGCCGTGTGGTATTTCATATTCCTTCACTTGACAGTAGGCTTAAAATAGTGATAACACAGGCATTGTGAGGACAAGAAATGACTTACTTCAGATCTGTCATTCTTTGTGACCCCTTGGGGTTTCTACTTGCATTAAAATTTTGAAATTGTGGAAAAGAGCATGAACTGCAAGGTGCAGTATTTTTGTTTGGTAAGCGCAAGTTTCAGTGTCACACGTGAAATATTTTGTTGAATTTGAATATTATCTTTAAATTTGAAATGTTTAAAAGTTTAATGATAAATTATCTGTTTTACAACTAAAGAACAAGTCAAGAAAACAGTGATTATTACCAATCATTGCACAATTATTACTTTTTGGCATATAGAAGAAGGGGATGTTAAAACTGGTACACTCTGGGGGCGCCTGGGTGGCTCAGTCGTTAAGCGTCTGCCTTCGGCTCAGGTCATGATTCCAGGGTCCTGGGATCGAGCCCCGCATCGGGCTCCCTGCTCAGCAGGAAGCCTGCTTCTCCCTCTCCCACTCCCCCTGCTTGTGTTCCTGCTCTCGCTATCTCTCTCTCTGTCAAATAAATAAATAAAATCTTTAAAAAAAAAAACAAAAAACTGGTACACTCTGGGGCATCTGGGTGGCTCAGTCAGTTAAGTCTTCAGCTCAGGTCATGATCCCAGAGTCCTGGGATGGAGCCCCACATCGGGCTCCCTGCTCAGCAGGGAGTCTGCTTCTCCCTTTGCCCCTCCCCCCGACTCGTGCTCTCTCTCTCTCTCTCTCAAATAAATAATTAAAATCTTAAAAAAAAAACCAAAAACCTGATCCACTCTGATTGTCCAATATGGATAATATACTAGATGTGCCACTGGTTCCTCAAAATACCACTGTTGGCTTCAACTAAAATATAACATGTTAATCAGGGTAGAGAGAAAATAGATATTATAACCAGCTTTTTGTCTCCTTCCTCCCATAATTCAAGACAAAGCAAAGGACTAATGAAGACCTCCAAGTGTGCTTTGATTTGGGACCTATGAGTGTGTTTCACACACCAAAGGACTTGTTTCTTGACCCTTTGGCATTCCAAAATTTGCATATGTCTGTACAATGGTAATTTCAGGAGGAGTTACCTTTTAAATATGGTATACATGTGGGGGGTATTTTAAATTTGTTGATTATTCATTTCATGGCAAAAAGGTTCCTAATAATTTAAAAATAGGCATATATTCCTGGCATTGAGTAGTACAATTCAGGAAGTAGTGCCAGATATTGCCACCAAGTTTAATTTCAATAGTGAGGTGTTTTGCATGTTCTAATGGCAACACTTAGTGAAAGTTACTTTTGGAAAATTAAGCTCTTGGATAAGCTATTTGTGAATCCCTGGATATCCTGCTGGCCAGGACTACTGTCTCAGATGGGTCAAGTTCTCACTCCTTAGGTGCCATTTGACCTCCCCTGCGTGCATTCATGCAGCCACTGAGAGTGATCATCTGTGATACTTAAATCCTTTCCTTTCCCTTCTCCTTCTCTCCCCTCCCCCTCCTCCTTCTCCTCACCACCCATCTGCCTTTTTGTCCTCCTCTTCCCATTTCTTTAGCCCATACAAAAGGCTTATGGTTCAATTCCCTTGGTACAGTCTCATAAATTAATTTGTATATGATGCAATTCCATGGTATTTGGCAAGTCACAATATTTTGGTTTCTATTTTCATTTTACTTGCACAGTTCAAGAAACACAGAATGTAGGATTAAGATCAATGCATGTAACATGTATTGATTATGTGCATGCTTTTGCAGAGTAGACTGACCTTAAAAGGTATTTGCTTTGGGATCTTGCCAAAAGCATACTTCTGATTCTCTAGGGTTAACGAAGAGTGGAACTGTCACAGCACCAAAAGTCAAAGGGTTTTTCTACTGTCCCCTTTGTTTTCTACCCAAAACCATGTTAAGCAATATCTAGATATTACTCTCATTGGTTTGGGGGCATCGACAAATGAGATATTTCTTTTTTTTTTAAAGATTTTATTTATTTATTTGACAGAGAGAGACAGTGAAAGAGGAAACACAAGCAGGGGGAGTGGGAGAGGGAGAAGCAGGCTCCCCGATGAGCAGGGAGCCCGATGCGGGGCTCGATCCCAGGACCCTGGGATCATGACCTGAGCCGAAGGCAGACGCTTAAAGACTGAGCCACCCAGGCGCCCCAGACAAATGAGATATTTCTTCATAAAATCTTGGAACAATCCCAAACTCTTATTTACTCGGGCAAAAGTGGATACAAAGGAATTTGCCTGCAACACACAGCTGCACTCTATGACCCTGAGTGCATTTCTACTCCGAAGGGCAGCAGTGTTCTACCCCTTACCACCTCCTCTAGGATAGAAGATGTTGTTGAGAAGGCATTCAACCATGGCTCTCTTCCCTTTGGAGGCATGTCCACCGGGCAGATTTTCTCTAATAACTACCCTAATTGGCAAAGGTGCACACATTTTATGTGACAGAAAAATTCTTACGGGCATTTTGCAAACATAACATGTTCTTCTCTTGCTGCAATATTTGTCTTTTGGGAAACAACTTGCAGAGCCTTGTGGTAAGTTGCTTAAGAGCATTAAAGTTTGTTAATTCCATTTTTTTCTCCCTACCATAGAGGCGGAAAGAAGTCTGATGACTATCAGGGTCCCTAGGCTCATACAGGGGCATTGGACCAAAGGTCTTCCAGAAGAGCAGTATTTTAGTCTAAAATAAAAAGATTGGCTTACCAGAACTGGATCTTGACTGGAGTCCATGACAATTTAGAGACCAGAGTCCAAGGGGCATCTTTGGCAGGGCTGCAGGATTCTGGAAAGCCCTCTAAAAAAAAAAAAAAGACTACACTGTGTTTTGTTTTGTTTTGTTTTTGTATATATATTTCATCAGTTTTTCAAATGCTTCTCTGACTTTCTAAAATGATCTTCTGCAGCATTCCAGAAGCCAAGGTTTGCTTCTCAGATTATATTAAAATTAATTCCTTTTTTTTTTTTTGAGAGAGAGAGAGTGTGGGTGGTGGGGAAGAGCAGAGGGAGAGAGAGAAAATCTCAAGTAGACTCTATGCTCAGCCTGGGGCCTGACTCAGGGCTTGATCCCAGTACCCTGAGATCGTGATCTGAGCTGAAATCAAGAGTCAGACGCCTAACCAACTGATCCACCCAGGCGCCCCTAAAATTAATTCTTAATAGGTATGCCATTGCCTAATTCCATCTTTCAAGATAGAATTTTTCAGAGCCCATATGTATCTATCACCCAGTGCTGACAAGCATGTGGCCAGCCCTCTTCCTCTCTTATCCAATACCTCCTGCCCCATCTCTGTTATAAAGCAAGTCCCAGACAGCACATTAATTTATTGAAGGGAATGTTTAAATAAATAAAAATACAGGGGCGCCTGGGTGGCTCAGTCAGTTGAGTGTCTGCCTTCCGCTCGGGTTGGGTTCTGGGATCGAGTCCGGCATCGGGCTGCCAGTTTAGTGAGGAGTCTGCTTCTCCCTCTCCCTCTGCCTCTCCCCCCAACTCGTGCTCTCTTTCTCTCTCTCTCTCTCAACTACATAAATAAAATCTTAAAAAAAATACACTTCTCTGGATGAGAATTATGATCCCATGTTGCATATATATTAACAGTATCTTGGAATTTTTGGAAAGCACATCCATGTGTGCCATGTCATTTAATTCTTAAGGTAATCTTTGACATGCAAATCTTTATTCCCATGTTAGAAATGAGAAAACTATGGCTTTGACAGAGATTGTCGTTTCTACCCTGTTACAAAACAAATGCTACAGAGATGGGGCTGTCAGATTCCAAGTCTTGGCCTCTTTCCAGCACACCACTACCACCTCAGAGACTGGTAGTTGTGAATGAACTTCAGCCACATCCTTATGTGAGAGAGAGAAAGGGAATTTCAAGTGGTTCATGCATTTTACAACCTAATCTTCCATTAGTTTGGAGATTTTTGGAGCTCAACATCCTTAGATCAGTAATTGCATTTAGTCCTGTGTTGTGTAATTGGACTATCAGGACCTTGTAGGAAATTATTCTTACTATGGACAAGACACTAGGTTTGAATCAGGTTAATATGTAACTAGCACATTTTCTGTCCTGGGGAACTTGGTTCCCTTCTGTGTGCTACAGAGCATTGATACTCTGACAGTTCCTAAATGCGGTGTTTATGCATTTATTTTGTGCTTAAACTTGCTATGTGTTAAGGGGATACCAAGATGAGCAAAGCAGATCCTGGCCTCAGGAAGCTTGCAATCTAATGGGATGGACAAATAGATAAATAAATATTTGTAATACTTGTCAAAATAATTATAGATAAATTTAGAAGCTCAGAAGATAATAAAAACTATTCACCGTTTATGAATGACTTCTCTGTTAAGAAATAGGGATGTGGGGCACCTGGGTGGTTCAGTTGTTAAGTGTCTGCCTTCAGCTCAGGTCATGATCCCAGGGTCCTGGGATCAAGCCCCGTATCGGGCTCCCTGCTCAGCGGGGGAGGCCTGCTTCTCCTTCTCCCACTCTCCCTGCTTGTGTTCCCTCTCCTGCTGTCTCTCTCTGTCAAATAAATAAAAATCTTAAAAAAAAAAAAAAGAAAAGAAATAGGGATGTGTGTTGTTTATTTTAATGCTCCAACACACACCTTTAAAGGCAAATATTATTAATCTGAGCTACAGCTGATGAAGTGGAGGTTTGTATATCTGGTGATTTGGGCATCTCGGGTGAAGGGAGTAGCCTCAGAGAAGCGCCGAATGAGCAAGGGGTCTGGGAGGCAGAGAAACTTCTCGGGTTCAGGGATCAGGAAACAGTGAATGAAAAGGTCAAAAGCATTTTCAAGGCCTCTTATCCGTAATGATAAGGAAAGACACTGAGTGGATATGTATTGTCAAGTGTAAGTGGAACAGGGAAAGTGTGGTTTCAGTGGTGTCTACTGATCAGTGAAATTCGTATGGACCTTCTGAGTGATGATGTGATTATTTTGGGGGAGGCCATGTCCTTAGAATGCATAAAACTCTGATTCATGCTTTTTATTTTCACACATGGTTCTTTCTTTTTTTCATTCTAGACTGCGATCAGCTCTCTGCTATGAGCAATTTGCTAGCAGCTGAACTTTAGTTAAGACCTTATAAATCCCCTATACAATTATATTACCTACAAAGAATAATTTGATAGTGAGTTAAGCCAATGGACATTTTTTTTATTTCATATTGTTTAATCATCTCTGTTCCAGGTGGCAGTGGCTTAAGCAATTTGTTTTTATTATCCAGGTGTCTCTTTGATTACTTAAATTTGATTGGTAGGTTTTCCAACTTAAAAATTAATCAAAATGAAGGCAGTGAAACTATTCTATAATAGTGGGTCCATGTCATTATATATTTGTCAAAACCCATAGAATGTACAACACCAAGAGTGAATCCCAATGCAGACTATGAACTTTGAGGGATAATGATGTATCAGTGGAGGTCCATCAGCTGTAACAAATATACCACCCTGGTGTAGGATGCTGACAGTGGGGGAGCGTATGCATGTGTGGGGGTAGGAAAATCTCAGTAGTTTCTGCTCAGATTTTCTGTGAACTTAAAACTACTCTAAAAAAGAAAGTCTATTAAAAAATTAATACAAGTAGAGAACCCATGAAAGCCAGAGCCTTCTGTCTAGGTGGTTTTATATGGGAGTTCAGAAGCTGGTGGTAAAGGTGGGGGTTACTGTGTCATAGTGCAATGGGGGGCGGCAGGGAGCCAAGGTTCTTCCAGCTGCACCAAGGTGGCGAGAGGTTCCTCAGAACTAATAAATTCTCTTGTGGTGTGAGAAGAGTCAGCCAAGAAGAACATGACAGAGGAGAGATCTCAGAGTCAGAAAGAATGTTATAGAATTCTAGAAGTGTGGCATTCATTGTCCTGTTCCATCCAGAATTGATGCAGAATGAACCCTCACTTTCCAAAAAGCCCCGTAGTGATGTCTTCCCTTAAGAGTACATCTTGATTTTGTCATGAAAGTTGGCTCCTAGGCCATTTTAAATTTTTACTTTAAAGTTCAAAACGCAAACAAAAACATGTATATCTAATCTAATCTAATCTGTCAGATTCTGCCAAGTATCTCTCAATATTTCATTAAAAATCATGGCAGCTAAACATCTATCTCTATCTCTAGATAGATAGATGTACAGATATATATAGATACATATCTCCCTGGCATAAATGTGCCCTTTTGCTCTTGCAAGACTGACTAAGTACTCTCTACCATCACTTATTCTTTCTTCTCTAAACTCACTTGTTTTGAGTTTGCTTCTTTATTTTCACTGAATACTTTCTTTTGACTCTTCATATTAAAAGCCGTAACACACACCCACACACACACACACACACAAATCTTGAAAAAAAGCAATAACACTGTATCAAGAATTGGAACCAAGTTTCTTTGATATTCCTGTATCGCTGGTTTCTGGAGACCTCGTGGTCCCTGATCTTGTATATCTTCATTAGCCACAACATAGTTATATTTGTTTAGGGTCCTGGTTCCTGGGTCAGTCATTTTATTTCTTTAAAGAACTATATGACTTGCAATTACAGGAAGGGACTAAGTGAGTCAGGAAATGAGGATTCCTGATCAATTCTTCAGTCACTTTCCTGGAGTGTTGGTGAAGTCTGTGAAATCTTCCTTGCATAATTCTTATCATAAATCTGGAGTTGCCCGGATCAATCTTACCAACTGGGAAAGAAAACTGGTATGATTCTGTTTGAGGGGATAAAATAACTAAGTATCTTGGATTCAGCTGCTGTACTTCTGTACAATTGTATTGTATGTTGAAATTTACTATCTCCTTATTTTTTTAAAGATTTATTTATTTGTTTATTTTGCAGAGAGGGAGGGGCAGAGGGAGAGAAGTCTTAGGCAGACTCCGTACTGAGTGGGGGTCTCCACGTGGGGCTCTACTGTGGGGCTCAATGTCACAACCCTGAGATTAGGACCTGAGCCAAAACCAAGAATTGGGCACTTAACTGACTGTACCACCCACGCACCCAAAATTTACTGTCTTAAGAGAAATATGGCTTCAGAATTTTTTTCTTGCATCTCAATCTGCCAATCACAGAGAAATTCAGTAAATGCCTAAGAAACTAGGTATGATCACCTGTGCCCTTGAATTTTTTTTTTACTTCCACCATAATATTTTATTAAATTTTTTCCATGCTCCACAAAATATTTATGATGTCTATGTCTTGGCTGTTTTACGTTGCAGAACTGTATGATTTCTAACTGGTGCTCTCTTGTTAATCCATTGGCAAATATTTACCTCTATTCTGTTCAAATGGAACATCCTGGAATTATTTGATACCTCAAAATATAATATTTCTTTGGCTATTTAAAAGATTATTAATGATCTCTAAAATTATTGTTTGTAATTTAATCTTTCAATTAGTTTTACTTGTTAAGTCAGAAAGTAAAGCTACTTTCTTCAAAAAATAAATTTTTTAGGAAATCAGAGGTGTGCCCTATGATATATGAGTGTATATCAGTAAATGTTACATAGCTCCCTCAGTTATTTGCAGTGGTAATATACAACACACTTTACAATCTATAGGGTATGAGTACCAACCAAGGAGAACAAAGCATTGGTCTTAGAACCAGAGAAAATTACGGGATATCAAAGAGAGGGCTCCTGAGGTAGTTGATATAGCTGTACCAAGAAGACACAGCTAGCCATCTGTTCTATTGTTGAAGAACTGTGGCAAGAATCTAGATTCCATCTTGATATAGGTCAGCTGAAGGAAGGATTTACAATGCATTCTAATAGAGCAGCATGACACTGAGGAAAGTCTTCAAAATCAGAAAGGCCAGTTTAGATTCTGCCTTTATGGCTTGCGTGGCCCTGGCTTTGAAATTTCTTTTCCTCTGGGTGTGAGAGTTTCCTTCATTTTAAAGGAGCATGGCAATATCCTCCATGTAGGGTTGCCAGATGGTTACAGCTAACATGGGTTAAACACAGTCGCCAGCCCACAGGAAGTGAGCGGTCACTGAGAGGGGTTGTCACCATTCCCTTCATTTCTGTGGCCCCATTCTTCTGGGTTGCTCTTTCATTCTTGGAAAGCTTCTCCTTGGGCTCTTCATCTTCTGTTCATGTCTTGAACACTAATGCTTCCCAGCTGCCTTCTGTTCTCTTTGTGCTCACTCTTTGCACTGATCTCATCCAGAACCCTGACTTTTGCCCTAAGCTCAGGAACAACTTCCTAGCCTGAACCACTTCTTAGCATTTCTCTTGGGCTCCAAATCCAACTCGTTACTAGGAATTTCTGCTTGAATATCTCCCAGCTACCTCAGACTCCACATGTCCGCAACTGAACTCACTATCCTTCCCGACACACACACTCTCTCATTGCCTCTCCTACCTGGGTTAAAATAGCGCCATTCACTTACTCTCATAAGCTAGAAAACTGAGGGTCACTTTGAACATTCACTACCATTTTTATACCCAAATATGTCATCGATTCCTGTCAATATTGCCACTTAAATATCTTTTCATCTCCACCATCCTAGTTTGGGCCCCATTCTTTTCCTGCTATTAACTAGCTTTCCCCGTTTCCAGCATCAACCCTCTCCAAACTATTCTATGCAAAGAATAGTTTTCTTTTTGATACTACTTTCTTTTAAACTTTTAAATAGTACACTGGACTGTGCTGTAAGGTTAAACCCTAGCAGTTTTTGAATGCTTGATATGGTGAGATTGAAAATAAGCAGCTAATGGGGTGCCTGAGTGGCTCAGGGGATTAAGCCTCTGGCTCTTGATGTTGGCTCAGGTCATGATCTCAGGCTCCTGGGACCAGCCCTGTGTTGGGCTCCCGGATCAGTAAGGCGTCTGCTTGCTTAAGACTCTCTCTTCCTCTCCCTCTGCCCCTCCCCCTGCTCGCTCATTCTCTCTCTCAAATAAATAAATAAATCTTAAAAAAAAAAAAAGAAAAGAAAAGAAAAAAGAAACAGCTAAGATCTGCCTTCTGACCTGCACTGGGCAATGGATGGTCCCTACACTGTGTTGATATAACAGAGGCCGACCAGTCGTTGGTGACTGACTTTTGGTTGATTTCATTTTAGAGGACATATGGTCAAATCACATGCTTCGTTGAGGTTATAGTTTCTCCTGAAATAAATAGATAGATGTCATCCTAGGAGTGATCAATCCTGGAGCATGAAACTTGGACAGTAAGCTGAAGTGAGGTAAAAGGCTTTTTTCTCTTTAATACCAGAATTTCCTTCAGTCTATACTCTGAGGATTTCAGGGCATTTCCAGCGAAGTAACAACAACGGCTACACCGGGGAAGCTGGGAGCAAACCAGCCTTATTAGAGACCAAGGATATGCCCTGGACATGCACAGTAGAAATTCTGCCGGTGGTTCTTCCTTTCCGGTGTTCCCAAAACTACAGCGAGACTCGAAGTTATAGCCTGCTTTCTGCTGAACTGTGGGGAAATAAGGGAAAGGGTCCGTTTGATACTTGCAACAAAATTAAATGACTAAATACATGCAACTAGAAAGGCTAGACAGAGCTAAAATAACCAGTAAGTAAATATTGTTGAAATATATTCACTGCTCAGTGAATTGAAGTCAGCAGTAATTGAAGGCGAGTACATTGTAGCAGACAACTGGCCCCTTTTCAGCACTGATGGGTCTTTACTTACTTGCACTACGTGTTTTATAATCCTGTGTGTGGAAATAATTGAATGACCTTTAAAAGGTAAAGTCTTCTCTAGTTGTTTGATTTTCAGCTAGATAACAATCCTCTGAGAAAACAAGCTTTCATAAACAGTAGGTGGCCATGTTTCTTTGTTTGATTTCATTGTTCTGAAGCCTTTCACTGTTGACTGTCATTCACAGGTTTTGTCGACTGGGGGCACTTTCTGTGGAGAGCAGCGCCCCCTGTCCTCTTCCCGCCAAGATATTTCAATGTTGCCTTGGCTGGTGATACTGCTTTGGCACTTGCTGTATGATCCATTATCTTGTGTAGGAACTTGCAGCTCTCCAATTTAAATCTATCTTGTTAATGCTTCCTTGTTCTACTCTTGGAAAGTAGATCTGAGATTTACCGAGTCTCAAAAGGCATTTTTATGTACCAATTATTTTAGCCTAATGTCTTTGAAGGCAGCAATTAACATAGTATATTTAAGTAGCTAAGTTAAAAAAAAAAATAGCTAAGTTTTTCCACTGCATATCCAGGCCTCTGAAATGTCACTGATCATGTGTATCCCATGCTATTTAGATCATGGGGAGGAGGTGTTTCAAATTAAAGTAAAAACAAATTCAGACTTTCCATTCCTAAAGTTAGTTTTATTTTATTGTTGTATAACAGATTCAAGTGGGAATCTGCTTCTGTAAATTACCTTTAGTTTCTTAAGAATACTCTTCTCACAGAGTTAAGCTAAGTATCTTTTCAGCCTTTTTCTAAATATTTGCATTTATGGATAGGAAATGGAAATATTTTTAGTTTTTGTAGCACCAACATTATATCTGAACTTTTTATAATGGAATAAAATAGACCAAGATAATGTCTGTTTTATAAATTGTTATACAATTATAAATGGTTTTATACTAATTGAATTAAATGTACACTAATATTTAAATATTCATGTACTGCAATATTTAAATACTTGTTTTCTTCTAAGGCCCAAGATAATGGGTTGTTTATACCACTAGATCTCCAACTTTAGTTTGTACCCTGATTGTCTGGAAAATCCTGGGTCCTATCCTGATATACCTCAGGGCCCTCAAGAGGGCCAAGAATTCACCTTCCTAACAAGTTTTTAGGTGATGCTGATGCTTCTGGCCTGGGGAACCCCACCTGGAAAACCACTAGTTTAAACGTTCAGAGGGATGCTTTTCATAGGGCTTGTCTGGGTACCGGAATGTTTCTGTGGCTGATAGACACAGACAGGGACTTCTCATAGGTGTTCCAAATCTAAGTCCTTTGGTCTTACATCTCCACTTAATTTCATGATCTTTGGAATTCTGGCCCTAGGGATGGGAAGAGGGCTGATGCCATTAGCCCCAAATCAGCTATGGGAGAGTAGGCAGGAGTAGAAGAATGTGTTAGTTTAGATTTGTATGAGTTGAGTTGGACATCGGGGTAGAAGTGTGCTAAAGGCAAGTAGAAATTATGGACCAGCACTCAGGAGCAAGAACAGGGCTGTAGAGAGTAGGAAGCTAATAACTTACTGATGACCTAGTGGTTGATGCCTTCACTGCCTTGTTTCACTTAATCCCCCCAAGTCTCCCAAGGGTAGTCAAAAAGTATTCTTATGTTTATCAATGGGGAAGGAAATTGAGATTTGGAAATTAAGTAACTTGTAATTAATAGTTGAGGACCCAAATTTGAACCCCAGTTGGTCAGTTTCTAAACTCTATTATATTTGTGGATGAGAGAGTTTGAGAAGGGAAGGTAGGCTTTAGTGTCTTATCCTGCAAAAGGATCAGGTAGCAAGAAGGCTGAGAAAGGTCATTTAGAGCTGCTGTCTGAAAAGAAAGCCTTTAATATTTTGGTTGATGGTGTAAGTCCCTCAACTGTGGAGGGCAAGGAAGAAGAGGCAATGAAGGAAGACCTGCTTTTTGAAGATTGGTTTTAAAAGGAAAAAGACAAGAGAATCATATTTTGAGGATTAGGGTCTTCCCTAATATATATAGGCACCTGTTATGGACTGAATGTTTGTGTCCCACCCAAGTTCATAAGTTGTGGTCCTAACCTCCAATGTGATGATATTTGGAGGTGAGACCTTTGGAAGGTAATTAGGTTTTGATTAGGTTATGAATATGGGACCTCCATGATGGAATTGGTGCCCTTGTAAGAAGAGGAAGAGAGAGATGTCTGTTTCTCCATGTACACGTACCCAGGAAAGTCCATGTGAGCACACAATAAGAAGGTGGCCATCTACAAGCCAGGAGAAAGACCCTCACCAGAACTGGACCATACTGGCACCCTGTCCTTAGACTTCCAGCTTCCAGAACTGCGAGGAAGTAAATATCTGTTGTTTAAGCCACCCAGACTTTAGTATTTTATTAGAGCAGCCCCAGCTAAGACAGCGCCCATGCAAATTGGTGGGTTGTTTATTCAGACATGGTCCATTAAAAGGTGGCTCAGAGGGTTTTGAATATATGAAATTGGTGTCTCTTGATGTCTGTTCCCATCCCTACTTCTGTTGGAACACTTACAAACAAGCAGGGTATTCCAGTCTTGTCAGCGTTCTCCTGCCAAATACGCTTAATTATGTAACTGGGTGAGGTGTGCATTGCCTCTTACATAAGAACCGGTTTTTCTTCGTTTATCAAACTAGATTGGGCTACTTCTCTTTCGCTCGTGTGCATGTGGTATGTGAGGTGGGGAAGGTAGTGTTAAAAGCATTCCTTGAATGGCTTTCACTTGTAGTTTGAGCTTCAGCGCTGAGGAGCCAAAGTTCTTAACACTTAACACTAAGGAAATCAACTCTATTATATTTAAGTGTCTGAAGTGTTTAGAGAGCTGTCCAAAATAAATGAAATATCAAGTTATTGATTCATATGGGTCAGTCCCTTCATAGAAAAGAGTGTAAAATGTTATTTCCTTTCTGCTCTGAACTCATTTTATCTTTTAATTTTGAAGTAACAGTAGAGATGACTTATAAATGACTACAGATTTTTTTTTCTGCAGCAGGACTAAAAAGATTCCTGGCTGATTTATTACTGATCTCCCAAATATGTAACAGGTAGAGCCAGAGAATGAAAAGCGTAGTAAACATGAAGCTAGTGGGGCTGAACTTCTTTTTCAACCAGACAGAATATAAAATGACTAATACATCACCAAGATACTAATTAGTACCTAAAATAAAATGATATTGCTGATATCACATAATTTCTATGAATTGGAAATGATTTATGGGTTTTTCTTTTGTCTGAAGAATAGTCTAGCTGAGGTTTTTAAATGGCTAGGAATTCTCCCTGAGGGTAAACATGAAGACTGTGTGAAGCTATGCTCTTCTTATTCTTTAGCAGTTTGAGGTCTCAAGAGTAGACAGACACTCAGATTTCCCCCAAAGTCAGCCCTGTGTGTAGGTGAAATTTAATACCTATCCACAGAAGATGAGAGAACCATCAGCAGCTTCTAAGACAGATATAGATATAGGCTTTTACAGCCCAATGGTGGCACTATCCTTCTTCTAAGTCACCTGGAACAAAAAGGTTTATAAAACCATAACCTTTTTGTGTCTTATCTGTAAAATGGGGATAATAGTAGTACGCACTTTATAGAGTTGTTATGAAGATTAACTATCAATGCATGTAAAGCCCTTAAAGCTATACCCACCATAGAATAAGCCCCCAATTAAAGTAATATATTTATTACCTAGCAGGGAAAATGGAATAAGTCTTCTTCCCACAGCTGTCAGCAAAGAGTAAAAAAAAAAAAAAAAAAAAAAGGCTGAGACAACTCAGCCAGGTAAACTCAGCAGCAAAGGGGCAGATTGGAGAACACTGGTGCAGAAGAGGCCACCCATGATGTGGAGGGCACATCACGACTGAGATCTATCTTGCTTGCTTGGAGGGCCCTTCTTGTGGGGACAGTGTCTCCCACTGGGTGGCCAGGGTAGACAGGGACAACCCTCTTAATTCCCTTTCCTTGAACTAGGTGTTTGCTTTTGGATTATTGTCATCTCTGAGCACAAGCTCCAACTTGAGCAGCCTTTGAAGGAAGCTACTTTTTCCCATGCAAAACTCAGGGTTCACTCTGAAGTAGAAGGGACTCTACTTCTTGCACATTCTCTCAACTCTTGCCTTCGTTTGGGAAGACGGCATGTTGTTTGCCTCTTTAAGCATGTATGGACAGATCCTTTTCTGAATGGACCTCTCTAATCAAAGAATCACAAAGCCTCCTCCAGATATATATTTAGAAATGTTGCCATGGTCACTGTTTCCCATTTGGGTGTCTGTCATCTGGCTACTGCAGCCTGCAGGTGAGACTCTTCCAACAGCTCATCACATATATCTGCGCCAGTACGGTGGGGGGACGAAGACTCAGGAAGAATCCCTTGTTGCCATCAACAATCTTGCTAATTGCTTTACAATTTTACTGTAATTGGACAAGTCCCTTGGCCTCCATGGACCTCCATTCCCCCCTTATGTAAAATGAGGCTGCTGGGTTAGCCTCTCAACTCCTTCAAAGTGTGATGTCACATTTAATACACATGACCCCAGTCACAAAGAAGTTAACTAACTCTAGGGCTGCTAACATATTTCTTATGGACTGATCACAAAAGCAATTTGACAGAAATCCTTTCCACTCGACAATCTCAAGGAGATTGGATCTGGTGACCCGGAAGCCACTATTACAGTTGACTTCCACTTGGGCTCCATGCCGTCTAGCCTGACCTATCCCACCCTCTCTTTACTTGAAGCAGGCTTTGCTGTTATTTACTTCTTGGAGACTCCCAACATTCAAACCAGTTCATCAGAAAGATTCTTGGGCTCATAATACTTCATGGAAGGGAAAGGTTTTAATTCTAGCCTGGGCAGGATCAGACTGACCTGGGTAAGACTGGTCGGAGTATTGTCTGGGATTCTTCTGTCATTGTCCATTGCGAATGTAGGGACAGTTCGATAATACTTTGAATAGGGTTGTTTTCCAGACATGATCATGACAGCATTTTTCTAGGTGGTTAGCAACCGTGGAGAGAGGGCATGCAAAGAAAATTACTAATATGGACTATGAGGTGGCGAAATTGGATTTTTTATGTATTCTAGGGATGACAAAATGATCAGCAAGAAAGGGTAATTCTGACTCCATCAGTAACTGGGAAACTCTGAGGTGAGAATAAATGAGCCCACGGATATTACATCTGAAGATGAGATTTTCTCCCTGTATATTTCTAGCAGCCAGCCATTTAAGTGTGCACATAGTCTACACATGCAGAGCATGAACTTGGAGTGTTCGGATCAAAGGTTTTGTAAATTATTTCATAAATTTCCCAGGGTAGGCATTGTCCAATACATGTTGTCTTAGCCCAAGTACCTGAGTTCATTACACTCAAAGGTTTAGCTGCTTCAGATACTCTTTGAGATGAAGAGAGGAGATACCTATATACATAAATAAATTTCATAGTGTGTTCAATAAATATTTTAAGTGAAAATGTGGCCCTCTTGTCTGTGAGAGAAGCTCATAGGTACTCTCGAGCAAATGACTTCTTTAAAATGTTCTATTTTCATTTTATCATTATGGTTTGGGGACCTAGAAGATTTAAGTCCTATCAGAATGCACAAACCAAGAAATTTTCTTAGTACAGTTATCTCCCCCCTGGTTTGTTAGGCTTGAATGCTGTCAGGGAGCTTTAATGGGGATGCTAAAATCTAAAATATTTTATGAAACTGGTAAAATGATTTAAAGTACTAAGGGTTCATTTACTAATAAGCCAAGCTGTTGCAGATATGTCTCCTTCTCTTTTCCTGAGAGCTTCACAAGGCCCAGGAGTACACACCCACTCATTCAGCCCGGTTCAGAAATTGTTTCAAGGCTTCATCTGAAAGAGTGAGGGTGTTCACATCCCTTTTCAGTTACTTTTTTATTAAAAAAAATTTTTAAATTACCAACTATTGTAGACCTGTAAAAAGTATAGATGACAGGATAATTAATACTCAATGTACTGGTCACCTGGTTTAAGAAGATCACAAATACAATTGAGGTCCCCATGAAACCCTGTCAAAAGTTTTCATACTTTTACTATATACATATATAGCCTTAAAATTCTGATATTTTTGGCATATCTTTAAATTTATATGTACCATACTACATATGTCCTTCTTCAAAAACTTTGTTTATCTGTATATTTTTGACATTTAACCATGTTGGCAGTTGTAAATTCCATTTTGTTCACTTTCACTGATGTTTGGTATTTTATTAGGTGAATAGACCAAAGCTTTTTTCCATCTGTCCTCCTGCTGTTCGGTTGTTTCAAATTTTTCTGTTTCAAAAGATATCATGTTAATCATTCTTTAGGGATAAATATGTAGGAGTGGAACTGCTGGGATGTAAAGTATGCACACCTTTATCAAGACTAGCTAGGACCAAATTGTTCTTTAAAGTGGTTGTACCCATTTACGGTTTTCCTGAATAGTGTCGCTATTGCTCTGCATTTTTGCTGACACTTAACAGATTTTTTTATTTTGACCAATATGGTGAGTATGAAATCATATTCCTTATTGTTTAGTAGGCATTTTCGTGATTGCTCGTTAAAGCAGAGCAATCTGCTTTATGTTTATTGTCTATTCACGTTTCCTGTTCTGAGAATTACATTGTTATAGTGTTTTGCTCATTTTAAAAAATTGTTTATCTTCTTAGTGATTTATAGGAGTTCTTTTTTTTTAAAGATTTTATTTATTTATTTGAGAGAGAGAGCATGAGAGGGGGGAGGGCCAGAGGGAGAAGCAGACTCCCCACCAAGCAGGGAGCCCGACGCGGGACTCGATCCCGGGACTCCAGGATCATGACCTGAGCCGAAGGCAGTTACCCAACCAACTGAGCCACCCAGGTGCCCCAGGAGTTCTTTATAATAAAGTATTCCCCTCCCCCCATTTAGCTTTTAATTTATCTTGTAAATCATGTGGTATAGGGATCTAATTTTATTTTATTTTTCATGTAAATAACCAATTATTCTAGTAGAACATTTTCTGAGAGAGAGAGAGAGAGAGAAAATGAGTGGGGGAGGGGCGGAGGGAGAGGTAGAGAGAATCTTTTTTTTTTTTTTTTTTAAAGATTTTATTTATTTATTTACTTATTTGAGAGAGAGAGAGAGAAACAGCATGAGAGGGGATAGGGTCAGAGGGAGAAGCAGGCTCCCCGCCGAGCTGGGAGCCCAATGCGGGACTCGATCCCAGGACTCCGGGATCATGACCTGAGCCGAAGGCAGTCGCTTAACCAACTGAGCCATCCAGGCGCCCCTGGTAGAGAGAATCTTAAGCAGGCTCCATGCCCAATGCTGGGTTCGATCTCATGACCCTGAGATCATGACCCGAGCAGAAATCAAGAGTCGGAGGCTTACCCGACTGAGCCACCCAGGCGCCCCTCAAGTAGAACTTATTGAATGGAATTGTCTATGCTAGGAATAGGTGATTTTTTATTAATCTTATTTAGGTTTGTTTTGCTTCTTGAAACTAAGGGATCAGATTGTTACCAATTCTGGGAAAACATAAGGCATTATCTCTTTGAATATTTTCTTTCCTGCATTCTCTTTATTTTCTTTTTCTGGAACTAATATTAGAACTATGTTCGAACTTCTGTCTTCTAAGTTTCTTGACTTCTTTTTCCTCTTTTTCACATTCCTGATTCCCTGTTTTGCCTTCTGTGCAATTTCTTCCGAGTTAAGTTCTCTCTTACTAATTTTTTCTTCAGCCGTGTCTAATGTGCTGTCTAACATTTCTAAGTTTTAATATCAATGATTATATTTTTCATTTGTATGACTTATAATTTAGTCTTTTTCAAATATATCTTATCTTTTTAAATAGTGTTTTTTCATGTGTTCAATTTTTATTTTGCCTTTATTTTGGCATACTTGTTTTATGTCTCTGATACTTTTGTTATCTGAGGTTTTTCCACCATGTGTTGATTTTAGGTTGGTCCTTCAGTGTGGTTTCTTTGATTATTTGTGAGTTTTGGATTGTGAAATCATCTCAAGTGGGACTTCTTGGTGGGAATCTTGCACAACCTCCAGAGCAATTTTTAATCTCCTCCTGCCGAGGATATTTCTAGCTTGGTAGGACTTTTTTTGTTTATTTGGTACCTTTTTTGGTTCAGACATCTCTAGACAATGGAACAGGTGCATGATTATACATTTTGGGGGGAGATAATTATTTTTCCACCCAAAGCCTAGGCCAAGATAAACAGTCTTCTTTTCTGGGGTGGCTTTTTTGTTTTTTGTTTTTTCAGTCTACCTTATAGGGGGGTAAAACTTTCTGGAAACTTTTCTGATTCAGGTTCCTCAGTTCTACCTCCTTTGCCTCAGAAAGGCACCAGACATTATCTGTTACTCATGTGGTGATTAAGAACCTCAAGTTCTGGTTACAAAGACATGCAAAACCCTGTAGGACTGTTTAGTATTATCAGTCTCTTCTTACTTTCTAGTTTAAGTGTTTCAGTCATTTTTGGCCACTGTAGATTTCTCTTGCATAATTAATTACCTTTAGTTTTATAGCAGGAGCATTTCAACTCCCAAACTGCCAAGAAGGGAAGTCTGTTTGCTTACCTCTTAAAGCTTTAGTTATTTAGATAACAGTCTTGAGTTAGGATGAAAATGATTTAACCAGTGATAGAGCCAAATAATCATAGAGGGTAATATAAATGTGTTTACTTTAAAAATTGGTATTGTGATTTTGCCTGCATTAGACTGTATCTTCAGGAAAATAACTTGCTCTTGACTGAAAATGTTTTTATTCTTTCAACAGGCTAGTACTAAGTGTTTGTGATCTGCATGACAGCATGGGATGCACCTCAGTGTATTGACTACTGACCTATTTCTCTCTTGGCCAAGAGATAAACAAACCCATGTGTGAATTGGAAAAAATGACAACCAATGTAGTGCAGCTCTTCTATAAGAAAAATGTCTCCTTAAAACAAAACAAAAAGAAATTAAGTGGTGCTGGAATTTTGACAATGTTGTCATGAACTGCTGCCAATTAAAAGCAGTTAGCCCCATTGTTCTTTATTAACTGGACATGCAGCTTAATGGACTCAAAGAGCTCACAGTCTGAATCTGATCTGATCTCTTTTTGCAAGTAATTATGACTCAAGGGAAGACTCAATAGATATATCTACAATTATACATATGTGTATGTCCATTTTGTTCCCTTAGAAACGGTATCCTGTTATTTGTACCAATTTTCTAGAAAATTAACTTTTCCAGTTGGGCAAGCTTGGTTTACTTGGCAAGAGAATGCATAAAAGCACCCATTTACATCTATTGATTTGGCAGAGACATAAAGAGTATGGTGAGTAATATCCTTCATTTGGGTATACCTCTCCTGAAAGATTGCTGCAAGGGATTTTGAAACAAAGTGTTCTTTTGAGAAAAAAATAACCAAAACTTAAAAAATAATTTTATTATTATATTAATAAACCATTTTTATTATTACTTTATCTTATGCCTGTACCAGAAAGTTTCTCTGCCCTTAATGGCTACGGGACCTCTAGGTATAAGGATCAAGTAACAATAACTATTTCTTGGGGCAAAAGAGATCTTAGGAAATCTATTCCAAGGTCTTTGTGACCTTAAAGCAAGCCAGAGCATAAGCAATCTCCACATTGCTCTTTCCATGGCCTTAAGCTCTTGGGAAGTGGCTCTGAAACCACAAATGACATCTCTTGAGTATGAAGACAGAAGGCAAATATCCATTAATGCATTGTCATGGCTTCTTTGACATTTCTCTCACCAATGCCTGAGAGGTCCATGGGATCCCAACAGCCAAGGGTGATAGAAAAGTCTGTGGGACCACTTTGCTTCTCCATAGGTGAGTTGACTAGCAAGACTGCAAAGCTGCCAGGTTCCCTAGGACTGAATTCGTGATTTCTTTGACTCCATAAATCATCAAGGAATGAATGATGAATTTAAAAACACTTAATGAGAGTCTACCAGGTGCTGGGGTTGAAGTGACAGAGGCAATTAAGAAATAGTTTCTGCCCTGAAGGAATTCACAGGATGGTGTTGGAGGTCAGTACAATAGATGAGTGTGATGTGGATGGAGTAGGGGCATGGATCCAACTGTGGGAACGTGGGGGAGAGGGTCAGGAAGGGGTCCTGGATGAGTGACCTCTGACTTGAGTAAAGAGGGAATTGCAGGGTACAGCTGAGGCATGATGAGAATCATATTGCAATAAATAAGTATATCAAATCAACACATTGTATACCTTAAACTTACACAATGTTATATGTCAACCTTATCTCCATTAAAAAAAAGAAGGGAATTACATGTGTGTTAGCCAAGGGAAGTGTTCTCAATCATCAGAGAAAAGCAAAACTTAGGAACACAGCAGGCATGGCTATTTTTTGTAATAAACTGTTCCATTTAATTATCCTAAATTTTTGTTTAATTTTTTAAAAAGATTTTAGTTTTTAAGTAATCTCTACACCAACGTGGGGCTTGATGCCACAACCCCAGGATCAAGAGTTGCACGCTCCACCAACTGATCCAGCCAGGCACCCCTGTTTAATTTTTATTCTCTTGATAACAGCCTCTCCTATTATGTACAGTGTTATTTTTAGAAGCAAAAGCCTCTTACCTTCTGAATAACTTAGATGTTACCGATCACAATGGACACCTAGTGAGTGCGTGCTCCATCATCCACTCCCGGCCTGGGCCTGACTTGCCAGGAAAAGATGCCACGAGAGGGTAACAATGGACATTTCCTATGCTCAGAAAGCACGACAACTGGGAGAGACTTGGAGTGGCCGTAGCTTGATTTTCAGTGTGGGGCCAGCATGAAACCAAATGCACCTTATAACTGCCTTGCAGAGCTTTGACCATTTGTTTTGGGCTCCAAACTAGTGAGTTGTAGAATGCAAACAGAGGATTGAAATGAAGGAATGTCGCTTTAGGGTGAAGGCATTGCAAATAAGTGGCAAACACTCAGAGATTCCCAGGACAGAGCATTCTCCATCCCCATGCCAATGAACTGACAATTTCCTACAAGAAATTTAGGAAATTCTTGGTTTTATTATGGAAAGGAAACAATTTAATTCCACACGAATTCATTGAGTGCTAATTTTTGGACAGCTACTACAATGAATGCTGGGTTTATGATGGTGAAAAAAGACTTATTTCTGCTTCAAGTTACTCACAATGCAGACAGACTCTGAAATAGGTATTCACAACGCAATGATAGAGTGGATTTGGCTAATTTATGAAAAGATTATATCCCTGTGACCTTATGACCACTGATTCCCTGACCGGCCTGATAAAGTGCAGGGGAGATCATCAGGCCTTGGTTTTCCATCCAAGATCTTTCCAGAACTGTCTGTCATGCCACAATTTTGCTTGCATTTCATACCTCCAGATCTCAGTTCTAATTAATAGTTTGTCAATTTACCACACCACATTTGTGGAACTGCCCGGCGGCATGCAACCCCGGTTCTTTAATTTCTAGACTTAGGCTCTGTCTGCAAACTACCTCTGTCCCTGAACCCCCACCTCTACTCAGTGTCTCCCCCCACCCCGGTGTTAACCTAGGCCCCTATTTATCCTCAGTCTCTGATCTTGTCCTCTTCTCCTCCCGAACCCTGCCCACTCAAAATATCCCTGACTCGAGTCTTGCCATTTTTGAACCCCTGTGGGTTTCAGCAACATAATCACTCATCAGAGTTGCATCCTGGGTGGTTTAACCCCATGGGTGGGACTTGCAAAACTAAAAGCAGGATCCTGAAAGAGCTGAAGGTGGCAGTAGAAGACACATATTGTCTGCTCCTGCTGCTGGGATAAAAAACCCCAAACAGTGAATACAGGAATTCTAGCTAGTTTCTGTTTCTCTTCTCTTTACTGCTAATTCATCGGATTCTCTCTCCTTTCTGATTTTTTCTGAGTCTTCCCAATTGCTTTCGAAGACTTTGTGCAAGCAGAGAGCATTTCTTGTTGTTCTTTTTTCCCTCCCCATCCAGAAATGTTAAATCTGCTATCCTTTGCCTTTTCACCCATTTTAAGTCTTAATAAATGGGCTCTAGGGACTGTTAAAAGGAAAAACCACAGGCCCCAAACGGCATCGCTTAGGTGAAGGCCCAAGTCAGTAAACCGGGGCTCAATGCCTAATCTCATTGCACCCCAGAAACAGAAATCTTAACCAGTCAGTCAGGAATTTCCTGCTACTCACCAAAGAGGTTTCTGTCTCTGGGCCTTCTCCATTCAGAGAAGAAGAGGAGGTAATCTATATAATAGAACTCTCTGCCCTTCCCCTAAGGGAAGGTGATCTTGCCTGAAACAAACTTTTCTTTTGTTGTTGTTGTTAATAACTTTCTTGCCCCACCTTCCTTCCTTATAAAAACCTTCCATTTTATACCACTCCTCAGGGCTCCCCTCTATTTGCTAGCTGGGGTGCTACCCAATTCACGAATTGTTTACTAGAGCCAGTGGGTTCTTCAAATTTACCCGGTTGAATTTTGTTTTTTAACAGAACTAATACAACAAAGAACGTTCTCCTGTCTTCTTTAATACAAAACTTACCAAAAGAATACAGGCTGGGTAAGATTAACATGTGCTTTTAGGCGATTGCCTGTAGAATTTTTTAGCCATTGGCTAAATTACTAAAGGAACATCCTCAGGATTATCTATCCAGCCGTCCCTGAGGGTCAGACCAGGTCTGCTGCTTGTTTTTATAAAGAAAGTTTTATTGGGACATTTCCACATCCTTTGTTTGCCTATAACCTCTGGGTGCTTTTGAATGATAATGGCGGAGTTCAACAGTCTGTTGGGCCTGCAAAACCAAAATATTTACTTTCTAGTTCTTAACGGAGTTTACAGACCTGGCTCTAGGCGTCTGCATTAATTCACTAGGGCTACATTATGCTGCAAGTGGCAAATGATGGAAAACCTCAGTGGCTTACCACAAAGGGCCACTTTTTACTCACCTGAGGCCATTTTTGAGGGTTAAACTTTGATGTTTCACTCCAGGATTGGGGCTGAAGGAGCAGCCCCCATGGGGGATAGTGCTGATTTAGGTAAAAGGGAAAAGAGAGAAGGCAAAATCATGATCATTCCTAAAACTGATGCTGTCTGGGGACCCAGAGGGTGTCCCACAGGATCAGCCAAGAGGGTCCTAGGCTTCACACAGGGTGGAAATCAAATGGGAGCCAGCAGCAGGTGAGCGCAGAATTTATTGAAGATGGAAAGACAGCAGATACAGATGGGCCATCTGAGAGACTCTGAAAGGAAAAGGAGCATAAGTCTCCTCTTTGCCTGGGGTGTGGGGGTTTTATTGGTAATTGTGGTCTGATGCAAGCATCCTCTCAGGCAAGGCATCCAGGAACTGGTCAGAACAAGGACAGGGGCCAGGTGTCCTTCATAAGTCACTCATTCCCCAAAGTCAGGGGTCTTGGCATCAAGGTATTTATAGTCAGTGGTCTTAGAGAACATTTATGATGACCCGCTTGGTCACTCCTTAGATGTTATCTATCGTGCTGGAAGACTCCACAGAGAAATCATGAACTCTTTGACCTTTATGAGGAAGACATCCATTAAGGCCTGAGTTAGGTGGGGGTGCAGGTCCTAGCAAGAATAGAAGCAGAAGAAGAAGCAAAGGGAAAAAAAACCCACCTTTTTCTTTCATGGGTCCCCTTGGTTGCCATGTCTAAAACTCTGATGGCACCTGTCACTTTCACTCATGTTTCCCTCACGTTTCATTGGCCAAGCAAGTCATGAGGCCAAATCTGGGGAAGGAAGTATATTCCTCTGGCAGAGACTTGTGGGAGGAAAAGGCCTGGTTAGGAATCCAGAGAACAACACTGTGACAAAAATGTGGTCTATTACGGTGGCCATTTGGCTTTTGTTAAGGGTTCAATATCAAAATGGAGGCTTATGCAAGGTCTCAGGGGAGAAAAACTAATCATTTTTGTCTTCTCTTCCCTTAAAGCATATCAAAGAGTCTACAGGAAGTACAGCCTCGGCTTTCTATGTGTCCTGGGGTTGAAAAGGGCATCTCAGAGTCTGGGAATTCCTGGCAAGACTCCCCCACCTGGCCCTTATCCTTCGGGACACTCCCAGCCTCCCCTCGCTCTTCGTTTCAAGAATCTCGGGCTTCGGGGTGCCTGGGTGGCTCAGTTGGTTAAGCGACTGCCTTCGGCTCAGGTCATGATCCTGGAGTCCCGGGATTGAGTCCCACATCGGGCTCCCTGCTCAGCAGGGGGTCTGCTTCTCCCTCTGCCCTCTTCCCTCTTGTGCTCTCTGTCTCTCATTCTCTCTCTCTGAAATAAAAAAAAAAAAAAATCTTTAAAAAAAAAAAAAAAAGAATCTCGGGCTTCATGTCACCATCACCCTTGGCGTCACAGATGGAGTTCCATGAGGAGATCTGAGCACAGGTGGTTCACGCAGGGCCTTCCTTCAGCATTGGCGGGGGGAGGGGAAGGGGCAGGGAAGGCCACAGAATGGGGCCCAGGCAGTGCGGGTGCAGCAGAGGCCCGGGCAGATACTGCCGTGTCAGGGAGAGTTCCATGCAGCTCTGAACACGCCCTTCTTGGTCCCCATTGTGACTGAACTAACAGGAGTTCACTCCTTGGGGAGTGACAAGCAGACACTGAATTCCCCAGGTGGAGTTGTCTCGAAAAGGAAACTCTATTTGCAGCAAAGAAAGAGATCATGGGGAATAACTTCCAAAGCCATGACTCCCCGAGTGGGCGGTGAGTGGGTTTCTTGTATTTGGGGTTAGAACGAATATCCGGAAAGGGGAGTTTTGTGGTGGCAGGTAAAGGTGGGCACCAGGTTGCACAGGTGTGCTTAGAAAACATGCCTCTGCATATAGCCTATAGGCTTGTGCTCCTCCTTGGGTGGAGACTGTGACGTTAGAGTGAGGTGGAGGTAGCTGTCGGGCACTCCATGGTCCATCTGAGCAGGTGCCAGTCAGTGGTTGAGCTCAAACAGGTCCAGAGTTCTTCCTCTTGTTTGCCTCCAAAAGAGAAGGGTCACATTCCTATGAAGAAGGGACTGGGGGTCAGCGACGGTCCCAAGGTCTCGCTGGTGACAGTTTTAACCTCATTAACCCTATGGGGCATGGTTTCCCAATCACCTGCCCCTCCCCCAACCCCTGACACTTGGGCTTTTTGGAATTCACTATGTTTATGTCTCCATATCTGCAAATTCTTCTCTAACCGTTCCTCACGTCTTCGTGCTCTGAGGGAAACCTCGCTCTTCCCTGAGGCCACTGTTTCCTGGGTAGACCTTCCAAAGGATGCTCTTTTCCTGCCTACACCCTATATCGCTTTGGGCACAAAGAGTGGGTGGGTATCCTCCTTTTCCCCACACTGCCACTTCTAGACCTTTCCTCTCCCCTCTGCCCTAATACTCCGAGCCCCGATTCTCCTATCCAGAGACACAGCCTTCCCCGACTGCTCCTTGATGCAGACCATGGGTCATTCCTGCCCATTCCTTGAGGACTTTAGTTTCTGGCACACTAACTCCATTAACACAAGTTCACAACTTTAACACAACATCATTTTTGTCAACATCATTTTTGTCATATAAATGTCCATGCTTTTAACTCATTGATCTCCCAGTTTGTTACCTCCCCTCCTGGAATGGCTTTGGGCCCCACCCTTCCTCATCACATTCCCCTTGTTCGTTGCCCTGATTTTGTTGTTACCAGTGATTATATTCCATCCAAAGTTCCCATTTTAAGCATCTCCACTCTCTAGCCATCATCTTGTATCTGTCCAACTCATTTCCTCTGGGATTCTAACTCCAGTAATTCTTTGATCTTGTTGGGACCTCAAATCACACTTTCGCTCTGTCTGCTCTCGGTCCAGCTGAGAATCCATGTGTGCATCCATCATCCATTGCATTGCTTCTCCCTGGTGAAAAGTTCAACTCTTCACCCACTGCAGCTGGACCGGGCTTGAGAAAAACATGCTTGTTAAATTCATGGACTCTTTTAGTCCATTCCAGCAGCTAAAACAAAATACCACAGACTGGGTGGTGTATAAACCACAGAAATTTCTTTCTTACAGTTCTAGAGGCTGGAGGGTGTGAGATCAAGGCACCAGCACGGTCATGCTCTGGTGAGAGCTCTCTCCCTGGCTTGTAGCTGGTGCCTTCTGGCTGTAGCCTCACATGGTGGGAGGAGAGCAAGAGGGGCTCCACCCTCATTACCTAAGCACCTCCACAAGCCCTACCTCCTGATACTATCACATCAGACAGTGGGATTTCAACTTACCAATTTGGGGGACATTCATACCATAGCATGAAACTTCAGTGAGGTCTGTCAGTCATGACCACCATAGGTATGGAGTCTGTTTCCTTCCCATCTGTTCCAGATAACTCTTCCACACTTTCTCCTTTCCCTTCAAACTCCCAACATCTCCTTCTCCCTCTCAGTTGACTTAGTATTTTATTGAGGAAACAGGAGCAAAAAGAAGACTTTTCACATGTTCCCATTTCCATCTGTGCCCATATAGTCCTCTTGATCCTATGGAAGAACTGTCTTGGTTTCTATCCAAAGTCATACCCCACACCCCCTCTTATGTAGTAGATCCTTTCCCTTCCTACACATACTCAAGGAAACTCTTCAGTGTTTGCCCTCTCTTATACATAATCAAATGATTCTTGTTTAATATATTAATACTATCAGCAAAGAAACATGTTGTCCTTTCTTCCATCTTAAAATTCCTCTCTTGACCCCACATCCCCCTCTAGGTACTGCCACATTTCTCTGTACCTCTCACAGACAAAACACAGAAGAGTTGTCTGCATTCATTATCTTCTTTTCCTATCCTTCCCCCCACTGCAATTCATCTTTCATTCCTGTCCCCCCACCAGCCCACCAAAAAAGCTTTCACACTGTAGGTCTAATGGTCCATTCTCTGTCCTCATCTGACTTCACCTCTTAGCAGCATTTCACACAGTTGATCACTTTCTCCTTGAAATATATTATTTCAGCTCCCAAGACACTGTAAGCTCCTGGTTTTCTTTCTACTTTGCTGGCGAGTGCTTCTCAGTCTCCTTTGCTTACCCCTCCCTATCCTCTGGGGTTGCTAAATATTACAGTACTTCAGTGATTCTCCAGCGAACATTTTCTCTCCTCTAACCATGCTTCCTCCCGAGGGAGTTTATTCAGTTCCATGACTTTAAATGCCATCTAATGTTTTTGTAACTCCCAAGTTTATTTCCACACCCTGGGTCTCTGCCTTGATTCCAGACTCATAATACAGTTGCCCACTTGACCTTTCCACTTGGATGTCTCATGGGCAGCTCAAACTTAGTATGTACAACATTAGACTCTTGATAATATCTGTCATGAGGTTGTTTTGAGAATCGAGTGAAGCAATGCATATATTGTATTTGGATTATCTGTCATGGTAAGCACTCAAGTAATATTACCTATTATTATAACTGCATTCAGTAAATATTTGTTAAATAAATGGTTATTATAGTAAGTCACTGGGTAATAATACGCTTTCTTAAGTAGTCAGCAATAATACATACATGTTGATGATAAAGAGAATGAGTAATATGGTTTATTTAATTTAGTGTTTACTATGTACCAGGCACAGTTATAGGCACTGAGAATGTAAGAGTGAAAAATACAGACAAAATCCTTTTTCTTTTGAAGTTTACATTCTGGAGGGTAGAAGGGGAAGGAGACAAATAAAATATATACTATGTCAGATAGTGATAAATGCAATGGAAAAAAATACAGTAGGGGAGAGAGATTAAGAGTGCTGGGGGGTGGGCACCTGGGTGGCTCAGTTAATCGTCTGCCTTTGGCTCAGGTCATGATCCCGGGGTCCTGGGATTGAGCCCCACATCAGGCTCCCTGCTCAGCGGGGAGTCTGCTTCTCATTCTTCCTCTCCCTCTGCCCCTCTCCCCCTGTTTGTGTTCTCTTTCTCTCTCTCTGTCTCACATAAATAAATAAATAAAATCTTAAAAAAAATCAGAGTACTAGGGGTTTGGTAGGGGAGGCTCTTTTAGATAGCATGGTGTATTGGTAAATTATTGCTATTGCTATGTAACAAACCTCTCCTAAACTTAAAACAATATTATTATTGTTATTGTTTACTGTTATCTCACACAGTTTCTGTGAGTGAGGAATTCCAGAGCACCTTAGCCCGGTGGTTCTGGCTCAGAGCCTCTTATGAGCATGCAGCCAAGATGTTAGCTGAGAGGACTGCCATCTGAAAGGGGGGCTAGGTCTGGAGTTGGCAGGGGGCCTTAGTCCTCGCCATGTGGACCTTCGCATAAGGCTGCTTCATGTCCTTACAGCATGGCAGTTTGCTTCCCTCAGAGAAGATGATCCAAAACAGATCAAAGCATGAGCCCCAAGTTTTTCATGACCCAGTTCCCAAACTACACATTGTCATTTCCACAGCATTCTGTTGGTTACACAGGTCAGTCAGGCTCAGTGTGGGAGGGGACCACACAAAGCTGTTGGTACTAGGAGGAGAGGCTCATGGACAGCTATCTTGGAGGCTGGTTAGCACATGGCTGCACAGTCTCTGACCCTCCTTCTATCAACAAATGGGATCTGTATCACCTTCTCTTCTGTCCTGGGAAGTGAGGGGTGCTCTGAGACTGCTTAGGCCGGCAGAATATAACAGAAGTGACACTATGTTAGTTTCTGAGCCCAGGCTTTAAGAGACGGGAGCTTTCCCTTACTGTTTCTTGAAATGGAATACCTGCCCCACCGTGTTGACTTCTGACTACTCTGAGACCCCCGTGCTGTGGGGAAGCCCAAGTTAGCTCCAGGAGAGACACCAGACCTCTGAATAAAGAAGCCTTCAGATGATTCCAGCTTCAGCCTCCATTTGACTACGACTGCCTGAGTGCTCCAAGTGAGAACCTCCCAGCTGAGACCTTCCACCCCCAGAGTCAGAAGAGATAATAGTAATTTGTGTAAATCACCAGTTAGGGGACAGTTTTCACAGCAGATGATGGGAAGTCAGGGATAGCTACTCTGGGAAGATAACATTCCACCAGGGATCTGGCTGTTTGAGGAAAGGGCTGTCCAGGCAACAGAAAAAAAAATAATAATAATTGAGAGGCCCTAGAAGAGGAGCAGGTTTGGTGAATTTGAAGAACAGCAAGGCAGCCCATGATGAATTAGAGTACGCGAACCAGAGAAATGTAGGTGATAAAGTCAGATTATGTTGGTTGGGGCTTAGAAATCATTATAAAAACTTCCAATTTTACTTTGAGAGATACAGAATTTGTTGAAAGTGTTTATTGAACCAGAGAAGTAACATAATTCATTAAACTTATGTTTCATTTCATTTCATTTTATTTTACTTTATTTTATTTATTTATTTTTTAAGTAGGGACTGAACTCATGACCCTGAGATCAAGACCTGAGCTGAGATTGAGAGTCAGACACCTAACAGACTAAGCAATCTAGGTGCCCCTAAACTTTATTTTAAATGGCTCAGTCTGGTTGTTCTGTGGGAAAAAAAAATTAGGAAGACAAGAGTGAAAGAAGAGCCGCTAAGAGACTGCTCTTATATAGTCCAGGGGGTAAGCTGGAGGTGATGGGGATTGATAGAATTCTGGAAATGGATTGAAAGTAGAGTCAACAAGATCTACTTATAGATTGGATGTGAGCTGCAGTGACAGAAAAAAATACATCAAGAAGGAGTCCTAGGGATTAACCCAAACAGCTAAATGAACCAAGTTGGCATTTCCTAAGATGGGGAAGAAAATGAGGAGAATTCATGGCTTATTTTGGGAGAGGGCTAAAGTTCTGTTTTGGAAAGCTTAAGCTAACTTCCAAGTAGAAATATAGGTTAGATGGATATGTCTGGGGTTCAGGGTAGGACTAGATATATAAATTAATGAGTCATGAGTATTTAGTGGCATTTGAAGCCATCAGACTGAGATAATCACAGAAGTGGTCGAAGAGGTCCAAGAAGAAAGCCCCAGGACATTTCAGCATTTATAAGTTGGCAAGAAGAGGATCCATCAGAGAAGTTGAGACTGAGTGGCCAACGATGAAGGAGGAGAGCAAGAGTGTGTTGTCCAGAAACCAAGAGAAGAAATATTTCAAGAAGGAAACATGGTCATATGTGTCAAATCCTGCTGAGAAGGAGGAAAATGAATAAAAATTGATGATTGGATTTGATCATGTAGAGGTCATAGGTGACTTTGATGAAAGCAAAGAGGTGATATAGTACCTAGAGGGAAATGTGGGGACAATAGAGATATTTTAAGATGGAATCATGTGTAAATGCTGATAGAGATGATTGAGTAGAGAGAGAAGAATTGGTGATATAGGAGAAAGGAGATATTTGCAGAGTTGAAGTTGCTGAGTAGGATAGAGGGAGTGGGATCTAAAACACAAAGACCAAGTTCATTGTTATAAAAGGGAAGACAAGGAATATGCCTGCTACAGGTGCAGAAAGTTAGTGGATTTGTGGACAGGGATTTTATTTTTTCTCATTGAAATAAGAAGCAGTCGGCTGATCTTGCAGAGAGTAAGGGGTTTGGGAGGTTTGAGAAGAGAGAAGGAGTTGTGGAATATTTGTTTAGGAGAGAAGACTTTCTAAAAGCACCCAAGAATTGGCAGGCAGCATGAGGACCAACCCGTTGCTTGTGGTTGTGATTTTAGAGAACGAGCAGTCAGCATGATTGTGTCTTCCTTAGTTGCACGGGCGCAAGTGAGGAGTGGGGAGAGAGAGGCAGATGTGGCCAAGGTTGGAATTTTTTAGGCGGTTACGAGTAAAGGAGTGATGAAACTGACACTGGGGGGTGTCTGCAAAGAGTGCTTACACCGCTGATCATGGAATTTGACCTGAGTGTGAAGAGAAGTGAGGATGGGGGAGAGGAATGAACAATGAAAATGAGGTGCCAGTATGGCCAAACACTGTTGGAGTTGGGGTGTAAGAGAGGGTGAGCTGGTGGGAGGAGCGTGAGACTCAGAAAGTGGGCTTTTGGATGGGATGCACTTGTTGGTAATGATGGGGACTAGGGTGTGAGCATGGAGAGGGGTGGGGCTGAGGTGAGAGGGAAGCAGATCCTTGCTGGTTAAGAGTCAAAGATTGGTAGGCTGATGAGTTAAATGTATCTTCCATAGGGGGTATGGAAGTCCCCAAGAATGATGACAGGAGTATTGTTGATAGTGTGTGGGCTCTAAAACCTTGAGTGAATGAGAAGCAGTGACCGAGAGTTCTGTCGACATTGACAATAATTAAAGGTTGTAGGTACCTTCTAATGCTAATTTTATGAGATTGTCTGTTTCATTCAATCAGTATTGGTCCCACTTTACTGGACTAAAAATGGGGAAGTCAGTCTATGATATCTCCAAATTCCCCCTGTTCTAAGATTTGACAAAAAGTTTATTTATTCATTAATTTTTTAAAAAGGTTTATTTACTGGGGCACCTGGATAGCTCAGTTGGTTAAGCATCTGACTCTTGATTTTGGCTCAGGTCATTATCTCAGGGTCGTAGATGCTTGGCAGCCTGCTTAAGATTCTCTCTCTCTTTCTCCCTCCCCCCACCCCAAAAAAGAAAAGTTTTATTTATTTAAGTAATCTCTATATTCCACATGGGGCTAGAACTCATGACCCTGAGATCAAGAGTCCCATGCTCCTCCAATTGAGCCCAGCCAGGTGCCTCTTGACAAAAAAATTTAAATATATATATAACCATCTTTGGAAACTCTTCTGATTACTAGAGAACAGTTGAACTATAAGTATTTCCAGTTTTCTGACCATATAAGGAAATCTATTTATTTCAGGCTATAATGTATAATTGTGCTAATTTATAAGGGCATTTTCTTATGGCTAACAAGATAAACAAGGGTCTTGTTGGGTTAAAAGAGGTGGAGAGAAGGAGGGAAAGGCAAAATTCAATTCTACAAGTGTTTATTAGGTACTAACTAGGGAAATTTGGAATTAATGTTGTTGGAGGTTTTACCGTTAAAGAGAAAATCGCGTGGCTTTTTAGTTTACGAAATGAGTCAACAGGGAGTCCTTGGCACCAGAACTCTAATTGAATGAACACCCCCACATATCCAGAGAGGATTCTCTCACTCCCCTGTCCCCCCTCTTCCCCGACTCCACCGCCATCCTCCCGTTAAAGCACTTTCTCATTGCAATGTAGTAATTCGATTTCTTCTCTACCATCCTGTCTGGAATTGGAGGTTGGGCAGGAAAGGATTGTTTCTTATTCATCTTATTACAAGCGCAGTGCCTGATATGCTAATGGGAGCTAGAGCCACACATTTATTTGCTTCACGGTGTATTAAAAATGATCATCTTATAGGTTGTTGGTCCTGCACAATTTAGGAGTTTGTAGGTATTTAATATATTGGAACTAGAATGTGAGAAAATCCCATGACTAGGTAGTTTGATAGGATTGCTGGTTTCTGCTGCATGTCATCCCTTATGTTGAATCTCATACCTGTGTGTGACAATATGTTCTTTCCTCATTCAGATGCCTTCTGATTTAAACTTTCATTACACCAGGAAAGTATTTCTAATGATCTAGGTCTTTTAGAAACTCTGGGGCCAAGAGTCCTCAAAACACCTAAAGGAAGAATTTTGAGAAGCTAGGCCCTCTCTTGGCCTTGCTTTGTAGGGGCTTTGGACATGGTCTCCCACTTTGGTGCGTCAGGGCAAAGTGTGAATGGGAAGAGTCTCACCGGTTCCTTATTTCTAACAGATGACATTTTATTTATTTATTTATTTATTTATTTATTTATTTATTTATTTATTTAAACTCTATTTCTAACTGGACATCGTGCCATTTGCCCCAGCCCTGAAAATACTCAGTGAGGCTCTGACAAGAACTCTGAGGTGGTGCTTGGTTTTTCAAGAACCCTCTCTTCTGACAAACCAGGCATATTCCCGATGCCTGGGCCATCCCAGTGGTCACTGGTACAGGGAGCAGTTGGGACTCATGGCAGGGGTGTGTGCAGGGGTGTGTGTGTGTGTGTGTAGGGGTGTGTGTGCATGTGTGTGGGTGTGTGTGGGGGGGTGGTTAAATCATTCACTGTCTCACCTTCGCCTCTAATCAGCTAAGAGACAGTAGGCAAGTTGCTTCCCTCTATGGACGTCTCTTCTCACCTGTAAAATCAAGGGTCGACTCAAGAGGACCCAGTCGGTCTTTTGCAACTCTCATTTCCGAAATGCTGTGAACTTTTTCTTTTTCCCGTACGGGTTGTGCTTGGAGCTCTACCTGAGCCCTGCCTAGCCACTCCCTTCTTGAGAGACTGTTTCAGTCGCAGTTTTCTCCCATCTGCACCTCAGTCTTCTGGTTTTTATCTCTCATACCATCGTTTTCTTGTTCATATCTAATCTGGGGTCGTTTACAGACCTTCTGGAAACATTGAAATCGACTCAGCATGCACTTACTGAGGTATTCATCTGAGCCACACCCTGGGGACACAGACAGACTGGAAAAGCTCTGTCCCCCAGGCTCACACAGCTCAGCAGAAAGGCCAGTTACCTCGATTGCTGCAGATGCCACTTTAAAGACCCTACGTGTTCATGAGCATTACCTCTCTCTCCCACCCCGCAAATTTCATTTATGGATTTCCAAAAGGATATAAGGAAGTTACCAGTAGGATCAGTGAATACGCATGGTGATGAGCATTTTTCTCTGCTTTTTTGGAGCAAAGATAATACGGACCTTCCATCTGGTATTAATTCAGTTGGGCTATTCCGTTTGGCAGAACTGTTATCTTACTGTGACTATATATTTTTTAACAATGGGGAAAACATTAAGTAAAAAGTAGGGTGTTTAAAATTCTGAGGACTTGGATGGGGCGCCTGAGTGGCTCAGTCGTTAAGCGTCTGCCTTCGGCTCAGGCCATGATCCCAGAGTCCTGGGATGGAGCCCCGCGTCGGGCTCCCTGCTCCGCGGGAAGCCTGCTTCTCCCTCTCCCACTCCCTCTGCTTGTGTTCCCTCTTTCGCTGTGTGTCTCTCTGTCAAATAAATAAATAAAGTCTTTAAAAAATAATAAAAATAAAAAAATAAAATAAAATTCTGAGGACTTGGAGTTGGAAGGAAAGCAGTGCCTGCGAGCTCTGTGGAGCCCCGGAGCCACCCTGAAATGAAAGGAGGGAGGGCAACCTCAGCGGAGTGAAAGGCGCAGTAGCGCCCCCTGATGGCGATGTTGTTGAATTACTTAATAAAGTTGAATAACTTTACCCGTTAAGGGTGTTTGAAAAGCAAAATTTTAGCTTCACTTCTGCTCCAAGAGAAGAAACTCTATTTAGGACAAAGGAAATCTGTCCATTCCCACTCCAGGAAGGAGCTGAGCCAGAGTGGAGGCCGGGAAATGGCAGCTTCCTAGGTTTCTATAGTGAGTTTCGTTTTGTGACCTCATAGCCACAGACTTCCTGTAAGCACAAAAATACTTCCAAGGAAAAATTCCAGTGAGTTTTGAACTGTCCTCACTTCTGCTCCTCTCCATTATCTTAAATATTAGAGAATTTAGAACATTATATTTTATACACTTTATACTTGATTTGTTTGGTAACTCTTGTTTTCGTTGCTTGGTAGTTTTATTGTCTGATTAATTGTTGTTGACATTTATCGTGAATGAATGACTATCTAGAAAAAATTATATCAGTTTCATATAGGATTTGTAAAACACTAGAAAACATGCTTGCTGTTACAAAATACTTAATTAGAAAAAAATGCATTTTAAGAAACACATCTTTTAAATGTAATTTATCTCATCTTTTACCACCACTTCTGGGCTATTATATCCTCTCCGGAATTGCTAGCTCTTTGAAGTAGAACATTATTTTGCTCACTTTTATGTTCTTTCCAATTCTAAGTGTCTATCACAAAGGAAGAAGATGATGAATGTGTGGCTTAATGGTCATGGATTTTAGAAAAACTCTGTGATATAAGCAATGAAGGAAATCCTTGACCCACCTTGACAAGAGAGGACAAGTGACTTGCCCATGGTCATATGGCTAACAAGTGGAAGGGCCAGGATTCAAACTCAAGGAGTTTGGTTCCAGAGTTCCCCATATATAGTCAGGGGTACGAGTTCGCATCCACCCCTTCTTCTGCCCTCCCACTGCAACTGATATGGTCTTCCCTTAAGACCCCTGTTTTTTACACTGGTATCCATACCCCTGCATACAGCTCATTCACTTGGGGGGTGGTGGGGAGCTGAGATGGGGCATGTAGCTTGGATTGAAAGTACCAGTGGGGTCCCATTCCCTGGCCAGACTTACTGCATCATGGGTGGGCAGTAAGCCTGCAGACCATGCTTGCTGAGGAATTTCTGGGAGAGAAGTGTCCTCTCTCTTCTGGAAAAACTTTGGATTACCATCTTCTTTCTCTCTCCTTAGATAAGAATGAGGCAGCTGTGGATAGCCAAAGGAGGGCCACTGGAAGTGAAGTTGACATGGCCAAGGGCAGACAGATGCAGAAGTACACCTGGTCTTGGATGACATTGGTAACTGAGTCAAATCACCCCTGAAACCAGCCCTACCTCTAGCATTTGGTCATGTAAGCCATTAAGTCTCTTTTATTGTTTCAGTCACTTTGGGTTGTTTTTTTTTTTAATTTATTATTTTTTTAATCACCCAGTGAAAACTATTCATGGCCATAATTTGGGAAGATAGGATTCTCTTTCTCAAAAAGCTAACTGGTTAGAATTTTGACCAAGTGTAGTTGTTAAACTTGGAAAGAAGTAATTAGATCTCAGTGTTTAAGAGCTATGTGATAACTAGTTCAAGTTATATTAACATCTCTATATTCAAAAAAACCTAAATGTCAGGTGCCTGAGTACAAATATAAAAATATCGGGACCTGCTGTTACTGCAGCTGAACCTAAATGATGGCTCCCTTAGGGAGAATCAGTACTTTTCTTTTAAGCCAAGCTCAGATTCCTCTATGTATTTCCAAATGACAAGTAATAAATGCCCAAGGAAAATATTTTTAAAATACCTCTACAGAGGCTAAAAATTTAGGAAAAAATGCTACTTGCCTCTTACAAGAGTTAGAAAAATCACCCCTTAAGCTCCTCCCGTATAGAGGATTTTACTTCTCTCCTAAAGTAGAGTCAACTAAATAACTTTTAGAATGGAAGTTTTGATTGTTGGTGATTATAATGACAAATAAGTCAAAGATAGAGACAAATAAGCCAAAGATAAAACCAATACCTTGAAAGAGCATTTCTTTAAGATTTCAGTGGTCCTGAAATTTTAAACTAGAAGGTAAGAGCTTCTGTTGGTATGAAGAAAGCCTAGAGAACCAGTATCTTCAAAATAAATATCAATTCCTGATTAGGAAATCTATAAGCCCCTCGTATTCTAAGGTCCTTGTTCTGTTTTTCCTTCTTTGACAGAATCTATAGGCTAAATACTTTCCTTTCCAGCTTGTAGACAACCTCCTTTTTCTTCACCTCCTGGCACTCTATCTTGAACAAACAGAATTATAAGATGCTTATTAAAGTTGAGGAAAAAAATAACCATTTTCTGCTCTTGTTTTATGTGTATCAGAATGAGTAGAGGGTCCCAAGCCATCTGATATAATGGATGCTGTATCCTTTATTTCAATAACTAATTATTAAGGAAGAATGGTTTGATTTTCAAGGTCCCCGGACTACAGCGAGCTCAAGCACTTGGCTGCAAGTTGTTTGCCTCGAAGAGACATAAATAACCACAGCTGCCAGGAAATAAAGCAGGTAATCTCTAGAAATGCCTATTCTGAATAAATTAAAATGAAATACAACGCAAGACTCCAGCCCTTCAGACCCCATCGAATACTGTGTTCCCAGTCAACTGGTAAGATTTTAATTTATTTTATTATTACATTTTTATGACAAAATGTAACAGAACTCATTCATTTTGTCCATTAATCCTCTCTCTCCTTCATAAAAATGACATACATGATGATGACCTATATTAAAGTAACTATCTACCATGTGTAGCGTTATAGTGATAATCTATAAATAGCGTAAAAGTTTGTAGAAAATTAAAGTTTCATATGAAGCATATAACTGCAGAAAGATATATAAATCTTTAAGTATTTGGTTTTTTCTGCACGTATATTATTTTAGCCACTTGAGCCACCTAGTGGTAATATCTGAGATGATTTCTTATACTGAAAACTAATATAAAAGCTTTTAACTGTTTCCAACTTAATAGAACTGAAGTAAATAAAGTGAATTATCACCATTGTATAATTCAGATTTCCAAATTAATATTTATTTATTAATAGACAAATACATTTATAATTAATTAGCAAAGTAAGCTAAGTGTTATGTTTTTATAATTATTTTATGATATTCAATCTACCAATTTAGCATCAATATTTGTTAATAAAGGCATTTATTATTAATTTATAAATTAAACAAATAAATTATTAAAACATAACTCTTTGCTTATTTTGTTTCTTCTAGTAAAGAAAAATATAGCCAAGAAAATAAAAATTATATGAAATAATTGATGAAGGGGAAGTTTTCAACATGTATAACAAAGAAATAGTTATCAAACATTTAATGAACTAAAATGACTAATACATTTTAGAACTTGTTGTATTTAAATGTAACCTTCGATAAATGGTCTTGGATATAGCCATGTTTTCCAAATCTGTCTTCTGGCATATCATTAGTCTCATGTCTTCTTACGTTCAAAGAACAAGAATTCATTATCAGTGTGCTTCGTGATTCATTAGAAATACTCCATACCCAGATTGCACAGTGACTAATATTAGATTTCTTTAGCTGGGAATTGCAGCTCAAACTAAGTTTCCATGTTGGCTCTGTTCTGGTGCAATAACTTCCAGCAGAGCCAAATCACAAAATACTCGCTAACTTCACGTGTTAGAATCCACATTCATCTTTGCCTTGTTAATCTTTAAGGAGCTTTTTATTTGTTGTTCCAAGAATGTCAGGTTCTTTGGTTTCTTGCTTTCTTAAATTGCCATATGTCTCTAAAGAGGGTGTGTGTGTGTGTGTGTGTGTGTGTGTGTGTGTGTGTGTTTAAAAATCAGAATCAGCACAGGGACGCCTGGGTGGCTCAGTCATTAAGCATCTGCCTTCGGCTCAGGTCATGATCCCAGGATCCTGGGATCAAGTCCCACATCGGGCTCCTTGCTCAGTGGGGAGCCTGCTTCTCCCTCTGCCTGTTGCACCCCCTGCTTATGTCCCCCCCTTCTCGCTCTCGCTCTTTCTCTGACAAATAAATAAAACCTTAAAAAAAAAAAACATAAAAATCAGAATTAGCACAAAGGAATGATAGATTTGTCCTCTTTGAATTCACCAAGCTTCCTACTTAGTAGGATTGCAAAGTCATAATACGAAACCAGTAGGGCAAATATTCTCTCTTTTGGATGATCCAGCTTTATGTAAACTCTGCTCTCCCCCCCCCATCTCATTTGGTTGGCATTATGTGAGCAGAAGACAGGTAGTTTTCATGAGTGGTTCCTAGAAGCAAAGGTGTCTACAGAAGTATAGAGGAGTGAAGAGGGTCAGACTGAGAGCCAATAAGACCTTTAAGGAGTGATTGAGCAGAATAAAAATGAAATCAGCTCCAAAGGAAGAGCAGCTTCCCTGATATATAAGGCCCCCAGGCAGATCTGGTGGGGGGAATGAGGCGCCAGAGGGAGGATTCTGCTGTAAGCACACGGGGAATGTCTATTCTTTTGCCCTTCTGGGAATGCCGTCTTTCTGGACAGACTGTGTGGTCATGGGGTAGACATGTTGCACAAGCTGGGCCAAGCAGAGAATTTCCTCAGGCATTTTGAACTTGGGACCAGTGCAAATGAGTCTGAAATGGTCTTTGGGGGAAACCTGGGTGGTTTAGGGTACTTCTTGTTGCTCTTTTGAGAAAATCAGCCCGAGAGAGGAGAGATAGAAGCCAAGCTACAGAGACACAGGATAGGAAGAGTGTCTGAACCAAGAGTGTCTGAACCTCACTTAGTTTGACTTGGGTTTCTGTCACTTGCAACCTGGAGAGCTCTGCTTAATTCAGAGTAGATGCCGCCTGCACACTGACAAGTGACTTGTTCAAGTATTTTAGTGAATAGTATGTGCTGAAAGGTAAGGGACCAGGTTCCAGAGCCCTGAGAATCAGATAGATAATGACCAGAAGAGCCCGCCCAGACTGGTGTTGACCAACACAGGGTCAGTCACCTCATGCGATATTCATAAAACACTAACATAAGGTGTGCACATACCGGTTTTTGAAGGATTGCTGGAGCATATGGAATTTTCATCAACCCTGAAATGCTCATTACAGACCGCATGTTTCCTCAGTTTCTTTTTTCACCATTGACATTTCTACCAATACATTGTGATGATGACCAACTTTTACAAGTGGCAAAGTACCAAGGTACTTAATACTAGTTCTGGATTGGGATTGGTGCTAGCTATATCAGTATTTGTGCCTGTTATGACCACAGCCGCATTGAGTAAAATGGCCCAGTGTCTCCTTTCCTAAAACAGTTAGGTCCTGTGCAGCCCCGTTTGGTCTCAGGTGACTTATGCATCTGCATCCTCATTGAAACTCCCACTCTTAGCTCCTTAGACAAATTCAAATTTGAAAATGTAGTGTTCATGAAATAACACAAATCCCCAAATGAACTTTAGAACAGTGAGTAAACCCATCCAGAGATTATGGAGGAATAGGACTTTCCTTTGTTCTGGGTGCATTTTTAATGTAGAGTGGTAGACATCAGCTAAAGCTAGGGTCTGCTCATGTCCAATCTGGCCTTGATTCCCCACCCACTTCTCATTCTTCATGGGCTCTTTGAATGAACTTCTTTACTCTCACGATTTTAGCCCCCACCAATGTGCTTGCTAATGGCTCCTGAATTTGTATCTCTACTATTGAATTCTTTCTTGAACTCAAGATATGTATATCTACTTGTGTATTGGACATTTCTTCTTAGTTCTATGGAAATGTCCAAGTCAATGCATCTAACAAGTAAACTCTTCCTGAATTCTTCATATTCCCTGGGACAGAGAGTGGTATCACTATCTACCTGGGTGCTTAAGCCAGAAACATATGAATCATTGGTGACTCTTTCAGTTTTTGACCCCTATATCTTATTGTATGTATGATTTTTCCACACCATCTCTTTATTATTCCTCAGATGCATCTCTTTCTTTCCACCCCCGCCATTATGTCCTTAGTCAAGATCCTTATTATCTCTTGCGTGGCTTATTGTAACAGCCTCTTAACTTTTGTCCCAGCCTTGAGTTATTCACCACTTTAAAAAAATATTTTATTTATTTGAGAGAGAGAGAGAGACAGCAAGAGGTGGGGAGGGGCAGAGGGAGAGAGAGAGAAGCAGACTCCCCACTGAGCAGGGAGCCTGAGCTACCCAGGTGCCCCTGAATTATTCACCACTCAATATCATTCTCCCTTCTGGAATTAACTTTCTCAACTGAAGATCTCATAGTGTCATTTAAAAAATCTTGCATGACCCCCCAGCCAAAGGACTGTAAGTCCTTCTGTATGACTTTTCCTCTTCCTCCCACGTGATCATTAGCCAGCCCCTTCCTACTCTTCTACTTCCCAGCTGTGCGAGTTGTATCCCGAATGGGCTGTGCGCTTGCTTGCCTCAGTATTCACAGCTCCTTCTGTGAATACTGCTTCCCAATTCAGCCCCACCACTCCCTTCTTCGGAAAGGCTTTCTTAACCTTCTTACTCTGTGGATAGTCCTACCACAAACTTATCACAGTGTCGTGCTATCATCTGCTCACTCCCATGTCTTCCCAAATGTGCTGTGAAACCCCTCGAAGCTAAAACCAGCACCTGGTCATTGAATGAAAAAACAAATAGAGTCTCGTATCCAACCGATGAGTTCAAAGATGAATAAAACCATGACCCATTTACTAATTATTCTGTTTGGAGTTGACCCTGGGGGCAGCATCATTTCTGAAGCAATCAATAAGAAAAATGAAGATGGCCGTGCTATATTGGTATTGACAAAAGACTGCAAAGGAGGATCCTCCTGCCATTATCTGCTCACTTCTAGCAGAACAGACTGGTGGGTGAGAAAGATGAAATATGGTAACTTGAAATGACATAAGTTAGGGTGGGAGGAAGGCAGTCATTTCATTCTGATAGAGTAAAACCTGCATAGTGACTTTGCTCCATTGTTAACTTTTAAGCAGCTCTAACGAACATTGGCAGGTGTCTGAATGAAGAACTTTGAAAGCTTCTGGTTCTCCTCCCAAAAAGACTGGAAAAGGCTTTTCTTTTTAAAAATTTTTTAAAATTTATTTGACACACACACACACACAGCATGCACAAGCAGGGGGAGTGGGAGAGGGAGAAGCAGGCTCCCCGCTGAGCAGAGAGCCTGGCAAGGGGCTCCATCCCAGGACCCCAGGATCATGACCTGAGCCGAAGGCAGATGCTTAGCTGACTGAGCCACCCAGGTTCCTCCGGAAAAGGCTTTTCTAGAAGCAAGACAGAAGAGCTATGTGGAGTCCTATGAGGACTCAATCAGAAGAACAGATTTTTGGATTTTTATGCTCCCAACTCAAAGGAATTGGCCAGGTAGTTGTTTTCAGTCTGTTTCCTGTTGTTTTATCTATTTAGGCTTTTTCTATCTCGATAACATTTAGCAAAATAGCATTTGCTTTTCTTTGTAGGTCAGCTAAATTATTTGTAGGAATTTTGCCCCTTTTCTCCTGGGATCCCAGGCCAGCTCAACTACCTGTTGGAGATACCATGGTCTTTACCCTCCACAAAGGGGAGCTAGAGACACACTTGAGGGACATAAAGCAAGGGATTTATCATACTGGTCAAACAGAAAATTTCAGGAACATTTATTTGGTGCCAACTCAAAAGTTGCTTCAGAATTTCTATAAAAAAGAGGATTAGGGGCACAGTTTGTTAGTAAAGGGGAGTAAGAAGGGGTTGAGGAAGATACGGAGATTATGGAATGGTAGGGTGAAGCTAAATCCCTTTGGAGCCCCCTGTTTGTGTTACTGTGGTAACTGTTTTCTTAGTAAATTGTGCTGGACATTGTGGAGAGTTTAAAAAAAAAAAAGAGAAACTTGATTAAAATGAACCCTGCCCTGAAGGAAATTAGAGTTCAGCCAGGAGAGACAGAAAAACTAACAGGTTTAAGAGGCTATTAATCAGGGACACCTGGCTGGCTCAGTCGACTGGTAGAGCATGCAACTCTTAATCTCCGGGTCGTGAGTTCAAGCCCCACGCTGGGTGTGGAGCCTACCTTAAAAAAATAATTTATTTATTTATTTATTTATTATTATTTTTTTAAGATTTTATTTATTTATTTGAGACAGAGAGAATGAGAGACAGAGAGCATGAGAGGGAGGAAGGTCAGAGGGAGAAGCAGACTCCCTGTCGAGCAGGGAGCCTGATGCGGGACTCGATCCCGGGACTCCAGGATCATGACCTGAGCCGAAGGCAGTCGCTTAACCAACTGAGCCACCCAGGCGCCCCCAAAAAATAATTTAAATAAAAGAAAGGCTGTTAACCCAGAACAATTTTCTGGAGGCCAGTCAGTGCAGCTAATTGACTGGGAATTCTGGGCTTGATGACACCATTTAAATCCCTTCTGGTCCCAAACCCAATTTGGTACCACTTGGTGGTCGTTGTGTCTGTCCTCTGGTTAAATATCAATAGGGATGATTCTGGGTGGTGGGCGTGGCTGGGCTTTCAGGGCAGCAGTGGGGATTCGAAGATCTCTGGGTCACTTGTGCCCCTTTCTTCAGCCCAGTGAGGGGAAATTGAGCTGAGAGATTACTGCGGGTACAGACATGCTCCCATCACAGCCTTATTTCCTAAAACAAGGTTGCTACAGTCTCTCCACCCAGTTTTACCTCCTCATCCCATCTGTTGTCCTCTCAGAAAGGGAGAGTTTTGCCTGCTCTGCTCTGTTGGAAAAGTGGTATTGGGCACAGGTGAAGACACTTGCCAATTTTCAATTGCATCGTATCTGAATTTACATTATCCTGGGGCATGATTATCAAGGGAATTTTCTATAATAATGTTCTCTCGGAGTTGAAGGAAATCAGAGTTCTGCCCTGAGGAGAAAGAATTAATATATAATTAGTGTATAAGGTGGATATGTGTGAATAATAACAACCAAGGGTTATTGAATCTTTACTATATGTTGGGCCTTGTTCTAAGCAATTTATTCATGTTGTCTCATTTATTCCTCACAGTGGCCCAGTGCAGTCTCTCTGTTTATCATCTCCATTTTAGAGATGTGGAAATTTGGGTATAGATAAACTAATTTGCCCAAGAGCACATAGCCACTCAGTGGCGAAGTTGGAGGTATAAACTCAGCCAGTCTTACTCAGGATACTGTGTTTTTAACCACAAAGTTATTTGGAAGCAAAACTATAGGTTTTCTTATCTTGTTTGTTTTGCTTTAAAACTAGCTCAAACTCACAGCTGGACAATAATAATTAAAATCTGAGTGGCGAGCTTTGTCATAAAGGGAAGAGTACCACTGGGGTAGGAAAACCCTGCAAATACTTGGAATGTTAATTTCCCATTTCCAAAGAAATTCTGATTTGATTTTTAAACCTAGCCTCTTATCTCTTCACAGAAACATTTTGCAGCCTTACTTGTTTTTGTCTTTTTCCTAAAGATTGCAGCTTTTCTCTCTTAATTTCTTCTTCTTTCCATTTAGGGATGCCCATGTCTACTGCATCATGGGGGAAAAAACCTTGGCTGCTTCCTCTAGCTGTTTAGAAAGACCTGTTTCTTCCTTCCACTTCCACTCCACTTCCTCAAGGTTTGTCTCCTGAAGCTCCAGGTAATCTCTTTTCGAAGTTCAAAGGCATTTGTCATTTTCATTGCTTCTGGCTCTTTTAGCTTCTGTATTACTGTGAGATCCAGCTCTTCTACTTTTCTCAACTCTCATCTTCCTCCTATCCACTCTCTGTGGGCTTGTCCAATGGGTATTTCTTAGAATGATGCTTCTCTTTCCATGAGTTCTTTCCTTTGGAAAGGTCAAGGTCATCTGTTTTTAAAGTTTCACCTTTTCCTTTCTTACTGGCTACTTTATATCTATCTTTACCTTAGTCATTTCCTCTTGCCCAGATGTATTTATTTCCAAGTGCTTCCTGGAAATTCCCACTTAAGGATTCCACTGTCACCATTAGGCTCAAAGTGAATAGGCCTTAGTTCATAATCAATATTTCCCATGTGAGTTCTCATGAGAACAATGATAATAGAAAACACTTATGCGCATGTACACTAAGCCTGGCACCGTTCCAGTTATCATCCTGACTTTACAGATGAAGGAACTCAGGCCTTGAGATCTAAAGCAATATTCCCCCAATTGACATCACATAGCCAAAAAGTGGAGGAGCCAAGAGTCACCCCAGGCAGTTCTAAGAATCCTTACTCCTGGCCAACACTTGATATTTCTATGCCATGTTTTCTGATTTCTCACAGTCAAAATTGTATTCATCAGTGTTCTTTTCTTCCAGCCCAATTCATAGCTTTTTACTTTCAAGATGTTTTTGGAGTCTGTGTAAGTCAGGGGCTGCAAAGGCACAAATGGCCTATTCAAAAACAAACAAAACCCAGTGGTATGGTTAAGGAAACCAGCAAGGGATGGTGGAGCTCCCAGGGGCTAACACACTGGGATGCTGTCACCACCCCTAGTCTTGAAAGGGCAAGAGGGGTGAACAGTGCTATGGGAGTCCAGAGAAAGCTGGGTCTATGGAAGTGGGATCACGTGCCAGTAAGGCATGGGGATGAAGAGAATAAATACTCCCTCTCTTCATGGCTTCTGATTTCCTACCTGTGCTTCACTGCCTCATACCTGGATCATTGTGGCTGCCTCCTCAATGATCTAACCTCATTTCCCTCCACTTTATCCTGCTGCCCTATCACCAGACCAGACTCTCTAAGATGCCACATTCTCTCTGTCAGTTTTCTTCTCACAACCTTCAAAGGCTTGTCATTGCTTCTCATTCTATTATCAGTGGTCCTCCAAATCCTGAGTCTAATCCCTCTTTCAAATGTTCTGTTCTGCAACTCTCCTAGCCCTTCACTCCAATTGGCCTCCTCATTCCTGTCCCCTTTTCTATAAACATACCATTCTCATATTTGCAGCAAATGCTATGGTTCATATCCTTCCCTAGGCCTGAAATGCCTTCTTTGGTCTTCTATCCAAATGCTATACATCCTTCAAGACTCATCTCTTCTGTAAAAATTTATCTGACCATGCCTATGTACATGGTCCCTCTATCTTCCCAAGTTTCTACTGAACTGTGGAAAACACCTTACCAATTAAGTCTTTTCTAGATCTTTCATAAACATGTGCCTCGTCTCCTCTAACTGATAGGTAAAGATCCCCAAATCAAGAGTATGCTTTTAAAAATTTTTAAATATATATATATTTTAAAGATTTTATTTATTTGAGAGAGAGTGAGGGAAAGAAAGAGATAGAGAGAGCAAGAGGAGGGGGGAGGGTCAGAGCGAGAGGGAGAAGCAGACTCCCCACTGAACAGGGAGCACAATGCAGGACTTGATCCAAGGACCCTGGGATCATCACCTGAGCCGAAGGCACCCACTGAACCCTCTGAGTCACCCAGGCGCCCTCGAGAGTATGGCTAAGGATTCATCAGTGTGACTCCCACTTTCTAAGCTATAACAGTTTGGAGGGGTACAATTAAAGCAGTGTGGGGATGGTTAACATGCCAAGAAAAAGTAATCTATTCTCTAAGCCCCCTACTGTACAATCGGGGCAAGCCCAGCTTTCAAGTCCCTCCCTCTCCTGGCAGGGTCCCCGTGCTCTCCTTTGCTGCTAGAAGCACTTTAGATGAAGTGCCCAGGGGCATCTCTGTTGTTCTTCTTCTTTGATAAAAGAATAAATAAATAAAATTGATCTGTGCTCTGTAGGCATCTTTCAACTTTCCTTCTGGTGACTTTTCGTTTCCATATGATTGGCATTCTTCTTGTTCTTTTTGGTATAAACCATCCTGTTTGCCAACAGCTGCCTGTTGGTGGGGTAATTTGGTTCATATGCCAAGGGAATTCCAATCTACTGACCCCTAGCTAGTATTTCTGGCTTAACCTGGGCCATTCCGATGTGTAGGGCAATGCCTGAAAGATGATCTTCATTCCTATTCTTTGTTCAGGAATCTCAGTGCTGGAGCTGTGAGCTCCTTCCAGCCGAGAACCCTGCTTAGAACACTGTGACATGCTTGGACATAGCTGAGTTCCCTTAACAACCATTAACAACTTGTTCTCCCAGGACCCTATCCATCTGTCATCTACTGCGATGTCTACATATTGATTTTTTTCTCTTTGCTTTTCCAGTCTCATAATGTAAAGACCTTAGAATTTCCTTTGCTGCTACTAGGAAGGCTTAAAACTCAACCTTTTAATAGTTAAGTACAGGCAGGATGAGTTAGTGAATATAAATGGACTCATTCCATTGGTCATTTGGATGAATTCTCTGACCTTATAATAGAAGACTTTCTCATTTTTTAAATTTCTCTACCCCATCTTTTTCAATGAATGTTCCCAAGATGACAGGTTCTCTGATAGCTTAATCAGAACTAGAGTAATTTAAAAAACCAATCCTAAGAAAGGCCAGTGTATTTCAGAGGGAGGAAGAATTTGCATTATGAAATCTATTTATAACAGATATACTGGGTTCATCTGAATGACATATGTACAGTTAAAAAAATTATTCGTTGTGCCCATTAATTTTGGAGCAAGGAAATGAACGCGACGTTCAACCTTTTCTAATCTACTGTGGTTTGTAATTAGGTGATGAAAAGCAGGCTTCTCCAGATTCAGCAGCTGTTAGCTATCTAGATGTTTCTTCCCATCAAGTAAAAGCTATATTGCTTTTTTAGAGATGATCACAGAAATGAAAAATATCACCAGACTAGCTAAATCAAGACAGGGAATGGAGGAGAAAAAAAGAGAACCATTTAAAAAAGCAATTGAGTCCATACAAGAGCATTCCTTCTGAAGATTTTGACATCCTAAAGGAACTTATCTGTCTACCTCAACTCTTATAAAATTGTATGATGTGAAAGAGGAAGCTAGAGCTAGATGTGGACAGAGGAGGGGATCTGGGCTGTTCCCTTTTGCAAACACAAAGACCTTCTTTTGTTAGAATGGAAACGGGGGGAAAAAAAAAACCAGAAGCTGAACTTGGTGGGTTTGAGGGCTTGCAAATTCAACCAGCTGAAACTTTGTAAACATTTAGCATAAAACTCATTTTTAATCTCATAAACTTATTTTTTTCCCCTAGCATAGGGGATGCATAAAAAGGAAATAAAACTTTAGTAAATTGAGCCTTACTTGTGCTTTATAAAAAAGAAATTGAATTGCTCTAATGGCAACTGTAGCCGGCATTCAGCTTCGAACAACCAGCGTAAATCTAGTTTTTAGTGCTTGATTTAGTAAACACTCAGCTGCAGACAGGCTCCCAAAACATCTCTGAATGCAGGGTTTTCCGTAAAGGCAGTTACGTAACCTCTGTGTGTTATGCCTTTAAAATATGTGAAGAATAGCAGAAACCCTGATTGAGATCTCTGACGATTATCCTTTACTCTATGTTTAAATCTGCATAGAGTTTGCTCCTCATTCTACATGGCGCTCGCACAAATGGATTCTAATAGGCCGTAAATTTCAATGTGTGTGTAATACTCATTAATAATGTAAAAAAAGTAGCGTGCTAATAACCAGCTCGGATGCCAGAGTGGAGTTGGCCCGTGGTTTGGTTATCGAATCTCCAAGTGATAATCACAGCCTGTGTGTGATTCTGCCCTTCTCTGAGCCTTGTCCTGCTCCCCCACATTGAGGCTCTGGAAGAAACCCCGCTTCGGATTCTGTTTAGCAAAGGCGGCATGTGCCGGGCTTGCAATTTTGGCTAAAAATAGAGAGAAAATCTTGTCCCTGACAAACAAGATGAAACGTCCAACTGGTTTTAAATCGATGCACAAATAACTGTTAGGATTCTAAGGCCAGTTTATCCTAAATATTTCTTAGTGACCTGGGGTTAGTGGGGATTTTCGTGTTTCACTTGTTTTTCCAATCACTCCATATATTCACCGGTAGACAAAATGAGGGTTGGCACCTTATGGCGTTCCTGCCAACCTACTCTTTTATAATAATTCTGGCTCGGATGGCCAAGGTTAACCCTGGGAACAATTTGGAATTAGGATAAATTGGTGCCTCTTTCTTCCTCCATAAACGTCTTACAATATCTCAGGCTTATGTTTAGCTGGCTGCCAACCAACCCTGTCTAAGGATTTCTCTCTTTCTCAGGGGCATTTCCAATTTGGAAAGAGACCCTCAGATGTGGAAAAGTCCTCAGACCCCGAATTTGTTTGTAAGCCAGGATCTGGGGTTAATCTTCTGGGCAGAGGGCAGTTTGTTCTAAAGCTGGCTCTGGGCAGAGTGGCTGGGCTTTCAAGAAGGAAATTCACATACACCCTCTTTCTTTTTCCCACCATCTGGTCGTTCGGCTGCCAGCAACTGGAGCTATTAAACAAATGGAGATTTTATGAAATTTGAAAACAAGACTGCTGCACAGCGTGGTAGGTGGAGAGAGTCACGAGCTGATGGTTCTACTCATGGCTTGGCCGTTACCAGCTGAGCAACCTTAGGGAAGTCACTCAAACTCTCTGAGCTTCTGTCCTTCCTACCTTTCAGGACGGTGGCAGGGCTACATAAAAACACGAGAAAGTAATTTGAAAACTCCAGAGTACTACACAACTCCAAGGGACTTGGATTATTCAAAGCAGTGAGGGTTACATATACAATGAGGAGTATCTTCTTATTCCCCAGGAAAGGCTGATGATCATCACTGGTACCATTGTGTTTCAGAGAAATTATGTGAGCACACAGCAGATCCTGTTATGCTTGTGGATGAAATTCAGGATCCTGGAGAAGATTGGATCCCTGACTACTCAAACAACTAAAAAGAATAAAAGCACTACTGAAGTCAAGTGAAAGTATTAAGGGGAAAACAGATGGGCTTTTCTGGATGTAATCTGTTTTACACCTCTCCCCAGCCAGGAGACACACTCAAATAATATCTCGTCTCCTTTTAATATTCAAAATCAATCACCTGAGACACCACCTGTTTATGTTGGAAGTCCAGCATTTCTGTGTTTTTTTTTTAATTTTTAATTTTTGAATTTAAAATCAATCATTCACAGGCATATAGTTTAAAAATTTGAATAGTAATAAAAGAGCTATTACAAAATTTACTTTCCTGACTTGCTCCTTCTCAGGGGAATCCTGGTCCCCGGCCACAAGGGCAGCAGCTTTCAGCTCTTTAATTTTTTTTATTTTTTATATATATTTTTAAAGATTTTATTTATTTGACAAAGAGAGACAGCGAGAGAGGGAACACAAGCAGGGGGAGTGGGAGAGGGAGAAGCAGGCTTCCCGCAGAGCAGGGAGCCCGATGCGGGGCTCGATCCCAGGACCCTGGGATCATGACCTGAGCCGAAGGCAGATGCTTAACGACTGAGCCACCCAGGCGCCCCTCAGCTCTTTTAAAGCTCCTCCTGGCCTTTACAACTTTCCCAAGTTTTACAAGCTGCATATTTTGCTATTTCTTTAATCGTCAATTTTAGACATTCTCTATTGAATTCCTATCATGGAAGAGAGAGGTTGCTCTTTATGCTGCTGTCATTTTGCTTCTCCTTTCTCAACTTCCCAATATAATTCTATTACAATTTTGGTGAAATTAGTATTAGGATTATTCTCATATTTTTTATAACTGGGCATGGTCACAAGCCATGGTTATTTTTCCTTCTTTTATAGTTTCCATAAAGTTAATAATGCTTGTCTTTCCTTTGCTGAGTTTTCTTTGTATCTATTTTTAATTATTTCAATTTCTTCTAATGGCCTTTCAGTGAAACACTCCACAAAGGTCAATCACAACACACACAGTAACTATCAGTTCCTGTTTTTGAGACTCTGACTCTTCGTGCCTCCCGTCTGGCTGGACTGTGGTCCTCTCTGGATTACCTTTGCTCCCATTCCAGGCCTGGAACCCCTATCTTGCTCTATTTTTTTCACCTGTCTTATTTTTTATTGAAGAACATTCTCTAGTAGTTTCATCTAGTAGGTGTTAGAGTAGCAGAGGGAATCAGGATAGCAGCTTTTGTCATGCCAATCTCTCCAATCACACTATTTCATTCATTCCTTATACTTGTGCCCAGTTATCATTAGAAATCTCTCTACCACCATCTTGAAAATTGTCCTTTTTCTCTCTCCTGTTTTGAAGTGACTCTTCCTTGTATCTTATGTATTTTTTCTCCATGTACTCCCTCCCTCTGGTGAGGGCATCTTCAATTGCTTCCTGAGATAGTGTATCTGAGAAGTACATTTTTTGAGAGCTTACATATCTAAAACAGTTCGAATTTCACCTCATCTATAATTTATGGCTGGGTACTGAATTCTAAGTGGGAAGTTATTTTCCTTTGGAATTTTGAAGGCCTTGCTCCATTGTCTTCTAGATTCTGGTGCTGGTGTTGGGAAGTACGAAGCCTGTGCAGAGGCTTTTCTTGGTCCACAGTGTTCTGAACTGATGTGCCTTAGGGTGACTCTATTTCTGCCGCTGTACTGGGTGCTTAGTGGGCCTCTCAGTGTGGAAACTGATGTCTTTAGTTCTAGGAAATTTGGCTTCTAACTTCCTCTCCTCTGTTTTCTCCGTTCTTTCTGGTAATCAGATAATTCTGATATTGGAGTTCCTGGAATTGTTCTCTAATTGTCTTATGTCTCTAGTTGTCCTTCTGTTTATCTTTTCCCCTGTTTTCTAACTCATTAAGTTTTTTTTTTTTTAATTTCTGTTACCATGTTTTTAATTTTCAAGAACACTTTTTGTTTTCTGAAGGCTCCTTTTTATAGGATTCTGTTCTCACTTCAGAAATGCAGTATCTTTTCTTGTGCTTGGGAGGATACTAGTTGCAGTTTTGTTGCTAAAGCCTTCCTTTTCTTGGATTGTTTCAGCTTTCTCCAAGTTGCTCTTTTCTGTTTGCTCTGATCTTTATCTTCTACCTTTGAGGGTTTCCCCATATGTCTGCCCTTGTTTGTCTGCTCATGATCAAGAGGAGGGAACTAAAACTCTGATTAGAGTCTCTGCAAATGTGCTTGGGGCTTGTGAACTTTGACCGTCACCATGGGGTCATTGTCACCTGGGTCATTTGTAGGGGAGCTCTCAGTGTTAATATTTTGAAGTCTTTTTCCTTTTCTCTCCTATTATTTTGCTAGTCTTTTTTAAATACCTTTTTATTATTATTTATTATTATTTTTAAAGATTTTGTTTATTTGAGAGAGAAAGAGAGAGCGAGCATGGGAGGGGAGACGGTCAGAGGGAGAAGCAGACTCCCTGCTGAGCAGGGAGCCTCATGCGGGGTTGGATCCTGGGACTCTGGGATCTTGACCTGAGCCAAAAGCAGATGCTTAACTGACTGAGCCACCCAGGTGCCCTTGTTTTGCTAGTCTTAATGAACTTTTTTTCCTGAAATTTCTAGCTCTTCGTAGCATCATGCACTGCAGCATCTTGTTATGATGCTGTGCCTTTGAATAACTTTTGTTGTTAACTAAGACATTGTGAATTTCGTTTGTCTTTTATTGACCTTGTGAGCTACGTAACTATAAAATGTGGTTTATTACATAGTGCCTCTTGGTATTATATTCTTTTTGAAAAAGAGATTTTTTCATTGCAAATAAGACAAACAATGACGTCTTTAAAACAAAAGAAGTATTTCCCGGTCTCCTTACTTGAAACACATGATTTTCATCAGCTGTTTTTCTCTTGTTGGCAGCACCCATTTGGAAAATGACAGACTCGACTCACACCATCCACATCCACTCTTCTTGCCGTCTGCCTTCCCTCCAAGCCAACAGACACACACTCCTATCTGCAAAGCAACTCCAATCAAAGATCATCCTCCAACTGCCAGACCCTACTGGTGGCTCATTCATCAGCATGTGCATTACAGATGTCGTAGGGTATACCCAAATTAAGATAGGGCCTTGTCTCTCTAGCTATTAAGTAAGAAGAATTCTGATATTAGACCTTGGGCTGCCCCATCTCTCCTAACCTCCCTTTCCCCATCTTTAAAAAGCAAATAATGACACTAATTTTCAGGGTAGTCATGAGTGTTAAAACAGATTATTAGGCGAGAGGCTTTTTTTTTTTTTTGGTCACTGCTTTAGAACAATCTCAACACCTGGGGCTTTTCAAGGAGGGTTTTGAGGGCCTTGAAGCATGCTTACTCTGCAGGAGGATGCAGGTACCACCCAGCACCCTAATACACAACTTTCAGGGCATATGTTGTTTCAATAATTGCTCACTTTAAGGTATTTCTTTATGAGGTTGCTTCTGTTCCTTATAAAAATTTTATTACAGAAAAGAAAGCCAGGTTATGAGAAATAATTGCATTTGATTTTTCATATTGTTGTAAGGGACAAATGGAAACAAAGTGCTGTGTTCATTCTCTTCCTTCTTTTCAACTACAGGTTCTGTTAGATGGACTCCAATGAGTGGTTTCACATTAGTACCTACTACAACTACACTGATATACATTAAACATGTCTATTCATCAGGAAAATTAGGCCTGATCTGAGGAGACGATGCCAGAGCACGAAAAAAACATGGATTCTAGAGCCAGATTGGCCTTGGTTGGGGTTCTATCTCTGTCTCCTGCCTTTTTCCCTTTGTGTGAGTCACTTATCTGGACTGCAGTTTCCTCGTCTGCAAGATGAGGTTAATGACACTTCACAGTGCTGATGAGAATATTCGGTGAAACTATGATCATAAAGTGTCTGGTACATAGTTGGTGCTCAGTTAATATTATTCCCTTCTCTTCTGTTTAAATGTGGGTTTTTTTTTTGTCTTATTATATTTATTTTAAAATATACATACTATATTTAAACATGGGTTTATTTCAAAATAATATCAAATAATTGTTTTTCCTAGTATTCTATATTTCCTTGTGGTCTTTTTATACCTTGGCCTGAGTTCATCTTTCAAGCAGGGTGCAAGCTACAGGCTTCCCTGGGTAACCACCCACTATGACTCAGAATGGTTGCTCACTGACCCTGAGGGAAACACTATGTGGGAACAGATAGCCCTTGGCCTCGCTCTCCTTGTCTGATGCTGCTATACCTCCATGACCCCCAAAGTCACCAGTGTAGCAACAAGATGTCTCTACTATGAACAGCTTTTTCCTACCCTGGGATCAGATGGGCACAAAGGAAAGAAATACCTGTACTCTGTTACGAATGCATGCATATTAATTTCAACTACTCTTCCCAAGATAACATCTGTCCACTTAGTGCTTTAGTCAAAATGAACCTCATAGTCCTTCCGGCAGCAGTCACTTTATTATTCCATCTCTCTGTGTATTTGTATTTTCTATTATTCTCTCTCTCCATACATTTGTTCCTAACTTCAGATATTTATCATCATTCTTCTTGGGAAAGGGTGGAGGAGAGGATTTCAATTCATTTTGAACTTTTGAGAAACCATTTGTATTAAATGTCTAATTATTTGAGCTTTTAAATGAGATGTTTTATTAAAATTCAGCTATATTACATCCATAGGATCCATGCTAGCCGTGGAAAATCCAGCCAACTTGCTATACATTTATCCAACAGGACCGGGGTGGATGGGCAATACAGTTGTAAGGATTATGTTAAGTTGCAATTTGAATTTTTAAGTGAACCTCTGAACACATTCTTAATGTCTGCTAACTGTTAGGCTTAGAAATAACATAGTAACCACCAATCCATAAAGTACTTGTTAAATACCAGGAAGAAAATGTCTGGAACAGAGAAGTAGAGTAGCTAATGTTTAAAAGCAAGAGTCTCAGGGTTAGAAAGACAGATTTCAGTCCCATCTCTTACTAGTTGGGGGGGTCTTGTATAAATTTTTTTACCCTCATTTTTTAACCTAAAAAATGAAGATAATAGTTTTCAATTTACAGGTAATGAATATCAAGTGGAATAATGATTTCACATTACTTAACATAGTTTCAATATACATTACATTTTAAATGCAAGTTCAAATAAATGGTTTTTATAATTTTAATTATCATATGAACATTTCATTAGACAACCATTCAGATACCTGTCTATGTATGTAGATTCATGAAGACATGGAAACCTTTTTTTTTTTTTTCATAAATGGGATCAAACTATACATGCTATTCCATTATCTGATTTATTCACTTAACTGTATTTTGTAAGATTTTCCAAGTCAAAAATAAAGATCTCTATCATCTTTTAAAATGAGTATAGTGTATTTTATTTAATGTATTTGTCATAGTTTATATAACCATCTCCTTACATGTAGACTCAATTTGTGTCCATTTTTCTAATTAAAAATTCTGGAATGGAAATCCTTATGGGTGCGTTTTGTTGTTTTTTTTTAAAATACACATTCATTTTTCTCTACAGGGTAAGTTCCAAAAAGCAGGATCACAGGATCCTTAAATACTCCTATTCTAATTAAACTGATCCACTTTGAAAAAGTTGGTCATCTATACTTGAGACCAATACAAATTGTGGTTTTGATTATTTTCTCAAAGTATTCCTTCATAACATATCACACATTCTTGTTTTCATTTATTTTTAATTATATAAATAATACATAATTTTTTGGTAAAAATCTATACAGATATAGCAAAACTATTCACAACCCCAATCCCCTCAAAAACAAACAACTGCTATTAGTTTCTACATCAGTAAATGAAGCTACTGTATGTAGACATATCATGATTTAACCATGTTTCAAATTATGGACATGTAAAACATTTCTGAAATTTTCACTTTTGCAAGTAAGATGCCAGTCCAAAATCTTTATACATGCTTGTTATGTATATGTATGACTATGTCTTTAAAACATATAATGAGAGTGGAGTTACAGGGCCAAATAGTACGCACAAATAAAGCTTTAATAAAATGCTGCAAAATAACCTTCCAATGAGTTTTACAAGTCCCTACTCCTACAATAATATATGAAAATAGTCATCTTGCCACACCTTTACCAACAGGATGGTATCAGTCTAAAATAATTTTTGCCAATTTGATAGGTGAAAAAATGCCATTTTTAATTCATATTATAATTAATAATGAAATTAAACGATCTTCAAACTTCAATGTTTCATCCACAGCTATTATTAATTTTCTATTGGGTTCTTTATTGACTGTAGCTTATTTTATATGTGTTTTTGTATACGGTGAAGATGAATGTACCTATATAGCAATTCCTGTTCTTTTACATACGTTGCAAATATTTTTTCTAGTTTATAGTTTGATTTTTAACTTCGTTTATATGGTCTTTTCTTTTATTTATTTATTTATTTATTTATTTATTTATTTGACAGAGAGAGACACAGCAAGAGAGGGAACACAAGCAGGGGGAGTGGGAGAGGGAGAAGCAGGCTTCCCCTGGAGCCGGGAGCCCGATGTGGGGCTCGATCCCAGGACCCTGGGATCATGACCCGAGCCGAAGGCAGATGCCTAACGACTGAGCCACCCAGGTGCCCCTATATGGTCTTTTCTTGTGTAGTGTGTGTGTGTGTGTGTGTGTGTGTGTGTTTGTGTGTGTAGTACAAGATAATAAGCACATTTTCATGGG
>NC_138373.1:57820878-57834394 GCF_054177405.1 Leptonychotes weddellii | reverse complement strand
GTGTGTGTGTGTGTGTGTGTGTGTGTTTGTGTGTGTAGTACAAGATAATAAGCACATTTTCATGGGCGCCTGGGTGGCTCAGTCATTAGGCGTCTGCCTTCAGCTCAGGTCATGGTCCCAGGGTCCTGGGATCGAGCCCCACATTGGGCTCCTTGCTCCACGGGAAGCCTGCTTCTCCCTCTCACATTCCCCCTGCTAGTGTTCCCTCTCTTGCTCTCTCTCTGTTAAATAAATAAATAAAAATCTTTAAAAAAAATAAGTACATTTTCCTTGAATTTTTAACTTTATATATTTTTAATAGCTTAGATATAAATTACATGTCATAAATTCTCCTATTTAAAGTACACCATTCAGGAGTGCCTGGATGGCTCAGTCAGAAGAGGATGCAACTCCTGATCTTGGGGTCATGAGTTCAAGCCTATGTTGGGCGTAGAGATTACTTAAATAAAAACTTAAAAAAAAATAAAGTATACATTCAGTATTTCTCAGCATACTCACAGAATTGTGTATCCATTACCACACCCAGTTTTAGAACATTTTCATCAACCCAAAAAGAAACCCCATATCCATTTGTAGTCACTCTCCATTTCCCCTCCACACTCCTTTGTCTTCCCACCTGAGACAACCATTAATTAATTTGTTTTTTGGTTCTGTAGTGTTACCTATTCTGGACATGTATAAATGGAGTCATGTTATATATGGTCTTTTGTGACTGGCTTCTTTCATTTAACATAAAGTTCTCAAGTTCTATCCATGTTGTAGGTTCATATTTTTAGAATTAGATCCTAAGTCCATCTGGAATCTACTGATTTGTATAAATTGGGTAAATAATCATATATATATTATCTGAATATATATATTTAAAAAAGCATAGCCAGTTGTAACAATATCATTTAGGATTCAGTCCATCTTTTCCCCGCTAGTCCAATGTGTCTCCCCACCCATATGTGGACCTGTGTCTGAACTCATTTGTTTATTCTTGTGCCTTGATCACATGGCTTTAAGGGCTGTAGCTTTACAGTATAGTTTTGCTACCTAGTAGGCCAAGTCTTCCCTCATTTTCCTTTTCCCAAAATTTTCTTGGTTATTCTTCCACATTTTCCCTTCCCTTGAAATTTTGGAATCAGCTTGTTGTGTTTCATTAAAATCCTACTTAAATTGTCATTGATATAGTAGATCAATTTTTGAAGAAATTTCATCTTTATAATATTGGGTTTTCCTATATTCTTATGGAATTTATAGCTATATTTTTTATTCATTAGAGGGAGTGTAGATATTCCACCTGGAATTAGCTTTTTAATTGGTTATTGATGTATAAGAAGGTCACTTACTGTGGTAGGAGCTGCAGAGGGAGGAGGAGAGTTTGATAAAAAGATAATGAGATCAGCTTAATTGTCGATGAGAAATGAAGATGAAGATGCACACACCAAATGTTGCACCATTTATTTTGGTGACTTTTTAGGAATGGCAATGGGAAGTCACATGATCCATGAGGTCTTTTGAAGGAGAATATGGTGTTTGGACCAAGAATGTTTGAAAAAATTAGATTTGAAAAGAGCAGAGCTTCTATCCTATAGTTGCAAATTTCTTTTTTAATAAAGGGGAAACAAAATACAATTAACTGTTTAATTTGGCTTAGCTCATGTTGAAAGGCTACTGGAATAAATCATTCTTGAGCTCATGGCTGGCCATGCTCTCTACAGCCTGCCTTACTCTAAGATCTGGTTGCAGCTGTATCCTTCCATTATCCCGGGTTTCAGCATGGCCCATGGTAACCTGTATTTCCTAGGCAACATATGTGGTTAAAATGAAGGTGAAGATAATAGTGGCCAGTTTCTCTTCTCTGTACACACAAACTCTTATAAGATACCTAATTTCCCAGTGTGAAGTCCCCCAATATCTCAGGAAACCCTCAGGGGTATCTTGGTGGATTTCCAAGCATTGTCCTCTTAGGTTCTTTGCAGAGCCTGACATCTCTCCCTCTCTGCCATGGTGACCCAGTGCACTGTTCTCTGATGTCCACCAAGACTCTTGACTGGTAACTCATGGCCATGTCCTGTTTTGTGTTCAGCACAGGGTCATGCTGCCTTTTAGTTGAGCCACACTGATTTTCAACATGGTCTGTCAAAGATGCTGCAGCAGATGCACCAAAGACCTGCTGCATTTTCTACCAAAATGGACATACGCTTTCCTCTTTCTCTAAATACCATGTAACATTCTTATCGGGCCAGAAGAGAGCTGTCTTGGGCTCTCAACAAACACCTGTCTGCACTGGATTGGGTAGCTGGATGTGCTAAGTGACTGCACTGTGCCCAACATCTTCTTCCTCTCCAGTTGTCCAACTGTGCGTGGGGCCTTGACCTTGAACCAAGCTTGTGTATCAACATCTTCAGTCTTGGTTCCATACATACATAGACCTCTGGTGTCCCATCACCAGGACCTTCCAGATATGACCAGAAGGTCTGAATCCTAGGATGACTACAGTTTAGGTTCCAGCTGGAACCCCTTCTGCTCATCTAAGGAAATGATTCAGAATCATGCATTAAGTTTGAATCATCCTAGTAGGTTTGTGTCCATCTGCTCATACTTGCAAGGAAAGAGACAAATTGTGGTTTTGGGCATATGGCTTTTGCTACTAAACTTTATTGTCTTCTCTTAATGGTGAAAATGATACATTGTTTAAAACTAAGGAATTATTAGAGCATGTGACTAAATGTATAATAAAATACTATATAAGTTATATTGATAATTTGATGCTCAAACTAATGGAATAAGTGTGAAGGCAGGAATGGATGGAACATGGAGAAAATTATGGCCATAGGTCAAAAAAGCCCAGATTATTTCTTGGCTCATCCATTTTTTTTTTTTTTTTTTTTTTTTGATTAGGAGTGGCAGGAAGTTGTTGGAGAGGTTGCCTGGGTGGTCATTTCTCTTCTCATCCAGTAGCTAGCCTTTTGGTAACTACCTTCCCCGTATTTGTCTTTCTCTTTACTTCAAAAGGATGAAGAGGTTTGGTGCACTCAGCTGCCAAAGCCTGCAGGACCTGCTATGGATGACATTCATTATGGCTTCTCTGATTTAGATTTATCTGAGCCACTGAGAACATATGACATAATTTTAGAGAGTACCACCTTGATGATTTTAAAGAGTTGCACAGTAGTAGGAAGAGATAGAAAGGTGAGTATCAGACATGAATACTTGAGAAGCATGCTGCTCTAAGTCAACCTCAGCTTTCAGACAGGACCTCCAGTCGGTTGTCCATTCCAATCTAATGCCTATCTCAAAGATTCCTGTGGTTACATAGCCCCGTGTCTCGCAGGCATTATTATTTAGGAAGAGTTTTCTGACTTTTGAAACCTAAGTCATTTATTCCTGTTCCATCTGCAGTGAAAATGACAAATAGTTGAATCCTCCCTGTTCCAAATTGCATGTGGAATGGAATGTAAAGGAACGTATAGAAGCTCTGATGTCAGACAGACCTGAGTTTAAACCCTGGCTTCACCACTTATCAGCTGTGGCAAGTCATTTAACCTCTCCAAATCCTGCTTTTTGTAGCTCTACAGTGGAATTCTAATGCCCATCTCAGCGGGTAGTTAAATGAATTGAATGAAATGAGAGATGTGAACATGGCTGGCATGCATTACGTGTTCAACAAATGCCCTTGACCTTTATGCTATTTTCAGATATGCCCTATGCCCAAGTAATTATTTTGCATCGATTCTGTTGTTTATGTAGCAGGTGACGTCAGCAAGGAAAGAGTTCATTACAATTAAGGAAGTCTTTGGAAATGGAGTTACAGCCTGAAGATCGGACTGATATCCAGGAGATGGAATTATTTTGCAACCTAAGATTAGTTCAGTGAAAAAGATTAATGAGTCACATTATAGAATCAGCTCAAGCTAATGACAAATGAAAATGTTCTGGTTTTTAGCTAGAGTTGATTTAATAATATTTGTGCAATAACAGCATTAAATTCAGTCTGTTCTAGTGAATTGGCCTTTACCCAGAGCTTTCCTCTCAGAGGTAAGGTCATTCTCATCTTCTGATTAACTGTGTTGGGGGCAGCCCCCTCAATGGTGCAGTTTCAGGGCTGGCAAGAAACCCTCCAATTCTCAAACACCCTGCTCTTTCTCCTCCCTCCTGTGATGTAACTATGAGGTGATCAAAGCTTTCATCTACCTATTTCCATGAATTAAGTCATCTGGAAAAATCCTAGATGAAGCGAGAATCAGGCATTCGTACCTTAATTGGCATTAATTTATCTGACTAACCCTGGCAGAAAGTACAGTCCCCCGGTAAGTTGTTTGGGGAAGAACAAGTCAGAGCAGGAGACTAGAACCCTTGGGAAGAAGTGGGTAATGTACAGGGACTGAGCAACTACTGGTGAGGGGTTATTTATTACCCCAAGCTGCCAGAACATTGTTTATGTTTCAGTTGGTATTTGGGTCAATTATGCCTTCTTCTGACATTACTGTTTTCATACTTCTGTCATTCCTACTAGGCTATAAAATCTTCAAGGGAAAGGAGCTTCCCTTTCATATCTCTGACTTTTCCTCAGTGCCTTCCTTTTGTCCAGCAGGCATTCAATAAATGCTTGTTGAATGAATAAGTAAGTCAGTGGAAGTAAAGGGATATTCAAAGTGAAATGAAGAGGCATTGAAGAAAATCTTTTTTTTTCTTTTTTTAACATAGGGCTGAATTTCATAATTCTATGTTCATTTGTTGCTCCAGGTAAACTACCCTTTTATGAAGTCCTTTCTATTTTCTGCCTAGATTTGGGTCTCTCTGCCCCTTCCTTTTGATCTTCCTGCCCCCATCACCTCCAATATATCTGAGCAGGCTCACCTTGCACGTGAACTTGATGGCTGTTTCTGCTTCTTTCTTCTCATTGGAATCCTGGAGTCCACTCTGATGGTGTTCAGGGTGGCCAGGAAGAAATCCACCATTTGATTCTAATATCACACAAGCGAGAAACAATCAGGGATCACCATGCTTATGAAGTGCTTTATTTTTAAGTTTAAATTACAGTACAAAAATCAATTAGTTCACTAATAGAAGCAAAGAAATATTGAACCCACCAACTATATGCCAAGACTGGAAATAGAGTGTTGCACGTGATATATACTGCAGGGGACTACTGAAAGCTCTTGGATGCATAAAAAATTTTGTTGCCCTGAACAATTTTTAAGATTTGTTCTGGAATATTGGAATGGTTTTCTATTACAGAAAAATTCATTTCAATATTTCTTTTATTGAAATGGATTACATTGGTTCTTTCACCTTTTCTTTTTTCCCTAGGGGAGAACAATATATTCAGATTTTTTTTATAATTGAAATGTTTATCTTGAGGTAATTGTATATTCTCATGCACTTTGTAAGAAATAATACATAGAGATCCATGTACCCTTCATGCAGTTTCACCCAATGGTAATATTTTTGCAAAACTACAATACAGTATCACAACAGGGGATTGACACTGATGCAGTCAAGAGAGAGAACATTTCCATCATCACCAAGATCCTTCCTATTGCTCTTTATAGCTACGTCCAAATCCCACCCCATGCACCCCCTTCTTAGTCCCTGGCAACAACTTAACCTGCTCTCTAGTTCTATACTTTTGTCAATTTCAAGATGGTTATATAAATGGAATCATATAGTCTGTAACCTTTGGGAATTGGTGTTTTTCACTCAACATAATTCTCCAAAGATTCATCCAGGTTGCTATGTGTATCAGTAGTTCATTCCTTTTTAGTACTATGGTATGGTTGTACTGCAGTTTGTTTAACCATCCATCCATTTCTAGTTTGGGGCTATTATAAATAAATCGACTATAAACATTTGTGTATAGGTTTTGCAGTGAACCTGAGTCTTCATTTCTTTGGGATAAATACCCAGGAACGTTGATTGCTGGCTTATATGGTAGTTGCATGTTTAGTTTTTTTTTTTTTTTTTTAAAGAAACTACCAAACTATTTTCCAAAATGGCTGTACCATTTTACATTCCCACTAACAATGTGTGAGTGATTAAATTTCTTAGCTTTTGTGGCAGCATTTGGTGTTATTATTTTTTATTTTAGCCATTCTGATATATGTGTAGAGGTATCTCATTATGGCTTTAATTTGCATTTCTGTAATGGCTAATGATGTTGAACATCTTTTTATATGCCTTGTCATTTTTATATCTTCTTTGGTGAAATATTTCTTCATGTCTTTTGCTCATGTTCTACTTGGATTTTTAAGTTTTTTTACTGTTGAGTTTTAAAAATTCTTTACATGGTCTAGATATTAGTCCCTTGTCAAATATATCACTTGCAAATATTTTCCCCCCAGTCTGAAGCTTGTCTTTTAATACTCTTAGCAGAGTCTTTTATTGAACAAAAGTTTTTAAATTTTATGAAGCTCCATTTATCAATTTTTACCTTTGGATTGTGCTTCTGGTGTCAAGTCTAGGAAATCTTTACTTCAGTCCCGAAGAATTTTTCCAATTTTTTTCTAAAAATTTTACAGTTTTACATTTTAAGTTTGTGATACATTTTTAGTTCGTTTTTCTATAAAGTGTGAGACAGATTGAAGTTTATATTTTTGCCTGTGGATGTCCAATTGCTCCAGCACCATTTGTTGAAAAGGTTATCTTTTCTCCATTGAATTGCTTTTGCACCTTTGACAAATTTAGTTGGGCATATTTGTGTGGGTCTATTTCTGGTTTCGCTAGTCTGTTACATTGATCTATGTGTATGTTCCTTCACCAGTATCACCCAGTTTTGATTACAATACCTGTATAATATGTCGTGAAATCAGGTAGACCAATTCCTCTTACTTTATTCCTTATTTAAAAAAACATTTGAGCTATTCTAGTTCCTTTGTCTTTATATATAAGGTTTGGTATAATCTTGTATAATGTTTGCAAAAGAATCTTGCTGGGATTTTGATAGAAATTATATTAAATCAATCTGGGGAGAACTGACACTTTCACTCTGTTGAGTCTTTCAATCCATGAACACTGTGTATCTCTCCATTTATTTGGATCTTCTCTGATTTCTTTCATCAGTGTTGTGTAGTTGTTATCGAAAAAGTCCCATACATGTTTTGTTAGATTTACTCTTAGTGTTTAATTTTTTGGGAGGTTGTAAATGATATAGCATTTTTTTTTAAAGATTTTGTTTATTTGACAGAGAGAGACACAGCGAGAGAGGGAACACAAGCAGGGAGAGTGGGAGGGGGAGAAGCAGGCTTCCCGCGGACCGGGGAGCCTGATGTGGGGCTCGATCCCAGGACCCTGGGATCATGACCTGAGCTGAAGGCAGACGCTTAATGACTGAGCCACCCAAGCACCCCGATATAGCATTTTTATATTAGGTGTTTATGTGTTCCTTGCTCATATGTACAAATACACTTGATTTTTTTCCCACCGTTATTGAGAAATAATTGAGATACATCACTGTTTAGGTTTAAGGCATACAGCATGATGGTTTGATTTACATATATCATGAAATGACTACCACAATAAGTTCAGCTAACATCCATCTTCTCATATAGATGCAATTAAAAAAAGAAATAAGAAAAGAGAAAAGGAAAAGATTTACCTTCTTAACAACTTTCCTATATGTAACACAGCAGTATTAGCTATAGTCATCATGTTGCACATTACGTACTTGGTGCTTATTTATCTTATGACTGGAAGTTTGTACCTTTTGACCCCCTTCCTCCAATTTCCCCTACTGCCACCTTCTGCCTCTGCTAACTGGAAGTCCGATCTCTTTTTCTATAAATTTGTTTTGTTTGTTTTTTTATAATTAATTTCCATATATTTACCTTATATCCAGTGACCTTGCTAAACTCACTTATTAGTTCTAGGAGTCGTTTTTGTAGATTCTTGTGACATTTATATATAGAAATCATGTCATCTGAAAATATAGACAGCTTTATTTCTTCATTTCTGGTCTCTACTTCTTTTTATTTTTTTCATTTTTCTTGTCTGAATGCACTGGCTAGAACTTCTATCACTATGTTGAATAAGATTGGTGAGAGTGAACATCCTCCTCTTTTTCTCAATCTTAGGAAAGCTTTCAGTCTTTTACCATTAAGTATAAGGCTGGCTCTGGATTATTTTTAGATGTTCTTTCTTAAGTAGAGGAAGTTTCCCTCTATTCCCAATATTCTGAGGGCTTTTACCATGAACACATGTTAAATTTTGGCAAAGCCTTTTATTCATCAATTGGTATAATCATGTAACTTTTTTCTTTAGTCTGTTAATATCATGAAATATGTAGATTGATTTAAAAATATTGAACTAGCCCTACCTTTCTAGGATAAAACCCACTTGGTTATGATAGCTAATTCTTTTTATATACTACTATTTACTAATATTTTGCATCTATATTAATGTAGTATATTATTCTGTAGTTTTATTTGTACTGTCTTTGTCTAGTTACAGTATTAGGGTAATGCTAGCTTCATAAATAAATTGGGAAGTGTTCTCACCTTTTCTATTATCTGAAAGATTGTGGGTACAATTGGTGTTAATTCTTCTTTAAAAGTTTGGTAGCATTCTTCAGTGAAGTTTCTAGGCCTGAAAATTTCTTTTTTGGAGACTTAATACTGTGACTTCAATTTCCTTAATTGTTAGAGGGTTGTTCAAAAATTATGTATATCTTACTGAGTGAGTTCTGATAGCTTGTGTTTTTCAAGGAAGTAATTAATGTCATCTAAGTTGTCAGATTTACGTGTGTAGAGTTGATAGTGTCCCCTATTACTTTTTTACTGTCTGCAGGGTCTGTAGTTATAGTCCATGTTCCATTCCTACATATATTGGTATTTTGTGTCTCTCTCTCAGTCTTGCTACAAGTTTGTCAATTTTTTTCAACAAGCTTTTTGTTTTACTATTTCCTCTATTTTTTTGTTGTTTTCAATTCATTGATTTCTGCTATCTTTATATTCCCTTCCTTCTGCTTGCTTTGGATTTATTTTTGCTTTTCTTTGTCTATGTTTTGAGGTGGGAGCTTAGGTTATTACTTTGAGACTTTTCTTTTTTTCTGATGTTTGTATTTAGTGCTATAAATTTTCCCCTCCACATTGCTTTAGTTATGTCCTATAAATTTTGATACATTGCATTTTCATTTTTATTTAGTACAATGTATTTTTTAATTTACCTTGAAACTTTCTCTGACCCATAGAATACTTAGAACTGTGTTGTTCAGTTTCCAAGTGTTAGAGATTTTCTTGTTATCTTTCTGCTATTGATTTCTAGTTTGACTTCATTGTGGTTGGAGAAAACACTGTAAAACTTTAATTCTTTTAAGTTTTTTTGAGGTTTGTTTTATGGCCCAGGATTTGGTCTATTTTTCATGTATCCTTCATGGGGACTTGAAAAGAATGTACATTTGGCTGCTATGGATGGAGAGTTCTATAAATGTCTGTTAGATCCTGTTGGTTGATGGTGTTGTTAAGTTTTTTAATATCCTTGCTGGTTTTCTGTCTAGTTGTTCTATTAATTGTTGAAAGTGAGATATTGAAGTTTCTGACTATAAAATGAATTTGTCTTTCTCTTTTCAGCTTTGTCAGTTTTTGCTTCACATTTTGTAGCTTTGTTGTTTCGTGCATGCACATTTAGGCTTACTGTGTCCTTTTGATGAAATGACCCTTTTATCATTATATAACGTTCCCCATCTGTCTTTGGTAATTTTCTTTGTTAATTCTATTTAGTCTGATATTAATGTATATATGACATTTCTATCCTTTTACTTTCAACCTACTTATACTCTTATATTTGAAGTGAATTTCTTTTCTTTTCTTAAAATATTTTATTTATTTATTTATTTGAGAGAGAGAGAGAATGAGTAAGAGAGAGAGCATAAGCGGGGGTGGGTGGGGGAAGAGGCAGAGGGAGAAGCAAACTCCCTGCTGAGCAGGGAGCCCAATTCGGGGCTCAATCCCAGGACCCTGGAATCATAACCTGAGCCAAAGGCAAACACTTAGCCAACTGAGACACCCAGGCACCCCTTGAAGTGAGTTTTTTATAGATAGCAAATAATTGGGTCATTTATTAATTCACTCTGCCAATCTCTGTCTTTTAATTGTTTTTAAAAGACCATTTACATTTAATGTAACTAATTGCTATGTTAGGGATTAAGACTTCTATTTTATTTTTTGTTTTCTATTTGTTCTCTCTGTTTTCCATTTCTCAAATTTTTCCCATGTGGGTTACTTGAAAAAAATTTTTTAATTTTGTTTTTATTTTTCTGTATAGTGTTTTTGAGTATATCTTCTTGTGTAGTTTCTTGTTATTCTCTAGACATTACATTTAATAATTAGCTGTCATCATTTTACCAGTCCAAGTGAAGTACAGAAATTTTACCTCTCTTCACATTCCTTCACCTTCCCTTGTTTATAACATACAGTTGATTTTCATCATCACAGTAGTTATGTTTTATAAGGTTTCTGTGAACACTGAATTAGCAAATACTAAATCACTTCTCCTAGGGGAAATACAGAGTTAAATTCCTTCAAGCCTAGGTTACATTTTCATCAACTAATCAATACATAACTGTTTTATGTATGTTTCCATTTAAAGACACCCTTATTTAATATATATTGTTGATTCAGTAACATTGAACTCATGGCTGACAGCACTATAACTCATGCCTGAATGAAGCTTATCTAACACATATATTTTCTCCATAAAGCACATTACAACCTTCTTGCACTTTGGAACACAAGACAAAACTTCAGCATCGCACTTGGAAGCCACTTTAAACAGCATTTATTCATAAATAAAAAGCATAAAAAATGCCACACTAGGTAGATGGAGAAAGCATTTGTTTACAGTATGAGTTGAAACAAGAAGAAAGAATGTCACCTTGTTTGACCTCAGCTTGGAACACGTATATCAATGACTCAAATTTTCTGCTAGTCAGCACTTGTCTGCAAATACTGTAAAAATTAATTAAATTTTAATGAGCCAATGAATTTGCAAATATAGAATCTGTAAACAATGAGGATAGACTATAAATGCTTTAAATATTTAGAATACATTTAGAACCACATCAGACAGTGTTATCATTTTTGCTAAAATCATAAAGCAATTTGGAAAGCTCAAGGAGATAATAAAAGCTTATTATATTTATTTGTATTTTTGTTTACTTTGTTCTTTCTCCCTTACTGATATTCCAAGTCTCCTTCTTTAATAATTTCTTTTTTGTTTAGAGAATTTTTTTCTCTCCATCCTTCTAGGGTAGGTCAGCTGGTGACAAATTCTTTTTGTTTTTTTTAATCTGAGAATGTCTTGATTTCCTCTTCATTCTTCAGGGATATTTTTGCTGGGTGTAGGATTTGAGGTTGTCAATTCTTTTCTTTCAGCACTTGAAAAATGTGTCACTTCCTTCATACTTCCATAGTGTCTGATAAGAAATTTGCTGTTGTTCGAATACTTTTCCCCTAACTGTAAAATGTTATTTTTCTTTGGCTATTTTCAAGAATTTTCTCTGCCTTAGTTTTTGGAAGTTTAATGATCAAAGGTCTTGGCACAAATTTCTTTGAGTTTATCTCTTTTGGGGTTGACTCAGCTTCTTGAATTTGTAGCTTTATGTTTCCTGTCGGATTTGGGAAGTTTTCAGCCATTATTTCTACAAGGGCATTTTTAGCCCAAACTTTTTTCTCTTTTCCTTCTGAGATTCAATGACATGAATATTGGATATTTCCTTACAGTCCTACAGGTCTGAGTCTCTCTTCAGTTTTTTTCTCTGTTGTTCAGATTGGATAATTTAAGTTTACTAATTCTTTCCTCTGTCCTCTTCATCCTGTTGTTGAGTCCATCCACTGGGCTTATTATTTAGTTATTGTATAAATTTCAGTTCTACAATTTCCATTTGGCTCTTCTTTATTATCTTCTAATTCTCTTCTGAGACTTTCAATATTTTTTTTGCTAAGGCTTTCTGTTTTTTCATTTCAGTGTCTTCATAACTGCCTTTTGAAGGATTTTTTTTTTTTTAATCATGGCTGCTTTAAAATATTTGTTAAATAATTCCAACATCTCTGTCACTTGGTGGTGGTAATCATTGAATGCCTTTTTGCATTTGGTTTGTGATCTTCCTGGTTCTTTGTATGATGGGTGATTTTTTATTGAAATGTGGACATTTTCATATAATGTTAGGAGTCTCTCGATCTTATTTAAATCTTCTGTTTTAGTTGGCAATTTCTGACAGTTCTCTGGAAGGAAGAGGGGAACCACTACTATATTATTGCTAGGTGGAGATAGCAGCCCAGATTCTCTGTTGGGTCCCTGCTGACACCAGCGCAGGGAGGCTCCTTGTTACACCTGAGCCGGGATGGGAGTTCTGGCTCCCCATGTGGACTGCATGGGTACTGCAATGGGGCTGGACTCCTTACCATTGGGTGGGGGTGAAATTTCTGACTCTCCATTAGGCCTCTGATATCCACCTCATATGTTTAAAAATATATATTCCTTGTCTCTAGAGAAAAGATACGACTAAGTTTCCTTGATGAACTTCTGAATTTTTCATTTCTATCATCTCCTTGCTGATGAATTTTTTTATTTAGAGTAAGTCTCTTCACCTGTCTGGGCCTGGCAACTGCCCAGATGCTCTATCTTCACCCATGGTGAATTTTCATATGCACACCTACTGTTTTCTCCTATTTTTATTCCAGTATTTTCTGCTTCTCTTGCTCCTCCTCTATTCCTTGGCTTCTCATTATTTACTCCTTTGAATGTTTGTCTGTCTTTTCAGAGCATGTTGCTTTTAAAATAAGCAACAACCAAGGAGGGGGTTAAGTTAAAGTGCTAAAATTGAAAGTCAGTGCCTCTTGACCTGAGGCATCTCCCCCTGGATGTAGGGGGGCATCTCAAGTTGACTGTGGAAGGGTCAATAGGAGAGACTGGCTGAGGAGCTGATGTTGAAGACTGAAACCCATTTCCTTTGAGGAAAGGAAATAGTGCAAAACTATTTGAGGTCATATTTCCCTGTCTTAAGCCACTTGAATGGTGTTGTGGCAATCATAAGCTATAAATAGATAAACTTTGCCAGAAGCATCTTAAAGAACCATCGGGAAATGTCTGGCCTTGTGCATGATATTTTAGAAACCAGCATGTTAGCAGCTGATAGCATTGTCTCTAATTTCACTTTTGCAAATATTATTCATGGACATTGTCACCCCTTTGTCAATCTCTGGGATTCTCAGAAGTATCCTTTTATTTAATGTCCCATCCCTGCTGCTCTGCAGATTCTTGGGATTCTGGATGGCCAAATAGGATTTGAGTGATTGATTAGCAGGTTTTACTAATGATTTCAATTAGCTTTATTTGTTTAGCATGTAATTACCTTTTCCTGGTAATTAGGATTTAGTCACAGTATTCATACTTGATATAATTTTGGATAAAGATTACCCCAGTTAGTTGAATCTCAGATCTGTACCTCTGAGACAAATAATGCAAGATATGTTAAGAAAAAAAAAAAGAAGAAGAAGAAGGTAGCGGGAGGGGAGGAATGAAGCGGGGGAAATCA
>NC_138373.1:57805934-57820778 GCF_054177405.1 Leptonychotes weddellii | reverse complement strand
GACGATGGACTCTGAAAAACAAACTGAGGGTTCTAGAGGGGAGGGGGGTGGGAGGATGGGTTGGCCTGGTGGTGGGTATTGAGGAGGGCACGTTCTGCATGGAGCACTGGGTGTTGTGCACGAACAATGAATCATGGAACACTTCATCTAGAACTAATGATGTAATGTATGGGGATTAACATAAGATTAAAAAAATAAAAAAATAAAAAAATAAAAAAAATAAATAAATAAAAAAGATTACCCCAGTTAAATTCAACTATATTTATAATTTCCAAGCAATTGTAGAACAATTTATCTAAACCTACAGTGCTTCTATCTTCTGAGGGAAAAAAAAAAAAAGCCTGTTTTGTTTTGTTTTAAAATATGAAGTAGTTTTTGCTTATGAAAGATGACTGACAACGCAGGTCGTGGTTTTAAAAATAATGGTATCCAACAGATAGTTCATTGGATAAAATTGGTATCAATCTAGGATATAGTAACCTTTTCTTTGGAGAGGCATTTGAATGAGTTGGCCTTTTGGATCCATTTGCTAGATTAATCTCTTTTTAGAATCCTAATTATGCCATATTTGGCATCTGGACAAAAAGAGCATAATGTCCCTGTCCACCTATGTTCACGGACCCCAGTAAAACCTGCTTGTGGGCTACAGCATTCAGCTGGTGTCTGAGCAGGTCTCCTTTTATCCCCTTAGGGAAAATGAAGTGGTTATCTGGATTTATCCAGGTCAACAGAAGAGGCAGCTGAGCGGGCCTTTAGCTGATCCTTCTTTGAGTATGTGGGCAGCTGTGTGGCTCCCTGAGCCCTTGCTGAGAAGAGCAGAAGCGCCAGGGCACCTTGCTGGGGTGTCGTAGTGATGGCTCCTTCCCTGGCCTTCAGGTAAGGCTGCGGGGATGAAATGGAGCCGCTGCCCTTTGGACAGTGTGCTTCTGTCAGCCATGTTCTTCCGCCAGCTAGCTCCTGGAGGCACTAATGAGGAGTGTGAACTGCTTTCTAGAACTACTTTAAGGTCACCCTAATTGGTTACTTTGTGTTATAAAGCCTTTCAAAGAGACTAACTACATATTCTTTTGCTCACAGCTGCATATTAATAATACTTCCTCTGGAATTTGATTAAAGTGGCATCAACTCTGGTATTTGTATGATTTGATAGTGGTTACAGAATGATCTCAAATGAAGCTCCCAACGTGACACAGTTCCTCCACAGTTCCTCCAGCCACCCCAGGGGGACTTTGGCACCAAGGAACTCCCGTGCATATGCTTTCCCGGCCACCTGGCTGTTGTGAATGGCAGCTCATCAGCAGGTGAAGAAGCCACAGGCCAGGGGACGCGTCACCGTCAGCAGTAATGCTGCTGCCTAAACAGTTTCAGTCCCTTCGGCTTGGTTTTCCCACAGACACTGCTGACTGGGGCTGCTGATAAGCTGAGTAAGGCTGGAGGTCAACAATCCAGAGACTGCTCTTGATTATTAAAGGATCAACACGTCTTAAGGCACACGTCCACTGGGGACCAAAGGCCTGGGTCTCAGGGAGAGAAGTTTTCTCCTTCTCTTTAAATTAGCAAAGACAGGTGCGCCTGGGTGGCTCGGTCAGTTAGGCGACTGCCTTCGGCTTGGGTCAGGATCCCAGTGTCCTGGGATCCAGCCCCGCATAGGGCTCTTGCTCTGCAGGGAGCCCACTTCTCCCTCTCCTCCCCGCTTGTACTCTCTCACTGTCTCTCCTTTTCTCTCTTTCAAATAAATGAATAAAATCTTTAAAAAATAAAATAAAATAAATAAATTAGTAAAGACAAACACACAGAGCAGTTGTGTGTGGGTGGGGGGTTAGTTAACAGTCGTTCCTATATTCTAACTCTAAATTTGGAACGGAAAATACTGAATAAGGAAGCACCTCTTGTTCTCCCGACTCAAGCTGCTCGGTAATCGAGGAGCCTGTTTGCAGACATGATCTACACTTAATGAGCTGGACCTTGACTCGGCCGCACACCGTGGAGCACTTGGACCCAATAGCACAGAGCCTTAGCAGGGCGCTGCAACTACCAGGACTTAGGGCTTCTCTTATCCTAAATTAAGCTCCTCAACATATAATTATCCATCCCACACACTGAACCTATCTCCAAGGTAAATGTTTCTACGCAGCTGACGCTAGTTCACAGTATAAAAACAATCCTCCTCTCTCTGCTCCCTGTCAGCCACCAGGGACCCGGGGAGTCCTTGCTGGGTGGTGTGTGCTTCGGTCAGGGCGGCCCTCACATTTTTCCTGCAGTGATCACAGGACACTAAGGGTGAGCCTGAAGAAGGGTTAGCTGTGGCTTTTCTCCCCCCTTTTTTCTTTCCTTCCACAATTGGAGGGAAAGGTGTCAGGATTTTGTTAAGTGCAATAAAATTGGATTTAATAAGAAAAAAAATAGGAAATCACTCGATTGAAATACCTTACAATGTTAGCAATGGAAAAAGGTGAAAAATTGGGGCGCCTGGGTGGCTCACTCGGTTACATGTCTGCCTTCGGCTCAGGTCATGATCCCGGGGTCCTGGGATAGAGCCCTGCATGAGCCTCCCTGCTCAGTGAGGTGTCTGCTTCTCCCCCTGACCCTCCCTCCTCTCATGCTCTCTCTCTCTCACTCACTCTCCCTCAAATAAATAAATGAAACCTTTTTAAAGAGGATAAAATAAAATTAGTGGCTGGGCGGGTTATCTCCAAATGCATATTGCTGACGAGATGATGAGACTCTTTTGAAAATTTGACTGCAATGACTAATCAGAAGTATCTGTTCCAAATCTGAACGAGATTAGGTTTCTGGGAGTCTGCAGGAGTATCATGAGTACATGGCAACTTCCCCTTTTAGTTGCTGTGGTGTTGCACATCGATAGCAGAGAAAGCAAAGAACAGAGACAGACAATTCACTCTGAAAAAACAATAAAATAATGAACATAGACAAATAGGTTCAAGCGCATTAATAAGCCTAAAATTCAAATGAAAGCAATCTATTTTTGTCTACCAAGTTTGCAAAGGTAAGAGAAACAGTAATTCCCTGTGTTGGCAAAAGGTGCTAGGGAGCTACCAGAATCAGATAGACTGGTTTTGCTTCTTAGCTCTTCCTCTTACTAGCGAAGGGGACTTGGGCATGTCATTTATTTTCTCCAAGACTATTTCCTGTTCTGCAAGATGCAGATAATATTAGTAACCACCCCACAAGGGTTTTGAGAGATTTCAGTGAAGTAATGGTTATAAAATGGGTATAAAGTACATCATCTGACACAGAGTAAATGCTCAATATTAGAATTACAATAATTACTGTTGGAAGCTAGAAACCCAATACACTAATGGCGGAGTATGAACTGGCAAAACCCTAAATAATAAAAACTTGACATATATGTTAAAACCTTAATAATAAGTATACATCTGACTTAAGCTTTCCATTTCTAGAAATCTCTTGGGAGGAAACAGGACACGATAATATGTTTTACGAGGATATATTTCATGGTATTTTTTATAATGACAGAAATGGAAACAATTTAATTACCTAATAGTAAGGAAGTAGTTAAAAATTATGGTTTGTCCGCCTACTAGAGTTTCAGTCAGGTGTTTCCAAGAGATGCAGAGCATGTTTTTGAGGAATATTTAATGGCTGAGAGGAAACTATACTATGTGAAAATAATGGTTTTAAATTTGTCTGTAACCAGTCAACAAATACTTCTGGGGCATCAGCTGCATATGGGTACCAGGGTGGGTACCACAGATAAGGTCGTGAATAAAGCAGACAGAGTACTGCCCTCACAGAGCTTCTGGTCTCTCCACTGAAAATGTGTTCTTTTTATAACAAAGAGGACTCTTAGTGAAACAAAAGGGGAAACTATATTAGTTTGTTAGGGTTGCCATAGCGAAGTGCCATGGGTTAGGTAGTTTAGACAACAGAAATTATTTTTCTCACAGTCATATTCTGAGGTACTGGTGGTTAGGACTCCAACATCTGAACTTGGTGGGAGGAGACAATTCAGCTCATAATAGAAACCATTTGATAATATTTCTTCTCTGACAATTACTCTTTTGAGCTACATGGTAAAGAAACCATGTGCCTCTTCCTTTTCCTTTCAATGGGGGCATTTTTAGCCCCTTTGGAGAGCCCTTTTTTTTAAAGATTGTTTTATTTATTCATTTGAGAGAGATAGAGAGAGAGCATGAGCAGGGAAAGAGGCAGAGGGAGAGGGAGAAGCAGGCTCCCCGCCGAGCCAGGAGCCCAATGTGGGGCTCGATCCCAGGACTCTGGGATCATGACCTGAGCTGAAGGCAGACACTTAACCATCTGAGCCACCCAGGTGCCCCTGGAGAGCCCTTTTAGGAAGACTAAGAACAGGTACCTCTCTTTGAAAGTCTGTTCATTGGCCCTAGCATGGCAGCTGTGGAGATTTTAGTTTAGGAGAAGGTGATCTCAAATGGGAAGTCCTAAATCATCTGTAGATGATTATGATGTTATGGTGACATTCATGGGTTTCCCTGGCACTTCAAGTCTGAGTGAACTTCAAGTATGAACTTAAAGCTTCTAGTAAGTCCAAGGTCCCCAACTCAGCCCAGAACTAAGGATTCCATGTGGACCTCCCAGGGTTAGGGAGGACTTCCTGAGGGTGGTGTCCCAAGGTCTAACCAGATTCAGATGCATAGTCTGAAAATGAAATCTTCTGGGTGTGGCAAGGGCCATCCAAGAAGAAGGAGTCATTGATGAAGAACAGTAAAACCAGAAGCTTCTTTTATGATATAAATCCAAATTTACTTTCATTAAAAGAGAGATACACAAAAGAGGGGATAGATGACTGTTTACAGCTGGATGATTACCACAGGGTCAGATTGATGGAGATGTGGACGGGAACCTACAGACCTCAATTCCATCCCCTTGTTTTAAAGGTCGGGTAACTGGCCCACCAGAGCTACCTACGTTCGCCCAAATTTCACATGCGATGAGCAGCAAAGACTGATCTCAAGTCCAGGGATCTCGATCTTGATCCATGGTCATTTCTGTGCTATACTATGAGGGATGGTGGGAGCACATGTGCTGGAGGAAACAGTGGACCCGTCCCCAGCTGCAGGCTGATGGGCACTCTGGGCGCTCTCTTTGGTCTCCTGTTGGTGGTGGTGGTGCTTTTTACCTTCATCATAAAAGTTAGGTAATACAGTCCCTAACACTAATGTTCCATGAGTCTTCCGTGGGCGCCACTCATTCTACGAATGATTTCCAGCATACTAACAAAGAGAGCCATGGCGTCATGTCTCGTCTAAGGAAGACTGAGAATCAGGAGGTTAAAAAAAAACAAAAACCGTGGGAAACGAATGATAAAAGAGTTTGCAATCTTGTGTTTGCCTCCACCTACATTAAAGAGTGAGCTTCTACCTCCCTACTCATAGAGTGATTACAAGTTGATACATTTTGTTTTTTCAGATTCCTGCAATGTCATTTTTTTAAAAAATATTTTTATTTATTTGAGAGAGAGAGAACACACAAGCAGAGGAAGGGACAGAGGAAGAGGGAGAAGCAGACTCTCTGCTGAGCAGGGAGCCCAACTTGGGGCTGGATCCCAGAACCCTGAGATTATGACCTGAGCCGAAGGCAGACACTTAACCGACTGAGCCACCCAGGTGCCCCATCCTGCAATGTCATTCTTACCTCTGTTTTTATTAGCAAGTGAAACATCTTCATCTCATTTTCTTCTCCTCTTGAAATGCTAAGCTATAGTTTTCAGGGTGCCAAATGTCAAGGGATTGATGAAAGTTTTTTTAGCTTTTCTTTTTGATTAGCTTTAAATGTTTTTTTTCTTTTCTTCCTTCTCTCTGTCTTTGTGTTCTCTTCAGTGTGTGGTTAGGTTTGTTTTCAAAAGGTGTTGTAACCTTAGCAAAATTTTCATTAGCATTCCCCGTGCACACTTTAATTAAAGGAAACTCATGCTTTGCTCAAGCCATCAGAGAAATGAAAAGTATAGTCTAATGCTAAACATGCTTGTACTTTGCATTAAGTTAACTGGACCCCCTTCTCCGATGTAAGAACAGAAAGAAGGCCATAGACCAACACCCACTCACAGAAAAATTCATAAGTAGCAGGGTTCCAATACTGTTTCCAATTATCTCATGTCCTTTTGGTTTTAAAGGACAAAGATCTAAATGAGGAGTTGTACCTTCCTGGATGAAACAGAGCATTAATTGCTGACATTTTTACATGCTGCTGAAGAGTGTATGTGAGATATAATGCATATATTTCTTTTTTTTAAAAAAGATTTTATTTATTTATTTGAGAGAGAGAGAGAGCACATGAGAGGGGGGGAGGGTCAGAGGGAGAAGCAGACTGCCTGCCGAGCAGGGAGCCCGATGTGGGACTCGATCCCGGGACTCCAGGATCATGACCTGAGCCGAGGGCAGTCGCTTAACCAACTGAGCCACCCAGGCGCCCTAATGCATATATTTCTACAAGGTTCCTGTGGCAATTGTACAGTTTTTTTTTTAAGATTTTTATTATTTATTTATTTGACAGAGAGAGACACAGCGAGAGAGGGCTTCCCGCTGAGCAGGGGGCCCGATGCAGGCCTCGATCCCAGGACCTGGAATCATGACCTGAGCCGAAGGCAGACGCTTAACAACCGAGCCACCCAGGCGCCCCTCAATTGTACAATTTTTTACTTGGATTTCTTGCATTAGTCCTTTTACTAAATTGATGATGCTAATTTCATTTATTTTACAAAAATTGAAATTTAAGCCATTAGGCTTTCCTTCAAATACACGGAAACCTAATAAACGGTATTTTACTTGTCAAATAATCTTTTATCATACATAGTGATTATGGAATAAGGGTTCTTAGAATTTTCTGCTTCTTTTTTATTTCAGCAACAAGGGAAGACCATCTGTTTTATTTTGATATGAACTCTCATTTTCTGTGATTTTTAAATGAACCTAAAACATTGCTCTGGAGTATCAGATCCAAGAGTCTTTATTTTTAGCTATCTTCACATGGTCACTTCAAAAAATTGCTTTTAAAAAATCTTTCATTTTTGCGTTCTTTTGGTCAGTGTGACTTAGAAATTACTCAGGTTGGTGAGTAAATTTTAAAACAACTCTCCATGTGCCAAAGAACAAAATGTTACAAGAACTGCCTGTTGATTTGCTGTGCTTCTTTGACAAAGAATCCTGAGCTAGCAGGAGTCCACTGAGGCCTGGAAAGAATTGACAGTTACGGTGCATGACCCCTGCCCCTGGTCCTAACTCTTTCCACTTCCTGTTGTGGGCCTCTAGCCCCTTGTTCCTGCAAGTGTTGGCCATGGGACCTGAGAAGTGAAGTAAGAGCAGTTGAAATGTCCACAGAGCAAAGAGTGGATGGGACTCCATCCACCCCAGTTCATGATCAGTGCACACTATGACCTGAAGGTAATTCATTAATTCATAATTTGAAATCACTGTCACAGAGATTTTGAAATACTTAGAATCTACATGTCCTTCTCCACGTGGACAGACTGACATGGGAAGTCAAATAATCATTACAAAATTGCTATATGAGAATGGAATTAGAAACTAGGGAGTTAATGGCATCCGGCTAAAAGAGTTGAATGTATCCATTTCATAAAAGGGATGTTCTTACTAATGGGACCACAATACTTGAAGTCCATTAGCTAACTCTCCTTCATCCCTGGATATGCTTGGATAGGCATTCTACCATTTACCTCAGTGACTCACCTTCTATGTTTCCTAACTGACCAGCTCCTTTAATGATTTATACATTCTTTATTTAGACATATCAATATATTTAATCATATCATTGTGAAATTAGCCCTGCCTGGGAGCCATGCTATCTCTTTAAAATGATGGTCATTCATCCATCAAATATTTACAGAGTGTCTCCTGTGTGCCAGGCCTTGTATTTTGCATTAGGCACACAGCAGTAAGTGAAGACAAACAAGTTATACAGTCTGGTGGGGGAAATGATTAAACAAGCGATTATAATCACATGTGACAGGTGTTAGAGAAGGAAAAGAGTGGGGAGTTATGGATCACGTCATCCTTAGTCTAAGGGACTCAGGAGGGTTTCTGGGAGAAAGTGATGCCAAATTTGAGAACTGAAGGATGGGGTTGGAAGGGCAGAGATGAGAAAAGTACTCTTGGGAACTTCCTGTGTGAAGGTGTACAGGGGAGAGAGTACAAGTGACCTTCAAGGCACTGAAAGAATTTCATTAGAGCAATAACATAATGTGGAGATGATAATGGCTGGTGAGCTCAGCAAGGACCAGATCAGAAAGGGTCCTATTAGACCTACTGAGAAGACTGGACTCTCTCCACGCTTGCTGCATTTCATAATGAGCAGAAATAAACCCAGAAGGTTGGCACAAAGGACGTCCACACAGGCTTCTTGGATGGGCTGCAGCACAGCAATATGCCTTGGAATAGTCTGTGGGAAAAGTGGAGGAAAGTGGAGGGATTCATTTGCCTGTTTTTTCCCATCTCCTGTTTTCCATTATTAAGGGTTACCCCAGGTATATCAGTTACAGGTAGCCAGAGAGGCAGAACCAATGGGAGACTCTACCCATGGGTTTGTTACAGGAATTGGCTGATGCCATTGTGGGGGCTTGCTTGACAGTCCTGTAAAGCTGTCTCCATATCTGATGCTGGAGCTTGAAGTCCACAGGGCAGGTGGTCTGGAAGAGATGATCATGAGCAGGCTGAAAGTCCGTGAGGATGGACTAAAGCCTACATCTGTTCTTGCTTCCTTTGACCTCTGTGAAGAAGGTGGTCTGGCAGAAGCTGGTGCTCTTTGTCATCAAGCTTAACACACACCCATGGCCTAGGATTCACAAACACTGAAGGTGAATTGAGAAAGTAGGACAATTGCAGGCCCAGCTGCTGCTTCATGCCAATGCAGTAAGTCACCCAATTAGCAATACATGTCAGCTACAAAATAGCATCTTCTTTTTGTCCACCTAACAAATCTCCCTAGAATCCCCCTGTGGTCCATCTTGGGGCATGGCTTTCAGACCAGAATGCCACTTACTTCTCCTCCAAACCTCATTCTCGGGCCAGTTCTTGAAAGCACAAGACCTAGTGGGAAATTAATTCTAGGTAGCATCATCTGGCCTCTGTAGTGTGGGGCTTCATCCAAGTGTAGAAGTTCTAGGAGAAGCCAAAAACCTTGAGCAGCTGTTGTTCAGGCCTGGCATGTTCAGGCCTGGTTGACCCCTAGCAACCAACACTTGGTAGCAGAATGGGCTGGGAGACAGTATATCTGAGAGAATCTGAGGTGCCTCATAAAATAGAGCTATCTGTTGTGAAATTCCAATAAAATTATACATAAGAGGACGTTTAAACCTGAATGGAAGATGTTTTAAAACTGAGTCAGAAGACTTTGAAAAGTTTTTTTTTTGTTGGGCAAAGAAACATAACATTTCAAAAGCCTGTCAACTGAAACTTATAGTTCTTATGTATTGACTCTAAAACCTCTTGCATGATAAATAATTTGCAAATTTGGGTACTTTACCACTAAAGTTTTTAATATACATATATATCATTATACATTACCCATGTTTATAACACAGGATGGTGGCTCACTAAGATTGAGAACTACAATTCTAAAAACTGGTTCTGAATGAGAATAACCTTTCATTCAGCTTCTTAAATGTTTTTATCAATAAAACTTAATGATAGGACTATTCCCTTTGATTTTAGTGCCTGATTGTAGGAGGGGGAGGGATTAAACTTGATCATGATGTTCCTTTGTGGTTTGAAATAGTACTTTATGTTATTTTTTAAGTAATTGAATTATCAATTGATCAATTATCATGACTTTCTTGTGGGGTGTAGATCAATTTGAATTTCTTGGTTAACTTCAAGTAAAAACAAGCCATGGGGTATTTTTAGAAAACTAGACAGTAGGAATTATCATGGACAGCTTTACAAAGGAGGTCGAGATGGTCTGTAGCCATCCTTTGTCTCCACTTCAACACTCAAAAAAATTCTTCAAATATTAGACAAGACTCTTTAGACTGTGACAGAAAACTGACTCGAAGTAGCTTAAGCCAAAAAAAAAAAGGGGGGGGATCTATCAGCTCTTGTAACTGAAGTCTAGAAGATTTCCCATGTGGCTGAATTCAGAGACTCAAATATCTCTGTCTGTCTCTACATCTCATGCACACATGCACAATTTCTACCAAATCCAGCCCGAGGTATGCTCGACCCTGAATCACTCACTAAGCATTGTCAGAGGATGGGATGTTCCAGTTGACCAATGTGAGTAAGGTGGTTGGCAATCCCACTGTGTAATAATGAATTAACTTTACCCAAAGAGAGATCTGGCCTTGGTCCTGGCTCTTGCAACATAATCCCTAAACCCTTAGAATCTCCAAAGTGATGGGAGTGTCTTTGTTATCCGTGGTTGGCCCCTTGGACCACATCTGATGGTTTATTCTAACGAGGTGATTCAAAGTGAGGGTACGGCCATGCCAGAAAGATCAGCCATTTGATGAGAAAGTTGTGACTTGAAGCCGTGAGATATCAGCTTAAAATCAGGGGAATGGTGGCGGTTGGAAATTGAATTCAGCCATGTGGGCAATGAGTCAATGAGTCATGCCTAAGTAATGAAATCCCACTGAAACTCTGGAGACCAAAGCTTGGGTGAGTTTCCCTGGTTGACAATTTCTTTCATTGTTGTAACATTTTGATGCTGGGAACATAATGCCTCCCCGAGGATGATAGAGGCTTCATATTTAGAACCCTCTCACACTTTACCTTCTGCATCTCTGGTTCTAATTTGTACCATTTTGTTATAATAAAACCATACTTCTAGTAAACTGGGGGTGGTCATGGGAGCCCTTAAATTTGTAGCCAGCTGGTCTGATGTGAGGATGACCCAGGGAACCTCTGAGGTTCTGGTTGGTGTCTGAGGTGAGGGTAAGCTTGTGGGAACTGTTCCTTCAGACTTTGAAGTTTAGCATACTCATCATAGTTGGTGTCAGAAGTTTTGAGGAGACTTGGTAGTCTAGAGGACTGTGCCCTTAACCTTGAGTTTGTCTACCTCTGGTACCCACCACTAGCGAGCGGCACTTTCTGAAAGGAAAAATGCTGGGTAAACAAAAAAAGAAACCAAACAAAATAAATAAGCAAAACAAAACAAAAACAAATGCCCAATTAACTCCTTTTTTAATGTGCTCCATCACTCTCAAAAATATGGTACCTATAACAATGCCCCATGGCTACTGTTACGGACTGAACGTTTGTATTCCCCCCAAATCCATATGTTGAAGCCCTAAACCTCAGTGTGATGGTATTTTGAGGTTGGTTTTTTTGGAGGCAGTTCGGTTTAGATGAGGTCATGAGGATGGGGCTCCCAATATGGGAGTAATATTCTTTTAAGAAGATAGAGACCAGAGCTCAGTATCCCTCCCATGTAAGGTCACAGAAAGAAGATGGCTGTCTACAATCCAGGAAACTTTATCAGGTCTTTTCAATTCCAGGTCTTTATCAGGAATTGAATCTTGATCTTGAACTTCCAGCCTTCAGAACTGTGAGAAATAAATGTCTGTTGTTTAAGCCACCCAGCCTGTGGTATTTTGTTATAGCAGCCCAAGGCAACTAAGATACTACTAAGACCTTTCAGGACATGCTTACCCAAAGCTGTAAACTTGGACAACATTTTATGTTTTGTACCCTCTCTAACGACCAGTCCTGAAATAAAAACTTGAGTTATGTAGTTAGTTATTGATAATAAATTAGTGTGCTACCTCTCTTCTAACATTTACTTTTGAAAGTCCCTGAGTTTTTAACCCAAATCACAGAGTCATCTAGAATGTAAGCTTCAGGAGGGCAAGGACTAATTAGAAAGCTGCCTGGTGTCAAAATGGTCAATTAAGACAATGAGCCAAACACTCAAGGCTTTATTCACTTCCTGCAATAGTGTCAGCAAATGGCCACAAAGAGAAAGAAGGTGCTGGCTTCCCCATTGTTCCATGTACTCATAAATGGAGCTGAGTGAGGACAAGGTAGACCAGCACAGTGCTGAGGGAGCACTAAACCACAGGCTCCTGCCATTTTGTGGAATGGGGAATTGGGGGCAAGAGAAGGAGAAGGGCAAGGAGTGGAAAAGTACTGAGTATGAGTCAGAGTGGAGGAAGAGGTCTTCCAGTATCCTCCGGGCCATCAGGCGGTTCCCTGGGAAGCCCGCCAGGCTAAAACCTTATAATTAGCTATGGTCAGGCCTGAAAGATCACACATAGGATTTGGGCCTGGGGTGGACTCCTCAGGACCCTTGTCTGTCTGTTCCCTAATGCATCGTAAGTGCCTGAGACAGTGCGAGGCACCGAGTAGGCACTCAGTAAATTATTTTTATAGCTGGCAACAAAGAGCCACCGAAGATGCTCCAGGAGCTATTCCATTGGCCCTAATAATGTCACTGAATGTTAGAGCACCTGTCTCCAAAATTGATGAGCTCCAGCAACATGTCAGATGCCCAGTGCAGCCAGGTCTCCAACAGAGCAGTGAACACTGGAATCGTGGCGTGGGGTTGGGAGGTAGAAGAAAGACAAGGGCTAACAAAAGACAAAAAAAATGTGAAGAAATAAATAGATGATTACTGAAGGTTTGGGGAAGTGCCCTTTTGTGCTCATTGCATGAAAATGTAACTTTATAATTCTAAACTCTCATGTGAGGAAAGCAGATTAGGTTGTAAATTTGTAACAACTCCCTGTACCTTCTGCCATTTGGCCTTTGGGCTCATTCACAATGTAATGGTCACGATGTGCTTTGTTCCCAGAGGTCAGCAGAAGAATGCTCTTCCTGTCTCTGATTATAGCATGTTCTCATTTAAGAGGGGCCTCTCCTGATCTTTGTATGCTGCTCCCCCATCTGTCCTTCCCATTTGTAAATTTGCCCGAATCCAGAGCCATAACTCACAGTTCATTCCGTAACGTAGGATGTCTGCGGTGCTCAGCGTTAACTCACCGGATTGAAAGGATCAAAGAACCTAAACTTTTTCTAAGCAAGAAAAACCTGCTCTGTTGAATGTTTCTGGGAAATTTGCATATTTTCATTTCATTGCCTTAGAAATTATTACCAGGAAGTTAAATCTTTGTAGTCTATAAACAATACGATGAAGTGAGATTTTTTTCCCCTTGTAATGGATTTGTTTTTAAAGAAACAAAACTTGGATTCAAATATTTCAAAGATGTTTTCTATGATCCCGTGTTATTTAAAACTCATTCATTAAACATCTGATGAATAGGTCTATTACATTTTTTTTAAAGTTGATTGAATGCTCATTTTGGAAGGATGGAATGAATTCTCACACAATGATTTCATTTCAATATGTCTTTGTAGGTGGCCAGCGTTATATGGAATTGAATCACAATGTGCTCTACAAATTGACAGGCTAGCAATCATTATTTTTCATGTAAAAGCAGGAGTCTATCTTTAATCTCATCATATTTTCAGATGGAGGTGGTGAAGCATTATTATTTGTCCTGCACAGAAAATTACGCCACAAAATAAGTCATTTGCAGTGTTTGTCATAATGGTTCAACAGTTATAGTGACAGAAAAAAAAAAAAGTAGTGATGGCTAGCCTTCAGTGCACAGTGAAATAGTGAACAATTTGTTAAATATCCCTGGAGTCAATTAAACTGGCATATGATCAGTTTGGTGGCTGCCAAGCCTCAGCGGGAGCCAATTAGAATTCACCAAAAATGAAAATGGATGAATCTGGAAAAACAGTATTGGATTTATGGGGGAAAGCAAACAAGTCATTGAGCCAAGAATAATGTTGGTGGGCATTCTCTAAAGGAGATTGGTAAACAGAGGACTATAGAGCTGTTCCACGTTCACAGTGGTTTGAATGTTTCTTCTGCAATATTTTAAGCCATTACTGCAAAGGAATTAACATTAGTTGGATTTAGCCTACACAACGTGAGAGAACCATTCCGCAAATTGCAGCCATTATTAATTTTGTTCCAGAAGCTGCCTTGCATGAAACATTAGTGTGATTTTTCTTTTCTTTTTGCATTTAAACTACAGATAAACACTGCAGATTGCTCCAGATGAATGCTATGGAGACGCTGAAGACTGTCCGACAATTTCTTTTAAAGTCAGATATTCCATTGTGAAAGATGTTCAAACAGCTTAATGATGGATGTTCATTAGTTCACTGCTGTCCAGACGAGTTACTACTCCACGTTTCTGATACTGATCATGTTTTTGCAGTCATGATTGAGTTGTTGAAGAAAAAACACTCCACGGAGCTCCCTTGACTGTATCCAAACCAGCACCAACTTGAAATATCATTGGCTTACTCAGCAGCATCAAACCCCACAAAGCGAATTGGTTAGATCCATCCGAAAGACTTTTCTGCAGCAGTAAATGGATTTGCCCTCTTTACAGCAGGGAGCAGAGTTCCAACGCAATTATTCTTATTGGAACAGACTAAGGAATTTACTTCAAATGAGGTTGCTGGTTGTCCTGTGGAGGAAGCTGTGTCAGAATAAATATCCAGCTACTCTTCAGAGACATAATTTGTTCATTCTCCCATGAAACACTTGTTCCACATGAGCGGTAGATAGCCAACTTTGCTTGGATGGAGGAAACACTCTCTCACTGTAGCAAAACTTGTATGTGGCTCAGGTAGTGTCCCATTTTAATGAAAACAGTTTAACATTTGGTTCTTTGCAAGGAGCCATTTCCATATGCCAGATGTCCTGAAGCAATAAGCCTTTGTTACTTGTTCACAATCAATTTAATTAAGGGAAGAATTCCAAGTGACAGATGTCACCAGTGAATGTTCACATCAGTTTAATGAAGACCTGGCTTTGGAATGTATCATTGCAGGGCAACTCTTTATTTTTTTT
>NC_138373.1:57792467-57805434 GCF_054177405.1 Leptonychotes weddellii | reverse complement strand
TTTTTTTTTAAAGATTTTATTTATTTATTTGAGAGAGAGAATGAGATAGAGAGAGAGAGCATGAGAGGGGTGAGGGTCAGAGGGAGAAGCAGACTCCCTGCCGAGCAGGGAGCCCGATGTGGGACTCGATCCCGGGACTCCAGGATCATGACCTGAGCCGAAGGCAGTCGCTTAACCAACTGAGCCACCCAGGCGCCCTGGGCAACTCTTTAAATGCAAAGCCTATATTGCTACAATTTGACAAGATAGGGTGCTTTGAGGATTTATGGGAACAGGCACGGACAATTTCTCGCGTGGCAGAGCATATACTTTATCCTTCTTCAACTACAAACCTCCCTAAACTTAAGATAGTGCTTGAATATAGTGAATACTCAGGAGGTACTTGGTAATGAAAGAGATGATGACTATGGCCCAGAAGTAGGCACAGGATGGGATGTGCTATCAAGAGCAAACAAAACTTTATGAAAGTGTGAAAATTCATTCTTTCTTTTCAAATACAGTGTGTCCCTACTAGGTATAAACTATGAGGAGAGAAATTCCAAGTGATACAAGTTTACTCTGTGATAACTTGATGTGGCTTGGGTTGTGGATGGTGGCATCTCCTTTCTTCATATTGCATTTTAAGGTCTACCAACTATGAGCTTCCAGGTTTTTAAATTTATTTTTATTTATTTAAGAGAGAGAGAGAGAAAGAGAGAGAGGGAGGGAGGGAAAGTACAGAGGGAGAGGGAGAAGCAGGCTCCTCACTAAGCAGAGAGCCCGATGTGGGGCTCAATCCCAGGATCCTGAGATCATAACCTGAGCTGAAGGCAGACGATGAACCAACTGAGCCACACAGGTGCCCCCTATGAGCTTCCAGTTAACAGAAGGTCTTAATATTGGCTTATAACAATCTGGAAATGAGGTAGTTAGTTCTGTCTCTAAAGTGGAGCCCTTTGGCAGGACTTCTTCCATTGGACTGAATTAGATAATAGGAGACCTGAGGATACTAAAAATGATCTTGGGAGCATTTACATAGGTCATTCCTAACAGCAACACCACTATGGATATTTAAAGCAGCCATCGAAGGCACTTAATGCTTATACCTTATTCCTTGTCCGTTGACTCTGTTTGGAAATGTCAACACCATTTTGTATTTGTCTGAGATAGCCTCCATTTGTATATGTCAAGCTGGGAGACACACTTCAGTTGACCTCATAAAGTAATGCTCCTTGCCAGAGACATGCCCCCTAATATCCTAGACTTGACCATTCCCTGTCCTTACTGTAAAATGGTCATTGAGAAACATGTCCAATCTTTTTCCTCTTTGTGTGCCTTGCCGGGGTGACACAAGTATTACTATCTTTTGGTAGAGACTACTCTTTCCCCTTAGACTTTTTAATCTTTTAAACATTTAACATTAAACTGAAGGCTACAGCTGAGCCTGATCTTTCATTGGTACCAGGGATAATAGTGGGACAGACAGTGTTGGAAATATCTCCTTTTCAAAGGTATGGCTCCTTTTGCTTTTTTCCCCCATTTGGTATTTGATTAAATCAGTGCTTCTAATTTATCAGCATGTTAGTAACAAAACCAGTCAATTTTTGCCAGGGCCACTCCATCTTCTAGTAAAGTCTCTAGGACACAAAGAGTACATTTATCATGAAGAGATTATAAACGTTCACTCTGACATTTCAAGGGAGACTGATTATATGTATTCTTTTCATGAGATGCTGAAAGTCTATGTGAATATCAGTTATGCCCAAGGAATTACCAGATCTTGATGACTTTCCTACCTCCAAAGTTTGACTATTGGAGCCCACAGTTAGGGGAAAGTTTTACTTTTCAGCTTGCTCTGAACTGAATATTTGCCCCCCTCCCATTCATATGTTGAAACCTAACCCCCAAGGTGATGATATTGGGCGGTGGGGCCTTTGGGAAGTGCTTAGGTCATGAGGTCTCTTATCAAAGTGACCCGAGAGAGAGCTAGCTTGTCCCTTCCACTGTGTGAGGTGACAGAGAAAAGGTGTCATCTGTGAACCAGGAAGTGGGCTCTCACCAGACACCAAATCCGCTGGCACTGTGATCCTGGACTTCCCACCTTCTAGAACTGTGAGAACTGAATCTTTGTTGTTTAAAAGCTACCCAGTGCATAGTGTTTTTGTTATAGCTACCCAAACTGACTAAGATGCTTAAATATGATTTCCAGTATGTTGTAAACAAACAGAATTTTTTTTTTAAAGATTTTATTTATTTGACAGAGAGAGACACAGCGAGAGAGGGAACACAAGCAGGGGGAGTGGCAGAGGGAGAAGCAGGCCTCCCACGGAGCAGGGAGCCTGATGTGGGGCTCGATCCCAGGACCCTGGGATCATGACCTGAGCCGAAGGCAGCCGCTTAACCGACTGAGCCACCCAGGCGCCCCAACAAACAGAATTTTTTAAAAAAGATTTTATTTATTTATTTGAGAGAGAGAGGGAGAATGAGCAGAGTTGAGGCAGAGGGAGAGGCAGACTCCCCGTTGAGCAGGGATCCTGATGTGGGGTTTGATCCCAGGGCCCGGAGATCATGACCTGAGCTGAAGGCAGAGACTTAACCAACTGAGCCACCCAGGCGTCCCAATAAATGGAATTTTAAAAGCTTTAAGTACATTTCTAAATATACTGATAATTGAGAAAGTAAACACTTTTTACAGTTTTGTTTGGTTGGTTTTTTTAGAGAAAGAGAGAGAGACTGTGTGTGCGTGCAAGTGGAAGGGGAGGGGCAGAAGGAGAGAGAGAGAATCCCAAGCAGACTCCACACCCAGTGTGGAGCCCAACCGGGGGCATGACCTCATGATCTGAGGGGAAATCAAGAGTCGGACGGTTAATCAACTGAGCCACCCAGGTGCCGCCCAAACCCTTTTTCTTAATGATTTTCTGAATCTACCCTAAATTTCTTCCCATGCAAAGAAATCATTTGCTTTCAAGACTGGGGCTCCATGGGTTATATAAGAATATATGTTATTTACTATTTGTTTACCACGTGAACAATGGGCATGTGAAAATTCATGTGTAATTAATTAATTAGAAATCATTTATTTAAGAGCATTCATCACCTGGAAGATTTTAGGTGCTTCTGTGTTACCAGGTCACTGACAAATCACTGCAGTTCTTCCAAGTAGCCTATGTGAATCCACAAGACCTTGCAGATGAAGGCCCAACAGGCCTATCAAGTAGATGATGCCACATTATAATTGTGCAATCTTGCAGCAGAGAGCAAGTTAAAGAGCGTCCTGGATCTTACTAAGAGATCTGTTTCTAAAACACAGACAAATCTGCATTTGGTAGGGAGAGGGGGGAGGTGGTAGAGAAAACTATCTGTTGGGGCACGTGGGGGGCTCAGTTGGTTATGTGTCTGCCTTCGGCTCAGGTCATGATCCTAGGGTCCTGGAATCGAGCCCCACATCTGGCTCTCTGTTCAGCCGGGAGTCTGCTTCTCCCTCTCCCTCTCCTCCCTACTAGTGCTCTCTCTCTCTCTAAAATAAATAAATAAAATCTTAAAAAAGAAAACTATCTGTCAACTTAAAAAAAAAAAGGGTTGGGTAAGCATATTGGGGGAAATGGAGAGTTAAGAACATTGTTAAAGTGCCTTTTTTTTTTTTTTGAAGCATAAAACTGGTGTCCAAACCAGGAATAAGGAGTGGCATGGGAACCAGGGATGCATCTGAAATAAGCATGGGTCAAGAAGTCTTGAGTATATTACTCATTGACAATAAATCTCTTGTCATTAAACATGTAATGAAAAGGTGTTCATTTGGAGGAAAGTTGACAGCAAACTTCATAATGGATACATTAAATTCATACCATGTGGACACACTGCCCAGTATTAGCATCACTAAAATAACTGGTACAACCAGGTACTACACACCTCATGATATGATGCAATAGGACTCTGCACCATCCTTGAAGTAATCTTGTCTGCAAAATGTAACCTGAATCTAATCAATTTTCTAGACCTGAAGTTCTGTTACAGGAAATACGGAGAAGAAACAGTTGACTTGATGAGGAAGTGACTGGCCAAGTTCAGAATGTGTGACATTCCGAGAATATGATTCAGCTTCTCTATCAAACTAATGGCACAAATAAAGGGAGGGAGAGAGGGGTGTGGTTGTAAGATAGAGAACACCCAACATATTAATTAAATGCTGTGTGTGGACCTTGTATGGAACGTGATAAAAAGATAAGCCAACTGTAAAAAGACATTTTTGAGACAATTAGGGAAATCCAAATATTGTTTGGGTTTAAATGCAATTAAAAAAATTATTGTTAGTGTTATTATCTGTGATAATGGCAAGGTAGGCATGTTTCCTTTTAAAAAATGGAGGGGGAGACATTGTTAGTTAGAAATACATACTGAAGGGCGCCTGGGTGGCTCAGTTGGTTAAGCGACTGCCTTCGGCTCAGGTCATGATCCTGGAGTCCCGGGATCGAGTCCCGCATCGGGCTCCCTGCTCGGCGGGGAGTCTGCTTCTCCCTCTCCCACTCCCCCTGCTTGTGTTCCCTCTCTCGCTGTGTCTTTCTCTGTCAAATAAATAAATAAAATCTTTAAAAAAAAAAAAGAAATACATACTGAAGTGTTAGATATAAAATAACACAATGTCTGGGTTTTAATTTAACATATTGCAGCAAAAAAAAAAAAACGGGGGTGGAGGGAATGAAGCATAAACAGCAGAATGTTGACAATGGCTGAAGTTAGGTACATGTAGGTTTATTATACTATACTCTCTATATTTGACTATTTGTAAATTTCCATAATAAAAACTATAAAAGGGGTGCCTGGGTGGCTCAGTTGGTTAAGCGTCCAACTCTTGATGTTGGCTCAGGTCATGATCTCAGGGTCGTGGGATCGAGCCCTGTGTGGGTCTCCACACTGGGCATGGAGCCTGCTTGGAATTTGCTCTCTCCCTCTCCTTAGGCCCCTCCCTCCCACCCCCAGGTGCTCTCTCTCTCTTTCTCAAAAAAGAAAAGAAAAGGGAGGGAAAGAAAAGAAACAAGAAATGAAAAGAAAAAGGGGTTGGAGTAATAGGAAATATTCTATAGGCAGCAATATTTATTTTTCAACTAAGCCCTTACGTCTCCATTAACTTATTCCCATATCTGCATGAGTGGACATTCTGCTGAAATAATAGTAACAGCTATCATTTCATGGGTGCCAATCACAGTAAGAGACTTCACATTCCTGAGGCTCTGAGAGATCATATAATTTGTCTGAAACCAAAGTCTCTCTTTTTTTTTAATTTTTTTTTTAAGATTTTATTTGCGAGAGAGAGAATGAGAGACAGAGAGCACGAGAGGGAGGAGTGTCAGAGGGAGAAGCAGACTCCCTGTTGAGCAGGGACCCCGATGTGGGACTCAATCCCGGGACTCCAGGATCATGACCTGAGCCGAAGGCAGTTGCTTAACCAACTGAGCCACCCAGGCGCCGGGAACCAAAGTCTCTTAAGTGTGACACTGCATTGCTCTCTTGTCTGAAAGTCCTAAGAAAAGCCATAGCCTCTGCAGTTGGTACATTGTATAGATTTGTGGAACAGCCATTAGTAATATGAAGAATGCTCAAGACAAAAGATGGTACTCTAAGAGCTGGACTTCAGGCAATTGCAAGTAAGACAGAACTCTTTGCATTGACATCTTAATGACAGTGCCTGAAAGCCACCAACCAGCACTCCCCAGTGAGGAGCACATGATTAAAGAATGTGAGTTGAAGATGGAGAGGGGGAAATAGAAAATGAGATGGGGCAGTGAGGACATCATTCTGGCTCCATTGTTCTTGGCCAAGGTCTTTACCAAGAGAGAACAGACGGGTAGCCCATCTAATCCCACAACAAGGCTTGACTTGACTTAAATTATTTGTAATTTGCTGCCTATATTTGTAGCAAAGTAATAAGGTTTAATTATTTTCAACCAAAACTTAAGTTGTAATATATTTTTAAATTTGAAGACTCTAGTCAGTTTTTATTAAGGACGGTACCTGGATCAGATGGACTTGACCCATAGGTGTAGTCAAATTCTGGGTGCTGTAATGGATAGATTAAGTGACAACCACACTTCAAAAAAAGCTCCCAAATTGGGACAATGTTTGAAAGAACCAACAGTTATACCTGCATTAGAGCAACACACACGGACTTAGCAGATTGCTTATTCTTATCAATAATAAATACAACCATCACAAAATGGGCAATTCATACAGATCTTCCTTACTTAACTACTGCAAAAACAATCTAAACTATGTAACTCTTACCATTTAAAAACCAGTGTTTTGTATGGTGACTAACATAACATGATAAAATAAAATAAAATAGTGTTTATCTTTGCTTATTATTTTGCTCAGCATAATACCCTCCAGTTCCATCCACGTAGATGTAAATGGTAAGACTTCATCTTTTTTGATGGCATCTTCTTTTCCATTCATCTGTCGATGGACATCTGGACTCTTTCCACAGTTTGGCTATTGTGGACATTGCTGCTATACACATCGGGGTGCATGTGCCCCTTTGGATCACAATGTTTGTATCCTTTGGGTAAATACCTAGTAGTGCAATTACAGGGTCATAGGGTAGCTCTATTTTTAACTTCTTGAGGAACCTCCACACTGTTTTCCAGAGTGGCTACACCAGCTTGCATTCCCACCAACAATGTAAGAGGATTCCCCTTTCTCTGCATCCTCACCAACTTCTGTTTCCTGACTTCTTAATTTTAGCCATTCTGACTGGTATGAGGTGGTATCTCATTGTAGTTTTGATTTGTATTCCCCAGATGACAAGTGATGTTGAGCATTTTTTCATGTGTCTGTTGACCATTTGGATGTCTTCTTTGAAGAAATGTCTTTTCGTGTCTTCTGTCCATTTCTTGACTGGATTTTTTTTTTGAGGGGGGTGTTGAGTTTGATAAGTTCTTTATAGATCTTGGCTATTAGCCCTTTATCTGATAGGACATTTACAAAAATCTTCTCCCATTTTGTAGGTAATCTTTTGGTTTTGTCGACAATTTCTTTTGCTGTGCAAAAGCGTTTTATCCTGATGAAGTCTCAAGAGTTCATTTTTACTTTTGTTTCCCTTGCCCTTGGAGACATGTCTAGCAAAAAATTGCTGCAGCTGAGGTCAAAGAGGTTGCTGCCTGTGTTCTCCTCTAGGACTTTGATGGATTCCTGTTTCACATTTAGGTCTTTCATCCATTTTGAGTTAAAAAAAATTAAAAAGGTAAAAAAAACAAATAAAAACCAGTGTTTAATTACACTTGTGATACATGAGTATATTCTCCCTCCAAAAATCCAAAACACTACTACTGGCAAAGCAAAAATCCAATATTTATCCTGGGGTTATAAAGTAATTCTTCCTGAATAGATTTCCACAAGTAACGAAAAGCAATTAATTCAAATGAGCTTACTTTTTGCAGCCATGGAAAGGGAAGTGCTGAGGATGAATCCTCTGGAATTTGCCCAATTTTTTGTTTGTTTCCACGGGGGATTCTGGCCATGTGTTGCATTAGTTAACAACTCATGTCTGAGGCTCACTAAAAGGAATTTCAGGGGTCATGTAGTTTATCGCCCATCTGGAAGCAAGACCAGAAGGGATTTCATTTCCCAGGGGATTTGGCAATGACATACACTCAAAAAAAGACCATGCAGATATTTTCTGTTTTGTTTTTCTAAGATTATTTCTCTTTATGCAGATTCTATAATCAGAATAGTATCCATCCTACTACTTAAAAAAAAGAAGGATAACGTTTTCTGTGTCATGATTCTAAAACATATTTTTAGCTTTGTTTTTGTTATCTTTTCCTGTAGGGCTCCCATTAAAGTATGCCAATGAGAAGAAAAACAAAATTAAAAGCTGTTCTGAGAAATGAGAAATTAAGATTCTTGGAGGCATTTTTTTTTCATGTAGAAGGAAAATTGGAGATTTGAGGTTACTTTCATTACTGCTCTTCAAAAATCACAAATAGCTTTTACTTTTTTCCTCTTTCTCCTTCTTTTTTAAGCAGTTCAGACAGTTTTATTTTAAAATAACCTTCAGCTTAGAAAAAAGGCAATGTAAAACTTTAGTACGGCAGAAGAATCTGGATAAATGTTTAGGGCACTTATTCCCTGGGGAGCTGGGGGACTAAGGTTAGCTCCTATATCTGAATTACCAGTGGGTCTTTTTCAAACTATGTTTTCTGAGTAAGGGCAAGAGAGAATTTGAGGGGCTTGAAGGTGATAATGAGAAGACAGTGGCCCCTTTCCTACAGAAAGTGGTTTAGGCTGCATTTTGTCAGAAATGTTGAGAGGTTCTCAAATGAGTAAACATTTCTTGATTCCTCCTTCTTCCCTTCTTTTCTTTTCTTTTTTGGAGAGATTGTGTTGAACACCTGAACTTACTTGCTCACTTACTTTGCACCAAAGAAGCTGAAAGAAGCCAGGTACTTGTTCCCACCCCACTTCCACCAGCAAAATTTGAGAAAATGGTTCCGCTTGACCAATCACATGCTCTCATTGGAACTTTGAATTAAGAGCAAATGGCACACAAAAGCAGGGCATCTCCAGTTGCCAAGGACAGTGGTGCCAGTGGCCAGGCTCAGGGCCCAGAGCTGGGAAGAGGGGACTAGCAGCAGAGGGGGACCCCCACGCATTTCTGGTCCTGGTTCCCTGACTTTGCCAGGAAAATTTGGGGAGCCACTCAATGTGCTTCTGGCACATTCTTTTTCTGCTTCAATCATTCAGAGTGGATTTCTGTTGCTAAGAAAACAATCCTCACTGACAGAGGTTCTTACTGAGATTTGGACCTCAAGATCTTGAAGTGAAAAAAGCACAGAAGCATTCATCTGGGGGCTGGGGGCAGCCTTTCTAACATCTGACCTGCTTCCTTGCACCAGATTTCTCTCAGGACACTTTGCTTGCCTAAGTACCCCCAAGGGAGAATGATATAATCACCAACACCTCAGAGGAAACAGAGTCAAAGAGGTGTAATTTCAAGGAAGATTAATGCCACTCTTTCCAACCCTTTCAACATTGGTTGAATACTTATTCTTTCTTGGAGACTGATAGTTCTGGAAAAGGGACCCTGGTTCGAGGTTCAGTGTTGGGGTTTACTTAACTACGCCTTGTCGAAGACGAACTTGCCAGTAGCTGATAGTTCCCTTTTCCTGATCCCTTCCTACCTGCCCGTTGAATCCATTTTTGGGTGGTGAAAAGTAGCAACCTGAGCTAAGGACGGCTATTACCTGCTAAGGCATTCTGAGAAGGAGCCTCTGAAAATGAGAATATAATTTATCAAGCAGTGTGCGTTCAATGATTCAGAAAGATCCATATGTGCTTTTGTTTCAGCTACTCTAATGAGAATGTGTCAACTTCAGTTATATTCTTCTATTATCAGCTGCACTCCTGGCTAAAGCAGAGTAGCTGCTTTCCAGAGACGCATGTTCTTACTGCAAGGATATGCTAGCTTTGCAGAGAGGCTTTCTTCATCATATAGGATCTTCAGATTAGGACTGGGCCCCCTCTGATTGTCAAAAACCAGTATATTATTTCTAGAAGGAATTTGACAACATTCCAGCATCATTATCCACTACCGATTTTTAGAAAGGAAAGAAAAAAAGTCTAAGGCAGTATCTTCAAGAGTGAGTGATTCTGAGGGGTGTGGGATGGGCTGAAGCCAGAGGCCGAGACAGAACAAGATGTCACATTGTTTAACAAACCAAAGGAAAATGACATTTCTTCCAGTTCCCTGCTGAAATGAAGGTCAAGTCTTCTAGTTTGGAGACAACTGATGTCCCAAGGGGACAGAATATTTTATGGTTACAGGAATGTGTTGTCCAATAAGTAGATGTTGAGATACATGAACGGCCAAGGATTAGTATAAATGTTCTACTGAGGGAAAATGATCCTCACCCGAATTCAGCAAAAACCCTGATGCTTTTGTATCACAAGAGAAAACCCTGAGGATAAAAATGGGAATTTAGTGTGAAGCAAATAATCTTTTTTTTTTTTTTTCCAACTCAATACCCCATCTGCCTTAAGGGTGAAAAACACATAAAAGTCTCCATGGCAGCAGGAATTAAACAGGGGTTTGTCCTTAAATAGCTCAATATGTTCTATGTGGGGGCAGAGTCTAATGTCTTATTTGTGATGATGGTCATTGAAGGGTGGGCTACATATAAGGCAGAAGACGAGTTAACAAGTAGGAGCTCCTCAGAATCTATTTCTATGCCATCTCTTGGGGCGTCTGAAACCAAGATACTTCACCTGATGCTCTGGGATGACATTTCCATGCTGATTCCTTCCCAGGCAATTTGCAATAGACAATCTGCAATTCAAAGACACATCTTCACAAATTTGCTTTGTTTTACTGTTTGGTGGATATCTCTATATGAAACACCAGTCTCAGGAGACTTCAATAACAACTGTCAGCCCTTATGAGGACAACACAGTAGACAGCAAAAACCGAGTCCTCCTTGGAAAAATGTAATCTCACAGATTCTTGGATGGAAATTCCATCTGTAACTTACTTGCTCCATCCCTCTCTTTTGAGTGATGTTTGTGTGTTTATTGACTAGTTTCTAGTGTTTATGGCTTCATAACATGCCTAGGCCATCTTGATGATTGTTGGCAGTTTTAGCAAATTACTAGAATTTTGACAGCATTCAGTCACTCACCTTTTTATGTTCTAATAATAATAAATAGTACTATTTACTGAGTATCTACTGTGTGCCAATCACTGTGGTAGATGCTTTATGTACATTATCTTCAATTTTTATAACAAGCCTGCTCTCATTTTAAGGATTATGGAATTATGGCATGGAGATTGGCTAAGTAATTTTTTGCACACTAGTTGTTTTTTGTTTGCAATGATATTTGTTTGGTTTTATTGCATGAGTTTGGGGGGATTCTTGCTGGCATTGGAGGTTGATTAATGCACGTTCCTGATATTTCACTTCTTCATGCACATCTTCCTGCCATGCCAGTAACACCTCATTCGATTTTGTAATTGTTTCTGATCCTTTTCAAGTTAAAGCGGCTTACCTCTCCCTTCAGCAGGTATCAAATTTGGCTGCTGGCTGTTGATAGGCATTATAAGAGGCTGCAGATCAAAGATGGTGCATCAAATAGAGAGTGCTTTGGCTCCCAGAGAGCAAGCAACTTGGGCATTCCTTTCCATCACAGCGATGAGACGTTAGTAAGAATTAACTAATTTGCTGTCTATAAATGGGTGTCTTTGACTCAAAGCCCTAAAACTATGCTAATACTGCCTATTATCTATTTGAAACCTTCTACTGAAGTTTTCAGAAACCTTAAAAATGTATTGCCTTTGAGCACACAAAATTGTCCTTTTTTCTAAATGCTAGGTCAGTTAAGCATGCACATACATTAATTAGATTTCTTTTTTTTTTTTTTTAAGATTTTTATTGATTTATTTGACAGAGAGAGAGACAGCAAGAGAGGGAACACAAGCAGGGGGAGTGGGAGAGGGAGAAGGAGAAGCAGGCTTCCCACCGAACAGGGAGCCTGATGCGGGGCTCGATCCCAGCACCCTGGGATCATGACCTGAGCCGAAGGCAGACGCTTAACCGACTGAGCCACCCAGGCGCCCCACATTAATTAGATTTCTTTAATATTTGCCAACATGCTGTCAAATAAAAGAATACATATAGGACATGCATGAACCAAGAATTCTTAAATATGGATACAAAATGAGCATCCTGACAAAGAACTGTAAGATTTTTAAATAAAATTTCCCAAAATGACTATAACATTTCTCAAAATACATTCTTCGTGACATGAGCCCCCCAAGTTGTTCTTTGGAAACAAGAAGTTAAGTGGTCATATCAATCTGGGGCACAGTGAATGCTTTATTTCTTCCTTAGAGAGTCACAATGTACATTAGCATATTGTAGAATCTGCAGCCCTCTGCTGTAGAAAATCTGTGCTTTCCTCAAACCCATTTTTTTCTCCAATGCACTTGACCATGGAAGATTTTTATTGGGTAATACCTTTTAACATCCTGTAGACCATGCTTTGGGAAATGCTGGACAGTGAAAATGGAAAGAAAGAGACAAGTTTAAGCTTTTCAAACATGGAGGCTTCTACCAGGGAGATTTTGAGAATGCCGATCCCTGCAGGCAGGTTTCTTGCAGGTTTGAGCCTCTGAAAGAAATTTTTGGGTTCTTCAGCAGGGACAAATTTGTACTGATATGCCCATGGTCAGTGCTAGACCACCTTCTAAAAACCTGGTGTGTAATTTGGACCAGATCCCCACCCCATCCTATTCCCACCCCTTGATGACACTCTCCTCTGGAGAGGAGATCCGGTGTCCACTCCTCTCCCCCACTCCCCAACCCCACATACAAGTGAGGGGACGAAGTCTTGAAACCTGCATAATCCACCCTCATATGTATTTTTTATAAGAAATTTGGTGCATTAGAGTCTTTTTCAAATTATGGCACATATATCCTTTTTTTCTTAGTGGAAAAATAAGACTTTTGAGTATCCTATGATCAGTCTTAAGGTCAGTTTCTATGCATTGATTTCTTTAGATCTATTGAACAAGAAAGGAATTCTTAACTGTCACAATCTATTGCCTTATATTTGTTTTGAACGTGAATATTGCATTTCATGTGTCATATGCTTTACTACACTCTGTTATATCATTCTTAGGAACTATTCCAGGTAGAGCATAGCCCTTTCACACTGGTCCACCTGCTCCCAGAAAGGAGCTGTGTCAGTTTTCATTAGTGCTTATGCTTATTTAACAAGCATCCAAATGGAAAAGGTGACAGGGCAGAGTATAGGAAGTATAGGAAGGCTCTACTGTCCGTAGATCAACAACTTGAACTTTTTTCTTTTTAATTATGTTATGTTAGTCACCATACATTACATGATTAGTTTTTGATGTAGTGATCCACGATTCATTGTTTGCATATAACACCCAGTGCTCCATGCAGAACGTGCCCTCTTTAATACCCATCACCAGGCT
>NC_138373.1:57783629-57792367 GCF_054177405.1 Leptonychotes weddellii | reverse complement strand
CAGTCTTGCCAACAGGTTTGTGACATGTGACTTCCGAAGAGGGCTTTCTGATCTGGATGACTACACTGTGCCCCTTGTTGAGATGGAATGTGGAAGGACATCCATGGGCCTTGTGGAAGCTCATTCAGCCTAATGTACTTGGAAATGAATTCGCTTGTCAGAGAACAATTGACAAAAGCAAGAAAAATGTCGATTAAATTTTGGGTCTAAAAAAAGCTGCTCTTAATCATTTCTTAAAATAGCAGCACTCCATTTGATCATTGAACCCACAGAAATGTGCAGGCCTGAAATTTGGTCAGCTTTGTTTCAAAGACGTGCTTGTAAAGTCTGTGCAGCCCTTTGTTGCCTAAAACAAAACAACAAAAAACAAATTAAATGCACAAACACACACACACACATACCAATTAACTAGAAAAAAGTCTATTACTTCCTTAGCCTCTCCCTATAATTCCTAGTATTATTCAGGAATAAAACTAGCTTTCTCTCCAGTGAACATATTTTATTAAGAATTTTTTAGCATTCAGGGAAATCTGCAGCCCAGAGATAGTCAGGCCTATGGTATCATGTCTGTGTCTTCAAGTGTCTCAGTCTTCTGAAATACCCACGGAACACCTCTATCAGTGAGGATTGCAAAGTGTGACCCAAGCCTGAGGGGGCCTCTGTATCATTTCTACATGGCCGAGTTAATCATTTCCTTCAATGGTGTCCCACTGGTGTAGAAGGAAGAGACTGGGAAATCTGCTAAAGCTACAGTGATTGGAACTTGGGGTCACCAGGCAAATAGATAGATGGATAGTTACATAGATACATAGAGATAGATACATAGATATACGATAGTGCATGAAAGAGAAATTTGTTGCAAGTTACATTTCTTGGGGAATAGACTCTAACATGGAGAGTAGCTTACAGGATCCTATCAGCACACTTGGAATCAGTCTCTATGGAAGAGAAGGAATAGCAGCAGGATTGGGCAAATGGTTTGCGAAGCTTTGATGTTGGGTGGTCCTTCTGTGTTGAGCCAGTTGGAGCCAGGGTACTGTCCCTTCACACTCAACTGGTCAGTCATTGGATTGATCTGTCCTGAAGGGCAGGGTGGTTTGTTAGCTGACGCAGTTCCTGAAGGGGCCTGACAGCTGAGAGGTTTCTGCCAGGAGAATGCCCAGTCCTTCATCCCGGAGGGAGCATCCACTATAACACTCTGCAGTTTTCTCTCTTAACGCAGCGGTAACTCAGTTAATGACCCTAGAGAATCAGAGCTCTGTTAGGTTAGAAAGTTTTATTTTATTTATTTTTTTATTTTTTTAAAGATTTTATTTCTTTGACAGAGAGACACAACGAGAGAGGGAACACAAGCAGGGGCAGAGGGGGAGGGAGAAGCAGGCTTCCCATCGAGGAGGGAGCCCGATGTGGGGCTCGATCCCAGGATCCTGGGACCTTGACCTGAGCCGAAGACAGACGCTTAATGACTGAGCCACCCAGGGGCCCAGAAAGTTTTATTTTAAAGAAATATTCATGACTCAGGAGAAGCAGTGGCATTCAGGGGCAATGGTACAGTTTTCTACAAGTTGGGGACAAGTTCTGCCACAAACACTTCTCTCCTGGGGGCTAGGAAAGCAGTTTCCATTGTGAGGAGTTAGGTAAATGATGTCCCAACCTTGGCTTTAACATTCTTTCTTTGCTGTCCTACTATCCTACACCTCCACCTCTCTCTTCTCTTATTTCACCTTCTCCCTTTGCCCCCCAGACCCCTAAGGCACACATTTTTTTTTGCATATTTAAAACTATTTTATTTTTAATAAACTTTTTTGTATATGCACATTCCTTTGATACCTTTTACATTATATTTCACCCTTGGTAATGAAATTCTGACAATGAAGAATGTGCTGAACTTTTTCTTTTGTTTTATGAAAAACAACATGTATAGGATTTAAATGCAAACCAGATGGCCAGGCGTTGAACCTGGCCCCATCACTCATCTGCTATGCCAACTGGGCAAGTTGTTCACTCTCTGTGCCTCAGTTTCTTTGTCTGTAAGAGAGAGAACAATAGCCCTTTTCAGAAATTATAGTAGGTATAGTAACAACTATAGTATAGTTGTTATGAGAATTAAAAGAGTTATTTGTGAAGTGTTTAGGATAGTACCCGGTACGTAGTAAGCATTATAGAAATATGTTCTTACTAAAAAGTAAATTAAAATACTCCAGGCATGCTATCTATATTTCTTTATCTGGAAAGGGTGAGGTTTTGGAGGTGGGAGGAAGGAATTAACATTGTTAAGCACCTGGGCGCCTGGATGGTGCAGTCGGTTAAGCTTAAGCATCTGACTCTTGGTTTCGGTTCAGGTCATGATCTCCAGGTCCTGGGATTGAGCCCCATGTGGGGCTCCATGCTCAGCAGGGAGCTTGCTTCTCCCTCAGCCTCTGCTCTTTCCCCGGCTCATGCACACACTCTCTCTCTCTCTTTCTGAAAGAAAGAAAGAAAGAAAGAAAGAAAGAAAGAAAGAAAGAAAGAAAGAAAGAAAGAGAGAAAGAAAGAAAGAAAGAAAAGAAAGAAAGAAAGAAAGAAAGAAAGAAAGAAAGAAAGAAAGAAAGAAAGAAAGAAAGAAAGAAAGAAAGAAATCTTGAAACAAACAAACATTATTAAGTACCTACTATATGCCAGAAACCATAAGGCACACAGTTTGCTCTACCTAATCCTCATGATAGTCTTGTCATGTAGATATTATCCCCTTTTACAGATGAAGAAATTGTGATGTGCAGAGTTTAAATTGCCCACCGTCATGGAGCTGGTGAGTGGTGAGCTGGAATTCAGCCCAGGATCTCCTGACATTAATGGCTTGTTGTTTCCATTTCTGCTTGGTCCCTCCCATCCCATTCTCATTCCATGTTTATGATGCCCCCTCACAGTGGCTTTCCATTTTGCAGTGAACAAAAATTGATGTACTCAGAAGTGATACAAACCAGAACTTCTAACTCTCATGAGAATTTCCCCTGAAACTGTTAGTTTCATTTTGTTTCTGCTGCAACACGAAACAAAGAGTAATGGTTTGAAAAATAGGACTTGACAACATCATTTATATTATAATTTTTCCTGTATTATGAACTTTTCCCCTAAAACAATGCCCTTTATGGCAAGAAGATTAGCTTACTTTTGTCCTATTGTTAACTGCAAAAATTACGCTTTAGTTTTTGGGGTTTATTTGTATTCAGTGAATTCATGAGCAAACATTTCTACACAGAAGCAAACTCAAAACTGAGAAGATTAATTCATAATAAGTCAAATTTTGATGCTAAAATAGTTTGATCTGAGATTACCATTGACTACAAATTGCCATGTGTGTTTACTTGTTAAAGATGTCAAGTGTAATTAATTCAGTGGACCCCCTATTTGACAACCTCTGTTAACAGGATCTGCAGAATACATACTGTATGTTAATTTTCAAATTAAACCTGCCAAGGGGTTATTGGCTTTGTGAAAGTAACTGCTTTGCTCATTTGACCAAACTTTGAAAATCCCATCAGGAGAAAAGAAATGATCATTTATTAAAGACTTACTGTGTGCCAAGCACTGTGCTAAGTACTGTTACCCACATTAATCTTACTCATCCTCCATGCATTCCTGTAAGGTGCAGCTATTAGCTCCTTTGTGAAAAAAAGTCCCAGAAAGCTTTTTTCCAGACCCTATGAGACGTGCGAACTCTTACTCTAGGCCTTTATGTGCAAGACTCATTGTTTGTTAACATATATGTGCAGACCGAATTTCCCTTTCCATGTTCTGGGGGGAATGCAGAAGACAAAGAGAAAGAAAGGGATTGAATCACTCTATCACCCATGTGTTTCTCAATCACCACCAGTGTTCGAAACTCTGAGAACTCCTCAAGGAGCTTGTGTCCTTGCTTGAGGGCTAAAGGGGAGAACCTGGTAGATTGATCTTGTTCATGTTTGGTTAGGGAGGAATGCCGTCTTGGGTGGAGGAAACAAGGAGTGGAAAGGAGAAGAGATTCTGGTTGGCTGCTCCTTGTGAACAGTATCAGAAATAAGACTTTGGTCAGAGTCATAATAGCGAAGGGAATGACTTGACCCAGGAAATTGACCCTGAAACTCTGTGTCTCTTCCCCCAAACTTCTACCCTAAGCATTGCCTCACTGCCTCATTTCCCACCAGTCTCGTCATTAGTCCTACCCACTCGAGCTCCTACACTAGCCTACAGAAGCCTCCATAAGTGTTCTGGGTTGGAGAAGTTCTCACCATGGGCTGACCTCAGATGGGAGAAGGGACAGATGAAGAGGATGTTCACATTTCATCTCAGCATGGGAATAAAATGCATTTCTGACACCTCAGCTTGAAACAGAACTTATTTCCCATGCTATAACTGTAAGAAATGGTACATAGACTCTTACATTTTACTGGAGCTAAACTCCAGCAATAGTTTGTGAGAAATAGGTTGTTTGGTTGGCTGGTTGGTTGTTTTTTAATGAACTGTCTTGAGGACCTAACAACCATGAATAACAAAATTTCTCTAAAAAAAGTATCTTCCCAATTTCTTAAATATTTATTTTTTACAACATTTTTAGCAAAATATCATAAGATGGGGTTAGCTTAAAGTTAAAGAGCTATGGAAAATCAAAAGAATCTAACAAATTTCCCCAAATGGGAATGAAACAACTGACAAATGAGATTAGGAATGGCTCCAAAAGGGAGCAAAAAAGCTCACTTTACTTTGAAACAATTAAGTAATTTATAAAATACATTAATCTCACATTGTTTACTAGACTTTATCTCAGATAACATGCATTTACCACAAGATAAAATGCACATATATGAATTTATTTTACTAATTTTCTTTCCTTCTTTCTTTCTTCTTTCTTTCTTTCTTCTTTCTTTCTTTCTTTTTGAGAGAGAGCGCACATGTGAGTGGGGCAGGAGCAGAGGGAGAGGGAGAGAGAGAGAATCTCAAGGAGGCTCCATACTCAAGTGCAGAGCCAGACGCAGGGCTCAATCTCATGACCCTGAGACCATGACCTGAACCAAAATCACTTAATGCCTGAGCCACCCAGGCACCCCACTAATTTATTTTCATTTAAAATTTTATGTATTTGCCCTAGACACAGATAAATAAATGTGTACTACAATTTTTTTCTGAAACAGATTTATACTGTGCTAAATATTGTGTCCAATTTTTTAAATTAATAAAACCGATCAAACCTCCTACTTTGTACGGTCTTGCAATATCTCATTGTACTCTAGCTTTTATCATTTTCAGTATTTTCTGAACCCATGCTAAGTGGGGTTTTCTCCTGTATTTTTATTTCTGGACTTCTGTATTTTTTATTGGGCCTTTAATGTATGTATGGTCACTAAAAGAAAAAAAATCTTTGCTTACGTTCTGAGGCAAGGTATGGTAGCTAAGGAAATGCTTGCTGTTTCTTTAATATTTTTCTACATAATTGGATCTATTTTAGCAGTCTGAGTTATTGCAATGGAGTAAGGCCAATTATTCCAAAGCTGCATTTAATGGCTGCTCACCTAGCACAGATATCTCTCTTCAAAATCAACTGCAACGCAACATGCATTTTCTGAGGAATTGAAGAGGCAGGCTCATCAGCACCATTAAATAGCAACATTTTGAACTCTAGTGGCAGACATTAAGAATCTGGGACCATCTGTACTGTTATCCTGCTTCTTAGAGTTCTTGGCCAGTTGTACTCTTAACTATATTTAAAAAATGCAGATCAATGGTTAGGAACTATGTCAAATGATTTTTGTTCATAAAATCTTCTATATGAGCAAGGAACATTCTCACATGTCCTGTGTACTCAATATAGATGTGTTTGCCCAAAATTAGCCTCAAAATTGGCTTGTGCAAACCGTCATAAGCATTAGAGAAAAATGTCAAGGTTAAAATCCAAATGAAAAGTACCAGTTGAAAGAGACTGGGAAATGGAGTAATAAAACTCAGTTTCAAAATAGCAAGTGAGTAACATAAGCTAGTAATATGGACTCTGTGTGTTAAGGAATGATGTCACTAAAGCAAATCTGACACCTAACAACTCCCAGGCTATTTGACTGACTCCTCTTTGCCTTAAGAAAAATGGTCCCTGGAGGGATGTTTGTTTTCAGCACCTCCCTACTTTATGTGATCTCCCATCACTGCTCACCTCAACATCTCGCTTCAGTTTCCCGAGTGTTGAGATCACTCCCTGCCTTATACCCTTCCTGGCCAGTGTCCCACATCATCAATCTTTCTTGCCTCATCCCCACCAAAGTATATCTGCATGCATTCACTTCCTTGAGAGCATGTCTCCCACTGAGGTAGCATAGCATGATTTGGGAATCAGATAGGCCTGGGCTCAAATTCTGGCTTGGATAATTATTAACTGTAAGAACTTGGGTGAAGTATTTATGAACATCAGTATGTTTGTAAGTGAAATGAGTGTTACAATAAGAGTTCCTAATAAGGTTGTTGTGAGGAATACAACACATAGTATATTTGAAGTCACTAATATGATATCTGAAAAACAGCAGGGCCCTATAAATGAAAGATATTATAACTGACTTGATAATTCACAGTAAAAAGGAAAAAAAAAGTTTCACATTAGTGAAAAAATCTAGGAAAGAATGCACAAATACTTTATAAAAATTATAAAACTTTATTGGGAGAAATTAAGGAAGATCTAAATAAATGGGGTGATATGCCACATACATGGATTAAAAGAGTTAATATACTAAGGATTTAAACTTTTCCCAAATTAAACTACATATTCAATGCACTTCTGATAAAAATCTCAATAGATTGATTTTCATATTGACCAGCTGATATTAAAGTTTATAAAGAAATAAAAAAAAAAATCCCAAGAATATTCGAGACACTCTTGGAGTAGAGTATCAAGGAGAGAGGATTTATTCTGCCAAATATTAAAACTTGTGAAGCTACAGTAATTATGACTGTGTGATATTGTTACAGGTAAATAGACCCAGAGAATAGGAATACCTAAGACAGATTCATGTATGTCTTGATATGATATATGACATAGGAAATATTCCAGAACACTTGGGGAAATGATTGTCTCCTCATTAAATAATGCCAAGATAACTAGGTATCTAAGTGGGAACAGAATGAAACTGGACCCCTTCCTCACACCGTATACGAAAGTCAACTCCAAGTGGGTGGTAAACTTGAATGTGAAAGAAGAAAATTGTAAGTGTTTATATATTTATAAATATCTTCAGGACATTGGGCAGTATTTTAAGATGATATGAAAGGAAAAGAGTATAATAACATTAAAGTAATTGAACTAATGAAAAGACACTATTTTAAAGAGTGTGAAAATACAAGCCACAGAATGAGATCTATGCAACACAGAATCCACAAAGAACTTGTATCCACAAGTCAACCAGAAAAAGACAGACAACCCAATTAAAAAATGAGCAAAAGACTTGAATAAGCACTTCACCCAAAGGAAATCCAAACTACTAAAAAGAATAAGCAAAGATGTTTAAGTCCACCAATTATCAGGAAGTACAAGCTAAATCATAAACAGAAAGCCAATGTCACACACACCAAGAGTGGCAAAATAAAAAATCTGATAAAAACAAGTGTTGGCTGGGATGTGGAAGAATGAGAGCTCTCGTGCACTGTTGGTGGGAATAGAAATTAGTATAATTACTTTGGAATATAGTTTGCATTTTCTAATTAAACTGGAGCTACACATAACTCATGATACAGCAATCCCACTCCTGGGTATATCCCTAGAGAAATACATGCATTTGCATTTCAGAAGACATGTATAAGAATGTTCTAAGCAGAATTTTGATAATAGTCTTAAACTGTAAATGAACCCAATGTCCATTAACAGTAAAATGGCCATAAACATTAAGTGGATGGATAAATTGTGGTATGTACATCAGTGCACTGAAATTCTTACAACAACATAAAAAAAATTAGAGCTTGTTTTGGGGGAAGTATCTTACAAACACAATATTGATCAAAAGAAGCAGAGCACAGAAGAATATATACAGTGTATTCTTAACTGATATAAAATTGAAAAATAGGAGAAACCGTACCTCAAAGGGGATGAAATTATAAAGAAAAACTATGAGAGTTAAGACGGAATCACCCTAAGAATCAGGGCAGTGGTTGCCTCTAAAAAGAGAAAGAGGGTTTCAATTAGGAAGGGACACAGTGTGGGCTTTCAGAGGAGCAACAAATATTTCATTTTATATCTTGGACATTGGTTGCCAGCATATTTACTACATAATTATGCACTATACTGTATATTTGAATGTTTTTGCATTCTTCTGTATGTGTGTCATATGTCTATGACACATATATATATACATATATATATATATCCAACCCAGAAAGAGAATCATGTTGGTATTATTTTAGACTCCAAAATAAAGTGGTTATTATTCAGCCTTGTGATTTGAAACATAAAGCCAATGTCACGCTGACATCTTGAGCAGCCTTCCAACCGTCATTGGCAAGCTGTATTTAATGTTAATAAGATAACTTACATAAATAAAAAACTTACTATGGCCCAGGCAATGTGCTCAGGGTCCAGCACACATTAGCTGATTTAATCCTCCCAGCAACCCTGTGAGGTAAGTGTTATTATAATCATTTCATAGGTAAGAGTCATGCATGTTCATCAAGAAAGCATTCGTGGAGGGGCGGAGCAAGATGGCGGAGGAGTAGGAGACCTGGATTTCATCTCCTCTCAGGAATTCAGCTGGATA
>NC_138373.1:57761928-57783129 GCF_054177405.1 Leptonychotes weddellii | reverse complement strand
GGCCTGGTGGTGGGTATTGAGGAGGGCACGTTCTGCATGGAGCACTGGGTGTTGTGCACGAACAATGAATCATGGAACACTTCATCTAGAACTAATGATGTAATGTATGGGGATTAACATAAGAATAAAAAAAAAAAAAGAAAGCATTCGTGGAGAGTCTCACTCAGATTGAAAAAATCGCAGAGGTGGACTCCAACCCAGGTCAGTCTGACAGTCCAGAAGGCATGCTGAGCTACTGTCCTGTGTTACACCCTTGTTAACGCTAAGACATTGTAATTCACCGCAAAATCTGGAACATAACCAGACTGCTCCTTCACAGAGATGGTTCCTACAGCATGACATTCACTCGTCCCACTGGCACCCATGTGCCAAGCTCCACATTGGGTTTTGTGGCTACACAGAGGAAGAGGACACCAGCCTTACCCTCAGGGAGCTCTTGGTCTGGGAAGAGGGTCAGAGAAGTAAACAAATAAAATCAGTAGTTTATGGGAGCTCTAAAATGGGGTGAGGACAAATAGGGCTGGAGGAAGAAAATAGGCAAAGGTAAGAGAAACTGTTTCAACCAAACTTTAGCCTTTTAGCCAACCAACCTATCCTTCTTTACAACCTGCTTCTTTACTTGCCTCTAACTACCTTGAAGTTAAAACTCTGTCCTATCACTTGTTTTTTCACTGGACTCCAAGTTTTTCATTCTTTGTCTTAGAAAATTTGATTCTTTTGGATTCCCCTCTCCTCACCCTCCTGCCCCCCTTCCTAGCTCCCCACCTCTCATCCCTACCTTTCCCCCCTTCTCTGCCTCTTCCCCTTCCTCACCCTCTTTTGGCTTCCTATATCAGACCTGTTCTTTAATGTCTGGATCAAATGCACCTTTCTTTGTAAGCCTCCTGATAACCCCCACCCCTCCCACTCCTAGGAGTGAGCATTCCCTTTCTGATACCCTTCCACATTTTATTCATGCAATTTTTGCAGTCTATATCATATTTGATTTTGTATTATAATTATTTATGAGCATGTTTTGTCTCCCCTGCTAGAGTGCAAGCTCTTCCAGCCCAGAGACCATGATTAATTTTGCTTTGTGTTTGTCCACAGCCTTGCTGAATAGAAATGGGCACTTAACCAGAGCTTAGAGATGTTTGGAAGAAACCTGACCAAATTTTTGGAGGTTGGATGGGTCTTTTGGAACAAAAGTGTCCTGAATTGTATAATAATAGCAACTTACAGTACTTCAACATATTAAGACATTTTTAGTTGGGAAGAATAGAATCAACAAAGAGAGATTCTATCTACAAGCCGAATGCTACTGCTGTATTTTCTCCTTTTGCAAGAAAAATCATTTATGAGGAAACATAGCTGTGTTTTCACATGTATAGAATACGAAAAGGGTGGCTAATCACTCATTGATCTATTCCACCATGCTCATGAATTCTACTATCAGCAGTAACAACTATAGAATTTAGAGCATGAAAGGTATAAAATACCATGTTAACTTATGTTTACAATTGTTTCATTTTTGCTTAATGATATTGAATTCAATCATTAAAATCCTTTCAATATTTTGTTTTGGAAATTTCTTCTCTTTTTATCTCTTAGTGGATTTCTTGTCCTTTCTTTATTACAGTTTTTTCTGTGATTTTCTCGCTTGGAAAAAAATTTCCAGCTACCAGACTTTATAGAGTAGTTGGGAATCTGATGAAAATCTACGAAAGTTTGATTATATTCAGAGACCTTTCCTTGAAATTTCTTTATGTTTTAAAATGTTTAATGTTAAATGATCCCTAGGGAACTCCACTGCATACCTAGCTAGAAGTTCAATTTAGAATACTCAAGTTAACCACATTGGAGGCATGCATCCAAAAGAGAACGAATCACGAAAAGATGCAATTTTTAATCCAGGTCAGTGGGATGCTAGCCCTCAATTCCAAATCCCTCCTCTCCCTGAAAGAGTCCAAGGACGGTTCACACACTCTCTCTGTGATCATTTGAGTCACCCCCCGAGGCTTGTGGCTCTGATCTTCCCTTCCTCAGTCTCTTGACATAGACAGCTATTGTTCTCGTGGCAGCATAGAGCAAAATTAGCCTCTGTCTCGTGGTCGGGCATTTTTCCAGGGACACCCTTGGGGTGACTCGCTAGTGGAGATCTAATGTGAGGAAGTACAGGGAGAGAAGAAGGTCAGACAGCAGCCCCAACTCTGGGCCTCATGGCAAAAAGGAGCATTTTTAGGATGCAACATCACTCCGGCGGCTGTCCCCTGCAGAAGTGGGTGTCTGCTGCTTTGTATACATATCTGCAGTGGCCACAAGTGTTTTGAATTATTCACCAGTGAAAACATTTGAACCTGTTTTCCCCAATGATTGTTTTTTTTTTTTAAGATTAAAAAAATTTATTTGAGAGAGAGAGCAAGCAGGGGGAGGGGCAGAGGGGGAGGGAGAGGAAGAGGGAAAGAATCCCAAGCAGACTCTCCGCACTCAGAGTGGAGCCTGACCTGGGGCTAGATCTCACGACCCTGAGATCATGACCTGAGCCGAAACCAAGAGCCAATGCTCAACCAAGTGAGCCAGCGAGGTGCGCCAATATATGTATTTTTTAAATGTACATAAATAATAACAACGAAGAAACCATGAGATAAAGAAATGTAAATAGGTTTTCTAATATTTTCTTCTAATGCCTCCGTGGCTCCTCTTGTAAACTTCACCTTGGTCATCATTGCTTGGTTAGGGGTAACTCCATGGTTATGGTGTCTCAATTACCATCTGCCTCTTCCGCTGCTCCCGCAGCTAATAGTGAACTTCCTTCTACGTTATGCCTTCTCCTTACTGTGCTCTCTGTTTCTCACCACTTTTGTTTTGCCTCCTTTGGTGCTGATTCCCTCTGGGTCACACACAAACTTCCTAAGAAACAGATCCAGTGAGGCCTGTCAATCACTATCCTGTGACAGAGCTTTCTTGTCAGGTCCCAGGAGAAGTGCTGACCAGCCTAGAAAGCTCTGTGAATTGTGTGTTCAGCCCCAGTCCAGCACCTATGGGAAGCAGTACTACATTTTAGAATGAGGGCCACAGGTGTGGAGGGGGCCATGGGTGTGACGGCTGCTGATGGGGACCATGCATGGCTCCATACATGGTGATGGCTCTCCTTCTTCTCAGAGCCATTCTTCTGTGAGTCACCACTGGGGTTGTTGGTGACAGATCCTGATTAATTCTTTCTTTCTTGTACGGTCTTCCTCCCCAAACACCCCCAAGCCCCTCAACTTCAGAGCCACAATTTACGTCCTAAGCCCTCAGTGGGAATGCCCTGCTACTTCTGTCTTCTGATGTCCCCAGTAAAGAAACATTCATTTAACCCACTCTTTGTAAATACAAGTCCCTGTATTGAGGAAGGCAATAATGAGTTTTCAGGACAATGTGGCACATCTCAGGGCGAGTCCTCTTTGCATATTGAACCCTTCCCAGGAAGTATAGGGGTGATTTTTTGCCCACCTCTTCCACCATGTTGGACAAGTTTAAATCTAGAACCAGCTGATAGCAATCATTTGTCTGGGTCTTCTTTCCTGGAGCCTCTGGACATTTGTCAACACGGTATCCACAGCACTGGGCACAACATGCTTACTTGTCCTATGTGCCCTGGAGGCCAAGAAGACAAGGCTGCTTCTGGGCCTCGATCTACCTGTGCAAAACAGCATAGAATGAAGGCTAAGAGGCAGGGCTTTGCAGCCAGACCACTGGGGTCCATAATCCAAGGTTGGCCATATATTCACCCTGTGATGTGAACAAATCACTTAATCTCTTTGAACCTTGGTTTCCTCCTCTGTAAAATGGCAATAATGATAGACCTGCCTCATAGTATAATTGTGAGGAATAGTTGAGTTAGTCCATAAATTCTTATTATAGTTAGCATTCAGTAAATTCAGGTTTTTATCATCTAAAGGAATAATATACAGTTGACCCTTAAACAACGCAGGGGTTAGAGACACAGATCCCCTGTGCTGTCAGACAGCCATGTATAACTACTGATTTCCCCAAAAGCTAACTGCTTGGAGCCTACTGTTGACCGAAAACCTTGCTGATAACATAGTTGACTGACACATATTTTGTATGTTATATGTATTATATACTGCACTCTTACAAAAAAGTAAGCTAGAGAAAAGAAAATGTGATTACGAAAATCATAAGGAAGAGAAAATATGTTTATAGGACTGTACTATATTTATCGAAAAAATCCATGTATAATTGGACCCACAGAGTTCAAACCCATGTTGTTCAAAGGTCAATTGTACTTTTTGTGACTTTTTAGATTAGTGGGGCTTATTACACTTCTTGCTGAAACAATTGAAGATGAACAAAGTGGACGGTTTCATTACCCGTGAAATGCATGAACAAGCGAGTATCTATCTCGTTCACTACTCTGTCTTCAGTACTGAACCCCATCCCTGATGCCATGTAGACACTCAGTTAATATTAGTTATTGGTTTAGAAATTGTTAGAAAATAAAATTATATAAAAGTGAGTATTTTTAAAGGTATTTCAGTACGTTTTTATTTGTTAAAAGAAAATGTGATGATGTTCATAGACTCTAGGAACATGCAGCAGTGATCATTTCTGCTTCTTGAAGACTTCCCCCTCCCCCAGCCAGTGTCTTATGTACGCCTCATAAAATCCTCAGAGGTGGATGTTAGTAATCACATTGTCCATGGGAAACTGATCTTCCCAGAATTTGTGACCTTCATGAAGGTCGCAGGGCATTAAGTGGCATAAGGAGGATTTGAACCAGGGCCCCATGGATGGTTCTGAAGTCTGTGCCCTTTCTGCTGCTCTATTTTCACAGCAGTGAGGACAGCTCAGAGGAAGAGCTGCTGTCCAGTACCTCAAACATCTAGAAACTTGAGAGTGAAGAGCCACTCTGGAATGTAGAGTTCTCAGGCTTCCTAGATGTGTCACTTAAACCACCCTTATCATTCAGTTCCTAAACTGGTCATCAGAAACTGTTCATCTGATTAGAATTAAGAGACAGACAAATTACTGTACTAAATGCAAGTGCTTGATGAAGTTCTCACCAAAGTCTTGTCTTGTTTGATATTTCTTTTTTTTTGCCTTATTTCCACATTTTATTTTATTTTTATTTTTTTTATTATGTTCAGTTAACCACTGCATATTACATCATTAGTTTTTGATGAGTGTTCAGTGATTCATTCGTTAAGTATAACACCCAGGGCTCATCACAGCACGTGCCCTCCTCAATACTCATCACCCTGTTACACCCTCCCCCACCCTCCTCCCCTCTGAAACCCCCAGATTGTTTGATATTTCTCATTTAAAAAAAAATGCCAAATCTAGTTGATGTATTATGCAAGAAGGATCAGGAACTCAAAGGCAGATATTTGGGAGCCCGGAGGAAAATTGCAGAGAGTGTGGAATGGGGCAGTTAATTTCAAGCTTTTGTTGTCATCTGTCATAAGAGTTAATGCCTACTTACCTTCTAAACCAAAGGGGAATTTGCAGGAACCATTATTTAATGCTTAAAAATAGGTTTTTAAATAATTAAGATAAATGCTAAAAATAGCTAGGCAATAAACTTCTTTTAAATATTTTACCATAGTATATTGCTAACATGACTTACATTCAGACTGTATCCTGATTTGGATATTTCGTGTTTCTACAATTTATTTTGTAGATCCCTAATCAGAATTAAATAGTGACTATGCCTAATTATGATAATAAGTTTTCACAGGCCACAAAGAGAATGACAATTTTAGAAATAAATGCTTTTGTTCTGAATGAATTCTCTCTGAAATAATTTGTTTCTTAGATGAGTAATTTGTTGAGATAGTTATGATTTAAAGGGGTTACAACCAGAAGTAATGAGATGAAATGAAACAACAGAAAACTTGGGGAAAATATCAAGAAAATATAAGGTTTTAAACATTTAGACTGGGTGAAACTCTTCTTGGGGAACAGGTAAATGTCCTAGGTATTTATATCTGCTAAGCCCCAATGTGATTATGAGGCTGTTTATTCAGCAGGAAATATCCCAGTGCTTCTTAAATACCATTCAAGAATATTATCAAGCACACTTCTAATGTTATCTCTTAGATCCTGAGCAGGTTAGACTTTGGTGTCTGTGAGTAAACAAGTAATTATTTCCCAAAGTAATTTCCTATAGAAGTATAAATTGTCGGGCACCTGGGTGGCTCAGTTGGTTAGGTGACTGCCTTCGGCTCAGGTCATGATCCTGGAGTCCTGGGATCGAGTCCCACATCGGGCTCCCTGCTTGGCGGGGGGTCTGCTTCTCCCTCTGACCCTCTCCCCTCTTGTGCTCTCTGTCTCTCATTCTCTCTCTCAAATAAATAAATAAAATCTTTAAAAAAAAAAAAAGAAGTATAAATTGTCCTATTCTATCTACTGGGAGGGATGGGGATGTTTATCTTGAGCTATCACCTGATCTGTTATCGGAGTGGAGAACTGAAGGTGGAAACGACCCCTCTAGGTGAATCTGCTCAAGGTTCTCTTGTTGGGAATCATTAAGTGACATAAATGCAAACACCTCCAACCTAGATAATAATGCGGTCATATTCGATTTGCCTGGGTGTTTTTCTGGGCATCAGGAATTTTTCTACATTCCCCAGAAGTGCTACAGGACAGCCGAGATGGAAAACCCCTGACAGAATAGCTGAGATCTACATCCCATCTCTTATCTCTTACCTACAGTATGAATCTCCCTCTACTCTAGTGATTCTTGTGAGTCTCTGACGGCTGTGTCTGTGGTTTTGCCTGAACTCAAGGAAAATGCCTATAAAACCTCTACCACGGTTCTTAACTGTGATGGTTAATTTTATGTGTTAATTTGAGTGGGCCTTGGGTGCCCAGATTAGACATTGTTCCTGGGTGTGTCTGTGAGGGTGCATTTAAACCAGTGGACTCAGTAAAGTAGATTGCCCTCCTCAAGGGGTTGGGCTTTATCCAGTCTTTTGAGGAATTGAATACAACAGAAGGCAGAGGAAGGAGGAATGTGTCTCCCTTTGTCCTGCCTCACCAATTGAGCTGGTACATCTCATCTCATAGCCTCCTGCCTTCCAACTAGGATTTATGTCATTGGCTCTCTTGATTCTCAAGACTTCCGACTTGGGCTGAATTACACCACCAACTTTCCTGAGTCTCTGGCTTACAAGTTCCATATTGTGGAACTTATTAGCCTTAATAATTACGTAAGCCAATTCTTCCTTGTATATATCTCCTACTGCTTCTGTATCTCTGGAGAACCCTGACTGATACAGTAATACTTTTAAATTCATTGACACCTTGGAGAATCTGATAAAAACAATAAACCTTCTCCCAAGAAAATACACATATCTTGGGTATAATTCAAGCATGTTTTAGAACCCCAGAATCCCATCCCTAAAAACCCAAATTAAAGTCCCTATCTTATCTAGATAGTGCCTGAAACCAGATGCCCCATTCTTATCTAATTGGAGTTGTTGCCTCTGAAGTCAGCACTTGAGCCCAGGAGACTACGAAATTGTCATGTCCTTTCACAAAGAAGCAGGAGAGACCACTAGTGAAGCCCAATGCTGAACTTCACTGATGAGGCTGTTCAAATATTATCCGGAACCCTAGAGGTACAGACACAAACATATAATTCAAAACCAGAGCAGAATTGCAAAAATTCGGCCCCATAAATGTTACATAAAAATGCCATGGGTTGAATTGCTTTGGTCTGGTTATCAGAACTAATCTTAGCAGCAGAGCAGATGGGATTGACTTGATTGGTTTATTGGGTCTCACCCCTGCAGCCAGAAGAAAGTAGATGGACACTACAGGGGCCACTGTGGAAACAGCCACAAAGTCAACACATGTTCTCTGTGGTGACACAACAGCTCTAGGGCATGGCAGATACACTGCAGAACCTCTGACCACATGCTCTTGGAGATTGTGACACCACCAAGATGGCCACATCTCTAAAGTGTTCATCATTTGTCAGGAATCCCAATGTCTGCATCTACTCTCAAGCGCTTTTTAAAAATTGTTTCTTCATTATTAAAGGGCTTAATTTTTCACTTAAAATTTAAGAAACTATAGGATCAGGACATACAGGTTCATCTTACGCCAATTTGAACACAATTTAGTATTGAGCAAGAAGCATTTGAAACTGGATTGTTTTGTTTTATAAGTTGCTTAATAGAGAAATATGGTTTGAATCATAGCTCCTCCAACTATTCATCCGAACTGGGATTTTTTTTTTCCATTGTAAAGAAGAAAGAAACAATGTCATCCTTATTCCTCCCCACACGAAACCCCCCCCGACCCGGGGCCAAAATGCTCATTGGTTCATTTATTTGAAACATTTTGTCTTTAGTTTTTTGCATACTTGGAAGTACTTAAAGTTAGAAAATCCAGCTGAAGTGAAGGATAACCTAAAAGACATTGGTTCAAAAAAGAGAAAAATTTGTTTAGATCATTAACTATAGCAGATAGTGAAAAGTAGACAAATATCAACATGTCCCAAAAGGCAATAGATCCTGTTTATGGATGAATTCTGCCAAACTGTCAAGTAACAGGTAATTAATATTTTAAACTGTTGAAGAGTATTAAAAAAGAAAAGGAGAGGCTTCCTTATTTACTCTGTATAACTAGTATAAACCTGATTTCAAAATTGGAAAGGCAGGGCATTCAAAAATTACAATCCAATTTAAAAATACAGATGCAAATACACAAATAAAGTATTAAGAAATCAAATCCAGTAGTATTTAAGAAAATGCATGGTGACCAAGTAGGTTTCATCTCATGAATAGAAAGGTGGTTCAACATCAGGATACGTATTAATCTAATTCATGATATAGCAAATGAAAAAAGAGACCAAATTCAACCCTAAATCATGATAATGATTATTTGAAACACAATAAAAAGAATAGAAGGGGACTTCCTTAAATCCCCATATAAACCTGATGATGGAACATTAAAACCCATTTTCACTATAATTGGCAAAAAAGATGAGGCTAACCACTGTCACTGTCACTATTCAATATTTTTTGGTCATTCTAATTATTGGAATAAATCAAGAAAAAATCAAGTAAATGATCTGGAAAAACTATTAAGGAGGACTTATAAGAGAATTAAAAACGTGGATAAAAACAAGACATACAAAATTGATGGCATCTACAATTACCAATTAGAAAATGTAATGAATAAAATAATACATCTTTAAAATACCTGATAAGAAATGTTAGAACTATATTAATAAAATGAAAAAAAAGTATAAGACATAAGTCAAGGTGTATATATATATATATTGTTATATAGAGGTATCTATATAGTTGTATCAAGGCATATCAAGGCATCTATCAATCTATCTATCTATCTATCTATCTATCTATATCCTGGATGGGAATATCCAACATTATAAAGACATCAATTCTACCTCAAATTTATTGATTAATAAATATGACACTAATCAAAATACCATCCAAATTTTTGTTAGAAATCTGAAGTTTATTCTAAATATCACATGAAAGAGAAAAAATGCATAAGAGTAACAGAAAAATTTATGGAAAAGAAGAACAGAGAAAGGGTAGATCTTCCCTGCCAGGCAGGAAAACATGCCTAGTAAAGCTATTGTAAATAGAACAGTGAGGCAGTGCACAGAAATAGACACAACAATCAATGAAACACAGGAATCCTAAGACAGACTCCTCCTATAAATATGGAGATTAAGTTTTGATATAGATAGCAGTTTAAATAGGAGATAAAGGGCAAGCAATTTAATAAATGGCTACTGGATAATTTACCACAATTTGAAAAAATATAAAGCTATAAAGTCCATACATTTACAAGTTAGGTATTTAAGAAGGAAACAAAATCCCTCTTGGAAGGCAATTTCTCACTTTGCATAAAAAATGAGAAAACAAAATTACAAAGCAAAATTCTAAAATTATTAGGAGGAAATACAGGAAAAAGTTTTTTTAAAGATTTTATTTATTTATTTTAGAGAGAGAGAGAAAGAGAGAGAGAGGGCACATACACATGGGGAGGGGCAGAGGGAGAAAGAGAAAGAAACTCAAGCAGATTTCATACGGAGCACAGAGCTGAGGTGGGGTTTGATCTCAGGACCTCAAGATTCTGAGACCATGACCTGAGCTGAAACCAAGAGTCAGATGCATAACAGATTGGGCGCCCCCAGAAAATGTTTTTTAAGTAGGCTCCATGCCCAGCATAGAGCCCAACACAGGGCTTGAACCCATGACCCCAAGATCAAGACCTTAGTCAAGGTCAAGAGTTGGACGCTTACCCCACTGAGCCACTAAAGCGCCCCAGAAAATGTTTTTATAATATTGAGTTGAGGTAGGCCTTCCTAGACAAGACAAAAATTTTAGAAACACAAAGTTAAATCAGAGAATCTCTTCTTAAAAATTAATATAAAAAAGACAGTATAAGCAGAATTAAAATATGAACAGTAAGACTAATAACATATTTACAACATATTTACTAGGTAAAGATTACTATCCAGAACATGTAAGGAGAATATATAAATCAATAAAAAAACTCAAATTAGTTGAAATATATAAACAATTCATGGAAGTGGACATAAAAAGGAATAAATGAAAAAATTCTTAACGCCACAGGTAATCAAGGAAATACAGATAAAACCTTAAAATAGATTTTAACCATCCAAATGTCCAAATTGGAGAAAATGCTCGTCTCCACTATTTGGTGTGGATGCAGGAAAATATACATTTCTATAAACTGTAAGTGAAAGTATAACTTGATATAGTCTTCTGGAAGGCAATTTGCCATTTACATAAATGATAGAAAGTTCCTAGGATTTGGCCCATCCATTCTATTTCTGGGATTCAAGTCTTCAGGAATATTTACACTTAAGTGTAGAAACATATGTACAAAGATGTTCCAGTATTGCTTTTTAGCATAAAGAATTGGAAATAATCTAAATCTTCAGCAAAATATGGTATTTCTGCTACTATTGAATACTATGCGGCCTTTGAAACCAACATTAGAAAATCATCAAGTCACAAAATATATAGCTAGTAGATCCCATTTATAAATCTTCCACCACCTAAACATCTGTGTGTGTCTGTTTGTCTGGGTATGTATATGTCTGGGTGGGTGGGTATCTGTGTATACATTCACAGGAAAGGTTTAAGAAGGATCCACAAATATTGGCAACCAATATTACGTTATGAGCAGAAGAGAGGGAAAATGCACTGTTACATTTTTTCATTTATTTCTTTTCATTTTAGTTTTTTTTATAATGAGAGTGTATTCATATATTGAGTAATAAAATTTGAACATAAAATAACATGATATGAAGAATTTTAATCATACCACATAGTACGATGACCAGGAATTCCCACCCTTTTCTACTTGAGCCAATAGATACTCTTGACTACCTGGCAGGAGAACGGAAGTGCTTAATCTTCCTTTATATGACAAAATGTTTTGGTTGAGCAGCAAAGTACAAGGTGAGCAGCAAAGTGAAAGGTGAGACATGAACTGGGAGAAGATAGTCACAATGCATATATTTAACTAAGGACTTGTATCCAGAATCAATTAAAAAATTAAATGGAAAAGTCCTATAAATCAATAAGAATTAAAATAAATGGCAGAAACACCTCTAGAATGATAGATTAAGGATCTTAAAACATTTACTCCTCCATAAAAGCAGGTAGATTAAAATTGTCAAAATAAAACGTTTTTCAGAACTCTGGAAATTAATTAAAGGATTACAACAATCCAAGGATTATCCAAAGACATCACAAAAAAAGAAAACTATGGATCAATATACCTTATAATATTGACACAAAGTCTCAAGGAAATATAAACAAACACATAAAATTAAACATAAAAAATATATAATAAAAGCAACACATAAAGTGAATTATAGACCATGGCCAAGTGGGCTGATCCCAGAAATGTGAGGTCGATTTAACAAACAAAAATCAACCAATGTAACACACCAAAGTAATACAATAAAAGACCAAGAATCACACGATATTCTTAATAGAAGCAAGAAAAAAAAAGCATTCAACAAAATTCAATGCCTTTTCATGATAGAAACACTCAAACACTCAACAAACTAGGAGTAGAAGGAAATTTCTGAAACTGATGAAGTCCACCTATGAAAATCCCACAGCTTAACACAAGGTGAAAAAACAATTCTTTCTCCTTTGGATCAGGAACAAGACAAGAATATCCACTTTCATCACTTCCATCCAACACTGTACTCAAGGTTCTAGCCACTGCATTTAGGTAAGAAAAGACAAAAGCCATCCAGATTAGAATGGAAAAAAATGAAACTATCTCTATATATAGATGACACCAGCTTACATAGAGACAATCCTAAGGAGTTACATACACACAAAATGTTAGTATTACTAAACAGGTTAGCAAGGTTGCAAGATACAAGATATAGAAACAATATGCAGAAGTCAATTGTATTTCTATTTGTTAGCAATGAAGAATCTGACAATGAAATTGAGAAAGCAATTCCATTTACAAAAGAATAAAATACTTAGGAATAAACGTAACAGAAGAAATGCAGTATCTGTACAATCAAAACTAAAAATCTTGTGGAAAGAAATTAAAGAAAACTAAGTAAACAGAAAGACATCCTATTTGTATGGGTTGGAAGTTTTAATCTTCAGATGGCAATACTCCTCAAATTAATCTACAGATTCAACACAATCCCTATCAAAATCCCAGCTAAATTTTTCCAGGTGTTACCAAACTAATCTTCAAATTCATATGGAAATGCCAGGGATCTAGACTAGCCAAGACGATCTTGGGAAAGTTGGAGGACTCACACTTCCCCATTTCAAAACTGACTTCAATACTACTATAGTCAAGAAAATGGGGTACTAGCATAAGGATAGGCATACAGATTAATAGAATAAATTGAGAGCACAGAAATAAACCCTTATATTTGTGGTCAATCAGTTTTTGATAAAGATACTGAGAAAATTCAAAAGGGAAAGAATAGTTGTTTTTTTCAACAATTGGAGTTGTAGCAACTATATCCATAAACAAAATAATGAACTTTGGACGCCCATTATACCATATACAAAAACTAACTCACAATGGATCATAGAAATACATGTAAGAACTAAAACTTCAGAACTCTTATAAGAAAACTTGGGAGTAAATCTTAAGATCTTAAATTATGCAATGGTTTCTTAGGTATAATACCCAAGGCACAGAAGACAAAAGGAAGATCAAATAAATTGGACTACATAAAAATCAAAAACGTGTGTGTGTCAAAGGACACTATCGAGTGACAAGACAACCCACTGAATAGGAGAAAAATATTTGCAAATTATTTATCTGTCAATATAGATATATTGATATATTATCTGTATATAGATATACACATACATATTATATATATATTATCTGTCAATATATAGATTTAACTCAACAGTGAAAAGAAAAACAACCCAAGTTAAAAATGGGCTAAGAATTTGAATAGACATTTCTGTCAAGAAAGTATACAAATGGTCACTAAGCACGTGGGAAGATGTTCAAATCATTAGTCACTGAGGAAAGAAAAGTGAAAATCACAATGAGATACTAGGTCAAACTCTCTAGGATGGCAAAACTTTTTTAAAAAAAGACAGGTAATAACAAGTGCTGATGAGCATGTAGGAAGAATTGCTTGTGGTGTTTTTTTTTTTAATTTTATTTATTTATTTGAGAGAGAGCAGGAGCGGAGGGGTGGGGGTAGAAGGAGAGGGAGAAGCGGACTCCCCACTGAGCAGGGAGCCTGAGGGGGAGCTCAAGGGTGGCTGAGCTAAAGGCAGACGCTTAACTGATTGAACCTCCCAGGTGTCCCTGCTTGTGGTACTTTAAAATAGTGCGGTTTCTTTGGAAGTTTGGCAGTTCCCCAAAATGGTAAACATAGAGTTACCATATGACCCAGCAATTTTTCTCCTAGGTATATATCCAAGAGAATTGAAAATATATGTTCATTTAAAAACATGTGTACAGGAGCGCCTGGGTGGCTCAGTTAGTTGGGCGTCTGTCTTTGGCTCAGGTCATGATCCCAGGGTCCTGGGATCAAGCCCCATGTTGGGCTCCCTGCTCAGCGTGGAGCCTGCTTCTCCCTCTCCCTCTGCTCCTCTCCCCTGCTCACTCTTCTAATCTCTCTCTCTCAAACAAATAAAATCTTTTAAAAAAATAAAAATAAATAAAAACATGTATACAAATGTCCATAGCAGTATTATCAATAACAGCCAAAAAGAGGAAACAATCCAAATGTCCCTCAAGTACTGATAAAAATTTAAAAAGTGACATGTTCTTTCTCTTCAACCAGGTGGTAGAGCAGCCGCAGAGATGCAGATCTTTGTGAAGACCTTGACAAGCAAGACCATCACCCTCAAGGTCAAGCCCAGCAACACCGCTGAGAATGTCAAAACCAAAGTCCAAGGCAAGGAGGGCATCTCACTTGGTCAGCAGCATCTGATTTTTGCAGGGCAACAGCTGGAAGATGGCCGTGCACTCAGACTATAATATCCAGAAAGAGTCCACCCTGTACTTGGTGCTTTGCCTGCAGGGTAGCATCATCCAGCCTCCCTCCACCAGCTCACCCAGAAATACAACTGCAACAAGATAATCTGCCCCAAGTGTTATGCTCACCTGTATTCCCATGCTTTCACAAGGAGTGAGGCCATACTAGCAAACTGCACCCCAAGAAGAAGGTCAAATAAGGCCCCTCCACCTACTTCTCCTTTGCCTAAAGGAGGCCCAAGGCCCAAGGTAGCTTCAATAGTTTCCCTTTCATTGAAAAAAAAAATGTGGCATAACCATATAAGGGAATATTGTTCAACAATAAAAAGGAATAAAATATGGGTACATGGTACAACATGGTTGAACTTTGGGCACCTGGGTGGCTCAGTTGGTTAAGCCACTGCCTTCAGCTCAGGTCATGATCCTAGAGTCCTGGGATCGAGTCCCACATCAGGCTCCCTGCTCAGCAGGGAGTCTGCTTCTCCCTCTGACCCTCTTCCCTCTCGTGCTCTCATTCTCTCTTTCTCAAATAAATAAATAAAATCTTTAAAAAAAATGGTTGAGCTTTGAAGACATTATGTTCAGTAAGAAAACGACACCACCACCAAAAATCCCCAAAAACTAGTCACAAAGTGTCACACATCACATGATTTTTTTTTTTTAAATATGAAATGTCTAGAATAGGGATATAGACTGAAAGTAAATCACTGGTTGCCAGGGGCTGGGGGTGGGGCAGACACAGAGTGACTACTAATGGGAATACGGTTTCTTTTTGGGGTGATGAAAATATTCTGAAATTAGATGATGCTGATAATTGTACAACTCCATAAAATACTAATACCTAATGGATTTGTACTTGAATACCATGAAATTTATGGTATGTGAATTAAATCTCAGTAAAGCTGTTACGAAAAAAATGGGCAAAAGACTTTCACAGGCACTTTCTAAAAGAGCATATCCAACTGACAGTAAGCATAGGAGAAGATGCTTAACATCATTAGTCATGGAGAAAATGAAAATTAAAACCACAACAAGATACCACTACACACCCACTAGAATGGCTAAAATAAAAAAAGATTGACAACACCCAGTTTGGCAACAACATGAACCAACTGGAACTCTCATCCATAGCTGGTGGGAGTATAAATTGGTACAAACACTTTGGAAGATAGAATTCTTTTTTTTTTTAAAAGATTTTATTTATTTATTTGAGAGAGAGAATGAGAGAGAGAGAGCACATGAGAGGGGGGAGGGTCAGAGGGAGAAGCAGACCCCCTGCTGAGCAAGGAGCCCGATATGGGACGCGATCCTGGGACTCCAGGATCATGACCTGAGCCGAAGGCAGTCGCTTAACCAACTGAGCCACCCAGGCGCCCAGAAGATAGAATTCTATACTCAAACTAAATGGATACCTACTTTTGGATTCCCAGTAATTCTATTCCAAAGTCTTTGTCCAACAGATACGAGTAGAAATCTCCACAAAAAGACACATACAAAAATACTCAGAAGAGGTTTTTTGGGGGGCACACTTTTACCATTCTCCCCATATCTCTCTCACTCCCCAGGTCCTGTCAACCACTTTCCTACTTTTTTCCATGAGTTCGACATTTTGTTTTTTAGATTCCACATACAAACGATGTCCTATCTGGTTTATTTCAGTGAGTATAATTGCCCTCCAGTTTTTTTCCAGGTTGTCACAAATGACAGGATTTCTTTCTTTTTAAAAGCTGACTAATATTCCATATATATTTCAATCTCTCCTTTTCTTTATCCATTCACAGGTCCATGGACACTGAGGTTGTTTCCATACTTTCTTTGGCTATGTGAATAATGCTGCGGTGAACGTGAGAGTGCAGATACCTCTTCAAGGTAATGATTTGGTTTCCTTTGGATCTATCCCCAGAAGTGGAAGTGCTGGATCAGATGGGAGTTCTGTTTTCAGTTTCTGCAGGATTGCCCACCCTGTTCACCGCAGTGGCTGTACCAGTCTGCATTCCCACCACCAATGCACGACCGTTCCCTTTGCTCCGCACTCTTGCCAACATTTGCTATTCCTTGTCTTTTTCGTAACAGACATTCTAACTGGTGTGAGGTGATGACCTCTCGTTGTGGTTTGGATTTGTGTTTCCCTGATCCATGGTGTTGAGCTCCTCTTGCATCTGTTGACATTTTGTCTGTCTTTGACAAAAATGTCTGTTCAGGTGCTTTGCCATTTCCTCATTGGGTTCTTTGTTTTTGCTTTCTTTAAATTGTTTTTTAAATTAATCTTTTATCAGGTATGTGGTTTGCAAATATTTTCTCTCATTCCAGAGGTTGCAGAAGCTTTTTAGTTTGATGTAGTCCCACTTGCATATTTTACTTCTGTTACCTTTGTTTTTGGTGTAAAATCCAAAAAAAAAGTATTGCCGAGGCCAATGTCAAATAGCTTACTGCTTATGTTTTCTTTTATAAGTTCTATAATTTCAGGTCTTACATTCGAGCCTTTAAACCATTTTGAGTTGATTTTTGTGTATGGGGTAAGAGAGGGGTCCAGTTTCATTCTTTTGCATGTCCAGTTTTCCCAACACCATTTATTGAAGAGACTCTCCAGAACAGCTAGACATTCTTTTCTGGTTTTTTCCCCGAAAGACAGAAAGAAGAATTTATTTTGGTAAGCTCTCCTACTTTTTAAATGTTGAAACTATTTCATATTTGGTTTTAAAATCACTCTGCCTACCTAAAAAAGCATACTGGGCATGTTCCATTCAGACCCACAGACAGCCATTTTGCAGCAGGTGAGTGACACTATTCTTGTCCTCTTCTCCGGGCTTAAGTAATTATAATAGATTTCTGGATCTAAATGCCTTATTTAAAATGCCTTTGTAAGTAGCTACTTTACAGTAATATATAATTAGTAAAATTCAGTAGTGAGAGTTTTAGTTCAGTAAGGTGACATAAAATTAACAGATAATCCATTTGTCTGGGAGTTAATCTATTGTGGAGCAAAGTAATATTCTTTTTTTGTGAAAGATTGTAGTAAAATATGATATTTTCTTAGAAGCATTACTGGCAAGTGAAATAGGGAATAAGAAGGAATAATAAGATAGGAATGCATCTAAAATGATAGCACATAGAGAATTAGAGAAAAGATGGATCTAATGACAGAATATCAGACTTGTAAAAAGCATATGAATATATAATCTCCCGAACACAATAAAATACTAATTCTTTCTTGTTTTTACTGATTTCATCTACAAATACTGCAGTTTTCTCTGAAGTAGGCTGTAGTTTCCACGAGTGTGTAAATACAACAGACCTTGGCAGTTACAATATATCATGCAGGTAGAATTTACCACCTGATAAGAAGAAAAAAGTTCTTCAGGGTCACATTTCAGGCAAATGATTGAGTCTGGGGTAAACAGAAGCCTCTGGGATGAGGCTGGGTTGGACTTGGACTGAGTTCAAGATTGAGCAAAACTTGTAGGTGCTGAGGAAGATGCTTTCTGACGGATGAGGCGAACTGTTGAAAAATAGTGAGGCTGCAAGGCTGATGAAACTTACTTCTAATTAGAAGAAAGCGAGCCAGTCCTTTTTGTATTTGAGCAGCAGAGAGAACACACTTGAGAAGAGGAAAATGTTGGGTTCCATCACTGAAGCATTCGTGGGTAAACGTAAGGGCTCTAAATGAGAGTGCTCTGTATGATTACCTAGAGAAATGAAATCGCCTGGTTTAAGTGACAGCCGCCTTAACAAAGGGCCATGAACTGTGTCACTTAAAACAACAGAATTTATCATGCCATGGTTCTGGAGGCTAGAAGTCTGAACCTAAAGTGTCACCAGGGCTGTGCTGTGTCGGAAGGCTTTGGGAAAGATGTCTTCCTTGCCTCTTCCTAGCTTCTGGTGCCTCCTGGCACCAATTTATCTCTCTGTCTTTACATGGGCTTCTTCCCTGGGAGTGTGTCTCCAAATCTCTGTCTCCTTTAGGGACTCCAGTCTTTGGATTTAGGGCTCACCCTGCTTCAATATGATCTCATCTTAACTTGATGACATCTGCAGAGACCCTATTTCCAAGTAAGGTCACACTCACAGGTGCCCAGGGTTGGGACTTCACCATGTCCTTTCTTGGAGACACAATTCAATTTGCAACAATGACCACAGCTGGGGTAACTGTGTAAAAGGCACACGGAAGTGAAATAGCAATCTTGCCTTCAAGGAGTTTCCATTATATGAAAGATGCAACATGGACATGGGCACAATTTAAGTCCAATCATATGCATAAAATATGGAGAATCATCATTTCAGAGCTTGAAGAGATATCCAAAATCATCTGTCCAAAGCCCTTATTTTCCATATGAAGGGACGTGCAATAGAGCACTGGAATGATCAGTGTTTTGTTATGATATAGGACACTTTAATTTAAAAATAGGCTAAGTTTTTTATCTTTATTTCCTTTGCTATATCCAGCAAGGTATTTCCCAGCACAGAATTATAATATTATGAATTGATATTACTTTATGATTTTATTTATTTACACTTAAATTTTTGGGTATTTCATAACGTTGAATGCCAATTAATGCTTTTCTCCAAATCACCATTGTTCATCTCATTTACTATATCTATACTGACTATAAATACTACAATATTTTTCAATCTGTTTCTTTAATCTCTTTGTTTTTCATGAATTTGTCTATTCCTGAGTCAGCATCTAATTGTTTTAATTTCTGTGGTTTTACAATATATGATAAAGTAAGTCTTTTCAGTCTTTTTCAAATATATCTTTGCTCATCTCAAGTTGCTCTTCAAGTAGAATCTTAGCATCCTTTTTTAAAGCTCTAAATAGATTTTGTTTGAAATTACGAATGAGATTGCATTACATTTATAGAGTCCTTCCAAGGATAGCAGAGCCGGAGCAGGGTATGGATGATGTTCATATGGCGGCGGGGGGAGTCTGGAGTGGGTTGTCAGGGCGCAAGTAGGGTAAAGAGGGAAATCATGCAGAACCATCTCTTGGTATTAGGTGTCAAAGCCTGAGTAGGGCCTGGGGGACAACCACAAAGGTGGGGACAGCCTAGAGGGGGAATTAAAAGCCCATGGTTCATATCTATGGCATTCCTGCTAAGGATGCATGACTTGAATTCCATCATGAGGAAACCTCTGACAAGGCCAAATTGAGGTACATTCTGCAAAAAACTGGCCTATCGTCTTCTAAAGTATCAAGGTCATGAAAGTCAAAGGAACACTAAGGAACTGTTAAGACTGAAGGAGATTAAGAGAGAGAACTAGGGCGCCTGGGTGGCTCAGCCGGTTAAGCGTCTGCCTTCGGCTCAGGTCATGATCCCAGGGTCCTGGGATGGAGTCCCACATCAGGCTCCCTGCTCAGCAGGAAGCCTGCTTCTCCCTCTCCCACTCCCCCTGCTTGTGTTCCCTCTCTCATTGTGTCTCTCTCTGTCAAATAAATAAAAAATAAAATCTTTAAAAAAAAAAGAGATAACTAAATGACATGCATGATTCTGAACTAGATACCTTTGCTGCAAAAGATTACTGAGACAATTGATGAAATTTGATTATGAGGTTTAACAATTAGATGGCAGTAATATATCAGTAATAATTTCCTTATTTGAATGGTTGTATTCCCAATTTGTAGAATGCCCTTGTTTGTAGGAAACACACATGCGAGTCTTAGATGATAGGGAAAGCAATTTACTTCAAATAATTTGGGAAAAAAGCAGGTTTTCCATAACTACACAATTACCTCAAAAATAATTTTCAAACAGGAAACAATTATGTGCTGACAATTAATTTATAGACTAAATTGAAAGAGAATTCAGTGTTTTCAAGATTGAATCTTCCCATTTAGGAACATCTAACGTATCTTCATTAATTCAAGTTTTTTTGCTTTTTGCTTCTATATTGTCCAGGAAATTATTATTTCTTCTGTATAGGCCTTATTTTATTCTTTGGCATTTTATAATGGTTTTTGCTATTGTGAATTTGTGAATGGGATCTTTTTTCCATCCCCCCCTTTTTTATGCTGATACATAAGAAATCTATTGAGATTTATATGTTTATTTTTATCTTTGGCACTCAGCAGGCTTCTGACCTTTTATTCCATTTCAGTTGTTTCCCTTGTATTTTCTTAGTAATAAGTCATATCTACAAATAATTTTGGTTCTGTTGCTTTATTTTATGATTTTTTACCTTATTTATTTTCTTACCTTATTGCTGATAATTCCAGAATGAGGTAACATATAGTCTTAAAAGCTGATATGCTTGTCTTAATCATGGCTTCAGTGGGGGTGCCACTAATATTTTGCTCTGAACTATGATTTGACTACTTGTTTTTAATAGATTCTCTTTATTATACTAAGGGAATATCCTCTTATTCCTTACTTTGTGAAGATTTTTTCCCCCTAAGGATTGCATATTGAATTTTATCAAGTATTTTTGTGGCAATATTCATAGGATTTTTCTCACTTAACCCACTTAAGTAATGAGTTGCCTGAGCAGATTTCCTAAAGTTGACTGATTAATAAATTCTCAGAAAAAATTCAACTTTGGAATTAATATAATGTTGGATTTACCGTGATAATGTTCCATATAAGATTTTACAACTATAAAGTAGCTTTAAAATTTTCTTTTATAACTATTTATTGATAGTGTATCCAATATTATTTTTAAATATATTGATATTAGATCTGCTTAACCCTTGCTAGCTTCCCT
>NC_138373.1:57733029-57761828 GCF_054177405.1 Leptonychotes weddellii | reverse complement strand
AGCCCGGTGGTGGGTATTAAGGAGGGCACTGGGTGTTATACACAAACAATGAAGCAAGGAACACTACATCAAAAGCTAATGATGTAATGTATGGTGACTAACATAACATAATAAAATAAAATTTAATAAAAAAAAGGTGAACTAGGAGTTGAGAGAGTCAAACCAATCCATCACAGTGTAAATCTTTGCCTACTCCATATCCATAAGCAAGTAGTTATGCATTTGGAGCCTTCCAGACAGTCACAATAGCAACAACTTACTCCTACCTAACATGCAACTATGCCTCATGCCAATAAAACACGCTCTCTACCCAAAGAAAAGGCACAAATCCCATTAAATGCTCTATCCACCCCTGAAGAAGTTCAGTCCTTTTCTAGTTCAGTCACGTACCCATCTTGGTATCCAATAACCTCAAAACTAAATTACAGTTAACCATCACCTCATAGATATAGAAGTGAAAAGGAGAAGAGAAAATAGAAAATTGGTTACCACATACAAATACACACATAATAAAGCAAGCAGGAAAAACATGTACAGCTATGATAGTCCTCCAGTCCTGCAACAGGTCAGAAAAACATAACTGGTGTTTATAAGTTTCTTTGTCTACTAACAATCTTATGGGTCACTTTGCCCTAAGTCATCAATTCAATGTTCTATATCTTAGTGGGGGTGACCCGAGCCTTCCTTCCATAAGTGTCTGAGTTTTGTCTGTGTTGTGTTGCTGTGGTCCTCCATTAATCTTTAGTATTGGATATAGAAGTATTAGGAGACACCCCAGGGGATTCTCTGGGTTATAAATACTCCTCCCTGCCCTTGATATGTACCAGTAACTCTATTTCTGCTTTATAATCAAGGTCAATCACTCAAGCTAGAGCAGAAAATCCCTTTTTTGTCTTTGTTCTTTGTTCTTCAGTAGCAAGAGCATCCAAAGGTGGCCAGCTGGCTAACTCATCTTTTAGTTCAGTGAAATCATTGTTGTGTCATAGGTGGAGGTAGCCATCCATGGGGAAATAAGAAATTTAAGCTAGCAGAGTTCAAAAATCATGGCAAAGAGAAGTAAACATTTTGCAAGTGAGTTTTATAATAGCGAGAGGAACCACTCACACTTTGCCCTCTTGATTCCCAGACCCTCATATTTTATTGACAGGGGAATCAGCACCATATTATAAGACATCCCCAATATCAGGGAGTTATCTTTCAGCTGGTGCGTAGATGAGTTTTCAGTGGGCCATCTCACCATTGTATAAGGTGTTGGGATACAGAGTTAAAATCCATAAATCTTGTACAAATAAGTCCATTGTCTCATTTAAAAATATATAAAATGAATTCCTTGGTCAGAGGAATATCAGGTGAAATACTATGACAACAAAAATGACATCCGGGAAGATCATGGATGATTATTTGTAGCAAAAGCACTTGGACAGAGAAGGCAAATCCATACCCAGAAGTAGATTATTTTCTGAGTTATATATCAAAGGCTAGACCCAAGCAGGTCATGAGAAAAATTTCATAGGCTTCACTTGCTGACCGCCCACTCACAGACCTGAGCCAGTCTGCTGGCTCACAGAGGTAGGCCATACCTGAAGTCAGAATATTTAAATGCCTCTGTATGGTTAGTAAATACTGCTTCCAGAGCTTCCTTCTCTGAACTCCCTGGCTGCCTCAGCTCCTCTTTTCAGATCTAGGCAGTAAGATGAGGAAAGGTATAAGTGATCCCGCTTTTGATTTTGTTATTGTTGTCTTAGGGACCAAAAAAGAGGCAGGGAAGGACCTTCACGTTTGTTCACATACTATCCTTGGCATTCCAAATTTGGCTGAGATAGACACCTTCTCCTTAATGAGTAATAACCACTACAGCTTTTCCTGCTCCACATCAGTATCTTGTGAATACATAGTACGCCTCACTATATTTAGTTTGATAAATTAAAATGTCTTAAATTAAACTTTGATTTGAAACGTTTCCCCTGTGAGTTCCAACTTGAGACTGAAGTTCAGGACTCAACTTTAACCTCATCTTGGGTTTGTCCTGGCCCATGTTAATGAGCTTGTGGAGAGGGAAGGGCAGTGCCCCTTAACTGACCTGACAGACTTCAAGGCAACAGACAGCGGTGGGCTGGCCGTGGTTTTGTCTCACTATGTCCCTCCCTGCTTTCACCGGCTGATCTCCCTGAGAAGCCCTCAGTCCCTGCACAGAGGCTAGCCTCGTGCTCTGGTTTATGTCAGAGCCCTGCAGTTTATCCTTCTATATGGCTCCCTCATCCCAGTGGAAAAGTAGGAGAGGGAAAGAATGAGATGGATAGGCTCACGCTGCAATATTTGCCTCAAAAATTCTCTAATGAAGGGGCACTGGGGTGGCTCAGTTGGTTAAGCGACCACTCTTGATCTCAGCTCAGGTCTTGATCTCATGGTGGCGAGTTCAAGCCCTTGTGTTAGGTTCCACGCTGGGGTGGAAACTGGGTTTTTTTGTTTGTTTGTTTGTTTTACAGTCTCAAAGTTTCTTTAAAAACCTTTAATATTTAGGGGTGCTTGGGTGGCTCAGTCGGTTGGGTGGCTGACAATTGGTTTCTGCTCAGGCCATGATCGAGCCTCAGGTTGTGAGATCAAGCCCCACATTGGGCTCCATGCTCAGCATGGAATCTGCTTGAGATTCTCTCTCCCTCTCCCTCTGCCCCTCCTGCTTGTGCCCTCTCTTTCTAAAATAAATAAATAAATCTTTTAAAAAACCCCTTTAATATTTATTCTGATTATAAAAATAATACATGGTCATTTAAAAATGATATCATACAAAAATATATGGGAACTAAGATTCTCTTTTATTCTCACACACCCCTCTTCCAGTGATAACCCTTGCTATCAACTTTATATTTTATGCACACACACACACAAATATGCATGTATATACACCATACTATAATAATTTATTTGTATTTTTACTAAAAGGAGTATTAGTATGCATTTTAAAAATTTTAATAATATATTTATTCATTTATCCTTAACAGATCATCTTATTCATCTTATTCCTTTTCAGCAGTGAGTGGTGTGATATTCCACAGCTGGTCTGCATCATAATTTATTTAATCAAGGCAGCATGAGTGGAAATTTAGTACCTTATATATTGTGCTTTTTTATATCTATGCACCTATGGTGATGATTTTTTAAAAGTAGAAATTTCACCTTTTCCTCCTTGGATTTGGACTCTTTACAAAAGTTTGCAAAATATAGAGGCCACCTAAGCTTATGGATTCACCAATGCATTTGGAAAGCTGGACTTGCTGGTGAGTGCTAATTCAGAATCATTTCTGAGCAAAACAGCCTTCTCTGTTTTTGTTTGGAGAGGAGGGAGTTGGAGCATGAAGTGTTAGTAAATGTAGTTTGTGTACAATTGTTCCTTAAATAAATGTGTGACACAGAAAGCTCTCTAAAGAACGTATGTATCTGTAAGGCATAGTAAAAATAGCCTTTATTTTTGTCTTTAAAGACAATAAAAGTAATCTGCATAATGATATTTTAACTGAACGCCCCCCCCCACACACACACACACTGACACATACCCACATACATACACCCCAGAAGTTGCAACTGCTTGGAAGAGAAGTTTTTATACTCTATTTGTAATAACTTTAAGTTTTTTAGTCACTGAACCGTTCTATCATCAATTTTCATTTCTTTTTATTTTACTTTGAAGTGGACTGGCTCCAAGCTGACTAAGTCACGCATTTAAAATAATTAAAAGTTTCATATGGCCGAAGAAAAATATACTCTTTCCTCCATCTTGGTGTGTGTCCTTTTCTCCATTCATTTATCACTGTAATGCTGAAAAATAGTAAACCAAAGCAGCATTTCATGTCTAACCTTCTTGCCTCCAACATCCAAGATGAAACTCGTGAGTCTCTACAAGCTCCTGTGTATGGGGCCTTCTATGGTCTTAGCAAAGACACTGAAACAACTAAGTGGTTTCAAAACTATATTTACAAATAATGTTTGTATATTTGTAATATTTTTAGAAGAGTACTTCATGCTAGAAACGTGGCTTTCTACGAACAGTAAACCAAGGTGAACCAGAGAAGTGCTATGTACTGCTAAAGGCTAATGCATCTTATTTGGAGACAGACAGCAATGCCCACTAGTATTAATGAGGTCACACCAGCCTGGGAATTCTCTTCTCTTGCAATCTCCTCTTCCTACACCCCTCCCTCCCCATCTCCCTAAACTGCTCTTGTAGATGCATTGCACTCATGTTTATTTCTCTAATTTTAGGTGATGGAGACTCCAGAATTTCTCAGCACAAAGAATTAAGTGGTGGCCATCGGGTAAGGAGAACTGGAAGCTGGATTTATAGCGCTCTTTACAAAAATTTGAGAAATTATTAATTATATTAAAGAATGCCCTTTCCCCACCTAAAAGCCAACAATACCAGTGTTTTTATTTTATTTTTTAAAGATTTTATTTATTTATTTGAGAGAGAGAGAGAGAGAAAGACAACATGAGTGGAGGGTAGGGCCACAGGGAGGGGGAGAAGCAGACTCCCTGCTGAACAGGGAGGCTGATGCGGGGCTCGATCCCAGGACCTCAAGATCATGACCCGAGCCGAAGGCAGACGCTTAACCAACTGAGCCACCCAGGTGCCCCAATACCATTGCTTTTAGAGTGGAAAAGGAACATAGAGAGAACCGGTTCTGATTCTCTTACTTCATACATTAGCTGTGCCAGCTAATAGCACAGCCAGTTCCCCGTCTCTTACTCCAGTTTGGTATTTATGAAACATATTCAAAGTGGTAAGTAATTACCACAAACTTGATATTTGGTTTTTGGAATTGGCTTCATACTTGTGTTTAAATGTTGCTGTCCCTGGTTTTTATTTACTGGTGCATTTAGGAATCCACTTTAAATGAAGAATGAAGTCATACAGCCAAGACCGGACTTAGGGGGATACACAGAAGTTGAAAAAAATCACTTGTTTCCTCTTTCTCACTGCAACTTCCCTTGAAATTTTCCTAAAATAGTGTTGCGGTTGAATGTCCAAGTGTTCTTTCTGCTGCATGACAATTTAATCATTTGGATGCACTAAAAACAAAGTTTCAGCAAAGATAATTAGGGAGTTTATTGTAGGTTCTTTTTTTAAAAGCACTGAAAAAAGATTTTCTAGGGAGAAGCTGTAATAAGCTTGAAGGTAAGATGATCGCTTTATCTACAATGACAGTTTAATTTGTGATTATGTGGAGATTTTGAAAGACTGGCACGATGGGATCTAAAAGCCCTTCTTGCTGTATAATGTTCCATCTCCCTATTAGTACATCTTCCTAGTCTTTACTTTCACCCAAACAGAAAAACACATGTGTGCCTTAAGGGTACACTAACCACCCCACAAAGATTGCTGTTAAGAATTTCCATGTTTGTTGGTGACAACACCAAAATTGCTTCTGGAAGTGGATGTCCACAGAACAATATGTGTTGGATGCCAGAGTGAGTGCTGCAACATAGAAATGGTTGCTGCATTTTGTGTGTGCAAAGAAAGGTCCAGAGATATGAGAAAACTTGGTTCTTTCAAAAAAAGTGCAAACAACGAATCATTGAGCACTACATCAAAAACTAATGATGTACTGTATGGTGACTAACATAACAATAAAAAAAAAGTGCAAAATGTTCAGTAAAAGTGAACAATGCTGTCTTCAGTGATGGGAGTGTTTTATGTCCGTGTTGTCCAATACAGTAAGCACTTGCCCAATGTGGCTACTAGGTGCTTGAAAAATGACTGGTATAACTAAGTAACTGAATTTTAATTAATTAATTCTAATTAATTTACATTTAGATAGCCACATGTGGTGAGTGAATACCATGTTGGTCAGTGTAGTTCTAGAGCATAAAGGAATGGATGAGAGTGAGATGAGGGTGGAGTAAGCCATGATAGGAAGTATGGCTTTTGTCCTGTAGGTAACAAAGAAGAACGAAATGGCTGATGGCTCAGGGTCCTGAAGTTAGCGTGAAAAAAAATAAGCTCAAGGGCACAGGTAGAGAGGTTGGCCATGGACTACGACATCTCATTTCCTGGGATGAGAGGAAATGGGGCCAGGGTGGGTGTGAGAGAAGCTACAACTTAAAAAGGCAATGGGAAGGGAAGGAAAATTAAGGCAAGTCATATCAGATTCATTTGTTCCAAGTAGCAAGAGAACAGTTTGTCTACTGAAACTGAGGGCTTGGGAGATGAGTAGAGTGCTAGGAAGATAGGAAGAGGAGAGTAGCGTTGGTCTGCAATATCACTTGGGACTGACCAATGATAAGTGATTGGATTTCCTGGTGGCGGGACTGACGCACAGCTGAGGTTGAACACTGGCTTTAAATAGCTCCAATCTGCAGTTCCAGAAGGGTTTATCCATGTGGGTATGAAATGGAAGAAAGTGTATTGTAGTAGGAATCCAGAGTTGTAGCCCCAAGCAGTTGTTCCCAAAGGCCTGGAGTGCAAGGAAATTAAGTAAGCTGGTAAGGGAGTGCTTCAGATAATAACTTGAGGTTCTGAAAGACCTAGAAGAGTAAGTTAGATTAAAAAGTAGAAGATCAGAGTTGAAGACTTCAGAAGCATGTTTGTAGATGACCACAAGATCCATGGTGTGGCCATGGTGATTGATACAGGGCTGCAAAGGAGTAGAGAAAGGCAATGGAGTTGAGGTGTTGAGGGGCATCTATATTAACAATAAACAATATGGCAAGACTTGGGCTAGGGAAAGATGATGTGAGCCAGATGTCACTGATAAGTGAGAGAAGTTAAAAAAAATGAGAGACATTATCAGGACTTCAGAAATAAACATGCAGAGGAAGGAGAAGAAGGAGGAGTCACTGTAAGGTGACAGGAGCATTAAAGAAAGACTTTTTTATGTGAAAGTGGAGAAATCATGCCAACTCTGCCTCCTGACTCTGGAGCAACACTGTTGGGAGATGCAAGGTCTCCAGCAGCTAGGGCTGGTGGGGAAGCAGTGTCCTTCAGAGTAGCAGCAGGTTTCAGTTAAGGAAGGAGATGGAGTGAGTGGTCACCAACTTAATGATGTCAGGGAGCTTATTTACTGGATATGGAGATTCAAGAGGGCCTGTGGGCTATATAGCAGTGAGGGGACCAGTGAGAAATAGGAGAAATGATGGCAGAGGGACAGTCTTTTGGTAGAGTGACAAATTTGCTAGTATGATATGTAATCATTTTTGCTGACTTTGGAAACGTTTTAGGAAAAAAAACAGAATTTAGACCCTATCACCAGTTAGATACCGGGGCAAACAGCTTTCACCACAGGTAGGGGATGAATAGGTCAAAGATTTTACTTTTTCTTTCATCCAGCACAGGGCTATGCATTCAAAGAGGGAGGGTGTAATGGAAGAAGTTTGTTGATCTGCTTTTCTGACCATCTTGAGAAACAGGATAAATTCTCATTAGTCTCGGATGATTCGGGTGTGACTGCTTACCTGAAGGAGAAGGATAAATTATATTACCTTACAAGTGCTTTTACATTCCAGTGATTTTGTGAATCTAAGCTAAATTAGCTTAGATTTCTAAATACTGTAAACATAGCAGAACGTCACTACAACATTTTTCTGAGGGTTCATGTGACCTTATTTTATAAACTTAAAATCAGAACATGTGGTCCAGCAATAGATGTTTTCTAATCTCTAAATTGAATAATATGAAGCCACACTTGGCTAAACATTGAATGCACTGCCTTTGTAGAAAAGAATAAAATAAATTTACACTGGAATTGTCCCAGAAAAGCCTAAGATATATGACTACCATGCTTATAAGTGAGAATAATTTATCAGGTGGATATTTCAGTAACTATACCTTTTTGGTTATAGTTTAACAAATTCTGATCTAGGGCACAGAATGTCCCAGTGAAGTTCCAGTGAAGTGGTCCAAATCCAAGAAATGAAAGATATAACTTTAATGGAATGATTTAGACTTTTCTTCTCTACTTTAAAGTCCTCTGGTCTTATCTTTCTCCTGTTTTTCCAAGTATTCATGCCTTATACAGTTTCCTTGTTTAATTTTACTGCTCAGAAACACATTATCTCACTTAAAATGTGGAAGCCAGTGAGAGTAAGTTAGCTCTATTTGCAGCACTGTAACTCAACAAAAATTCCTTCTTCTGCAAATGATAAAAAATTCTCAGCATGTTTAGCCACAGCTAATCCTATTCCTCCGGGTGTAGTGTAGTGCTGTACATTGGAACGTTTTAAGAGCATTACCCAGCTAAGCAATAAACATGCTTTTAAAGGCTTATAGGTAATATGCTGACTCAAAGCAGAAATGATATCATTTTAAGTTGCTACATTCTCATTCATTCTTTCTAAAGACCCGTGTACGCTTTTCAAGGTCTTTAGCCCCCTCTGCGACAGTCTGCTTATATAAGAGGTGTCTCAGGTTTCAGTGTGTTCTATGATCTTAAAACAGAACAAACCAAGGGGCGCCTGGGTGGCTCAGTTGGTTAAGCGACTGCCTTCGGCTCAGGTCATGATCCTAGAGTCCCGGGATCGAGTCCCGCATCGGGCTCCCTGCTCGGCAGGGAGTCTGCTTCTCCCTCTGACTCTCCTCCCTCTCCTGCTCTCTCTCTCATTCTCTCTCAAATAAATAAATAAAATCTTTAAAAAAAAAAAAACAGAACAAACCAAACACAAACAAGAAAATCTCAATATTCATTTGAAATTTCATGAGATGAAGACTTCTCAGTCCAGGGATCAAGGCCAGCCTCTTCTTATTGGTGACAGACCTGGAGTCGCTGACGAGCTATGGCTGGGACTTGCCTATGCTGCCGAAACCACTTTTTGGTGACAAGAACTTTGGTTGGGCTTATAGGAACTGGAGGAGAAGAAAAATAAAGAAGCGAGAAGAGAATGAGAGGAAAGATACCCCATTAGGGTTGAAGTGGGCAAAAGAAGGCAAGGTCAGAGCTAAACTAGGAGTTTCTGAGAATCAGACCATGGGAACAGAAAGGAATTTTCCATAACTTCTAGAATCTGAGGAAAAAGGGTGTTTAAAATATTCTTGAAAACTTGGGAGTTTTTTCTGAAGTTCCCAGATATTAAGAATGGGAGGTAGGAGCTATAGTCCATGAGGACCTTGTAAGAGTCTCTGAACCTCATATAATGACCCCAAGTTATTGTTATTACAGTAGTAAGGTAGACTAGATATGTCAAAATCTTGCAACAACAAATCACTTAAAAATACCAGGAGATTTTTATTAAAAAAAAAAAAACATATCAAAGGAAAGTCAAGAAAAGCACTGTGGTCAGAGACAAAGGGAGAAAGCCAGTCCTAGGAGAGCAGGGATTGCTGAAACTGCTACAATCCCCGGGAACATCTAGACAGCCTCATGCTTAGCACTTTCCTGAAAGGAGTTTTAGGAACAGTTACTACCTGAGAAAAATGAGAAGAAAATAAGTCTGGAAGACTCAGACAGCAAGGAACCTGTCTCAGCCTCAATTCGGAGTAGGGATGAAAAAGAATCTCCCTCAAGATTTCAGGGCCCCCAGCCATGACAATCGGCTTAAGTTTTGAAGATGTACTATTTGTGTGATGTATAAAATCCCAAGATAAAGGCGGCCCTGGTTAGACATTACCTCGAATGACCTCAGAAGTAAAGTCAAATTCTTTCTCTGGGAATGCACCCTCCACTTAGGACTTTCACTCCCAAAAAGGGAGTTCCCACAACCATGAGCCCTTAAACACACTCAGCAGAAACAACACGCACAAAACTGCACCCACAAAGAATTATCAGAGGCAATAAAGCAGGTAGGCTTAATACTTTTAAAGAAATAAAATAGTACCTTTTTTTTAATTAGGCTCCACGCCCAGCATGGTTAAGACCTGAGCCGAGGGCACCTGGGTGGCTCAGTTGGTTAAGCAACTGCCTTCGGCTCAGGTCATGATCCTGGAGTCCCTGGATCAAGTCCCGCATCGGGCTCCCTGCTCGGCAGGGAGCCTGCTTCTCCCTCTGACCCTCCCCCTCTCATGTGCTCTCTGTCTCTCTCATTCTCTCTGTCTCAAATAAATAAATAAAATCTTTAAAAAAAAAAAAAAAAGACCTGAGCCGAAATCAAGAGTTGGATGCTTAACTAAGCCACCCAGGCACCCCAACAGAGTAACTTTTTTAAAGGAGTGAGGAAAGAGAGGTTATACAATGATCAGTCAGATTAGAAAAGGAACCAGACTACAATTCTAGAAATGAGAAAAGTAATATTTGAATGAGACACTTAATGGAAAGGTTAAATCACCAAATAGACATAGCTGAAGAGAGAATTATGAGGAATACATGTTATTAAAACAGCAGAAAATATGAAAGGGAGGTCAAAATGCCTGATAATTTTCCAGGATTGTTGCAAAACACATCTCCAGTCCAGAAGACCAACACATCTCTACCTAGATAATAGAAAGAAATTCATACCTAAACTCATTTTAGCAAAACTGCAGATGACAAAAAATAAAGAGAAGCAGTAACGGCTGCCAGAGGAAAAAAAGGCAATTTACCCAAAAAGGAATAATAAGCAGACGGAAGTCTGAGTCCCTCCACAGCAGCGACGGGGACTGCAGACGGCAGAATATTAAAATTTCCAAGTACTGAGAGAAAGCAACTGTAAGACAGGAATTGTGTTCCTTGAAAAATTATCTTTATAACCAAGAGGGAAATATTTTCTGTAATATAAAACTGGGAGGATTTACCACCAACAAATTGTCACTTCTGGAATTTGCCAAGGGTGTTTTTCAAGTGGAAGGAAGAGATCTCCAAAAGAACATCCGAGCTATAGGAAAAATGGCACATGAATAAAATCATAAATATATCACTGAATATACTCAGTATTAAGAGTATAAAACAAGAATGCCTAATTTGTGAGGTTCACAATAAAAGATATAGAGCTAAGAGACTGGACAAAAATTGAATGTAACCTGGGAGATGGGTTGGCAGAGGTTGGAAATAAAATAAACCTCTGTGTATTATTTAGAAAGTTGGTAAGTATATCCACTAGAAAGTTACAACAGCTCTAAATATATATACACCTAATATAACAGACTAAAAATATGTGAAGGAAAAATTAATGGAACTATAAGAACAAATTGACATTTACAACTGCAGAGTGGAAAATTTCAACATACTTCTCATTATTTAGAGATAATGAATTACAGCAAAAATACAAAAACTTGAACAACACAATTATCAAGCTTGATTTAATGGACAATATGAAATTAAGTTAAATAATACGAATATTCTTTAACAACATGGACATTTACAAATTGATCACATACTAGGGCATAAAACAAGTCTCAGTGAATTTTATTTTATTTATTTTTTTAATTAAAGATTTATTTATTTATTTGAGAGAGAGAGTAAAGTGAGAGAGAGCACGAGTTGTGGGGAGGAGCAGAGGGAGAGGAAGAAGCAGGTTCCCCACTGAGCAGGGAGCCCCACGCAGGACTTGATCCCAGGACCATGGGATCATGACCTGAGCAAAGGCAGATGTTCAAATGACTAAGCCATCCAGAAGTTCTATTTTATTTTATTTTTAAAGATTTATTTATTTATTTATTTGAGTGGGGGAGGGTAGGGACAAAGGGAGAGGGAGAAAGAGACTCTCCGGCAGACTCCCTGCCGAGTACAGAGTCCAACACGGGGCTCTATCTCATAACCCTGAGATCATGACCTGAGCTGAAATCAAGAGTTGGATGCTTAACCAACTGAGCGACCCAGGTGCCCCCCAATGAATTTTAATAAACAGTTATCATATAAACCACGTTCTCTGACTACACTTAAATAAGTAAAAAGTTAACAACAAAAAAATGAATTTAAAAATCTGAATGGGGCGCCTGAGTGGCTCAGTTGGTTAAGCGACTGCCTTCGGCTCAGGTCATGATCCTGGAGTCCCGGGATCGAGTCCCGCATCAGGCTCCCTGCTCGGCGGGGAGTCTGCTTCTCCCTCTGACCCTCCCCCCTCTCCTGCTCTCTGTCTCTCATTCTCTCTGTCTCAAATAAATAAATAAAATCTTAAAAAAAAAAAAATCTGAATGTATTTGGAAATTTTAAATAACTCAATAACTCATGGATCAAGGATGGATCAAAATGGAAATTTAAACATAGAAACTAAATGATATGAAAACCCCATATATTGAAACTTGGACAATGCAACCAAAGAGAGGCTTCAAGAGACATTTATAGCCAAAAATGTATATAAGAAGAGGAGAGTTAAAAATTAATGCAATTTCTGGGCACCTGGGTGGCTCAGTTGGTTAAGCGACTGCCTTCGGCTCACGTCATGATCCTGGAGTCCCTGGATCGAGTCCCGCATCGGGCTCCCTGCTCGGCAGGGAGTCTGCTTCTCCCTCTGACCCTCCCCCCTCTCATGTGCTCTCTCTCATTCTCTCTCTCTCAAATAAATAAATAAATAAAATCTTAAAAAAAATTAATGCAATTTCCAATTTCAAAAGTTAGGAAATGCAAAAGCAGATGACAGCAGTAAAGATAAAAGCAGGAGTCAGTGAAAAAGAAAACAAAGATACAGTAGAGAGAATTAAAAAAGTGAAATGCTGGTTGTCTGAAAAATTAAAACAGAGAAATCTTATTAAAGAAAAGGTGAGAAAACACAAAGAAATAATATTCTGAATGAAAAAGGGACACAACTAGAGAGATACAGAAAGATAGAGAAGATGGAACAATACCACCAATAACATTTTTTCCAATAAATTTTAACAACAGATGAAATGGGAAAGTTCCTAGAAAAGTATAAATTACTGAGTGAGTATTGCAGAACTAAGTATTAAAGAGTGAGTGAATATTAAAGAAATTAAAGCAATAGCTAAAACTCTTCTCAGAACCAGAAAGGTTTTTAAATGAGCTCTACCAAACTTTTAAGAACAGACCATTCCAATCTTCTGCTAACTCTCCCAGATACCAGAGAGGAAAGGACAGTACTCCCAAATTCATTCTGTGAGCCCAGTTTAGCCTTGTATCTAAACCAGATATGAACAATTAATAAGTATAGTTATGAAAATAAATCAAATAAAACACAACAAGCTAGATGACAATGGCACATAAGCTTTGACATCGGTTACTAGACTAAAGCATCCTAAGCCTTTATATTATTCAGTATGCAGCTAAAGATATTGATTACTGTTAGAGTTTTAAATGTAAGCATGTTAGGGTCACCTGGGTGGCTCAGTCGGTTAAGCTTTCAACCATTGATCTCCTCAGGTCATGATCTCAAGGTCGTGAGATCAAGCCCTGCAGTGGGCTCCTTGCTCAGTATGGAGACTGCTTCAGATTCTTTCTCCCTCTCCCTCTGTCCCTCCACCTCCTCAGGCTCTCTCTCTCTAAATAAATTAAAAAAATCTTTTTTTAAAAAATGTAAGCATGTTAAAATTTCAAGAACAACCACCTGAAGACTAGAAATAAATGTGTATCTTCCGGATCATCGTAGGGGAGAAAAAAAATGAAATGAAAAGAAAAAAATCAACTCAGAAGGCTAGAAAGAGAAAAGGTGAACTTTAGAAAAAAAAATGGACAAAATAAGATAGAAGAAATAAAGCCAAATATATGAAGAACCACAGTGAATGTTAAAAGCATAGATTGATAGTCTAATTGTCCAAAAGTCCACTTATATATTGCTTATAAGTAAAAGTTGATGGAAATTTTCTTCACCGGAAATTTTCTTTACCTGTCTTGCCTGTGCAAAACTATCCTAATTATGTCTACTCCGTATATTTCAGGTGCCTAACATAATAGAAATTCACAGATGTCTGAGCCAACAAATGTCACACGAGTCAGAATTAATTTGCCTCCAAGTTTCTTGGAGACCTTCAGAAGCACGTTTTTATTTCATCAGTCACTGTCTTGGGAGTGTGAGATATTTTAGGTCAGCTCACAGTTCTTTGAATAGTCTCTCTGGATCTCAAAAAATTGACCACTTGACCAAATACTTGTACAAAGCTCTTCACTATTGGAACACCGTGGATCTTGGCATAGGATTTCAGCCTCAAAATGTTATTCTAGGACCTTTTCTGAGGGCTGAATTCTTTCTTGGAGAGCCTAAGGGCTGACTTTACTAGAATCTGATTCCACATTTTCTGTCTGTAGTGACATTTAGTTATGTCAATTTCCTAATGTCAGGACCAATCTTATTATATAGGCTGGTCGTCAGCTGTCTAGGGCAGCAAAATATTACTGGCATTAAAGTGCTGGGTGACTATTTATATTGGCAGAAAAAAATTCTCTTTGAAAGACCACAGAAAAGAAAATAGAGTTAAAAAGAAAACTTTAAAATATAAGAGTTCTTATGCTTTTGTTTCCTTTAAAAAAAAATGCTGTAAGAAGATGCAGGTCTGAAACTTAAGAATCATGCTGTGCTTCTTTCCTTCCCTAGAAGGAAACTCAGAGGGCCAGCTCTAGATCTAGGCAGATTTGAAAAACAGAAAACAGCTTCCCTTTTCTCCAAAAAATATTATCCTGCAGACTTCCACGCTGACATTCTCACTATAGGCAATGGCTGCTAAAAATGTTTAAATCCTTTTTTTATCAAAGTAAAACAGGCATGGAGTTTTAAAAAATTAACATGCCCAATCAAAAAGAGTACTCTTTTGCCCCAGTACCTGAGTTGGGTTTCTTTTTTTTTTTTTTTTTTTTAAGATTTTTATTTATTTATTTGAGAGAGAGAGAGCACAAGAGGGAGGAGGGTCAGAGGGAGAAGCAGACTCCCTGCCGAGCAGGGAGCCCGATGTGGGACTCGATCCCGGGACTCCAGGATCATGACCTGAGCCGAAGGCAGTCACCCAACCAACTGAGTCACCCAGGCGCCCCCCTGAGTTGGGTTTCTTAAAAGCACCCTGTTCATTTTTTTCAACTCTTTCTACCAGTAATTACCTATATAACTTTAGATACTACTGTCACTTTGATTTTTCAGCTTTACACATTGTCTATTGACTTCTTTGTATGAAGGATGAGCATTTGGAGCTCTTATGAGACCACTCCCGCCCAACTTCCTCCTTTCTCTATACTCCCAATATGTTTATATAACACTTTTTAATAAAATCAATAATCAATATTACATTTTGGTGGTTATAAAAGTTTTATTTACTGCTGAGCAAAATCTTGTTCTATGATTGTGTTTTTTTATCAAACTTTCCATTTTCCTTGGAATTGACTGCTTCATTTTTATTTGCTAGATTATTTTTTTATGTTCCTATCACAAATCCTTTTCAAACTCTTCACAAGATCTATAATACCTGTGCTACTATTTAAAATACTTTCCTACATGGTAAAACATTGCAGATAATCTATCAATTCCAGTTTGCTTCCCCCTGGAGACATATTTCTTAAATCCTTCTATTCTCCTCTTCTAATCTGGGTGGGGTGATCTGGCTATTGCAATGATGGGACTCCCCTTTTCTTCTCTTCTGTACTAGATCCCTTGTACCTTAGATTTGCTTTTTTTGTTTTTCTTATTTACTCTCTGATTTTACTGTGTAACATCATCCTGTAGCTTCCTGAGATACAGTGTATGGGAATTGCCATGTAACATTTCTGAGAACTCAGATGTCTAAAAATGTGTTTATATTACCTTTGTGCTTTTGATAGGTTGGCTGGATATGGATCTTTTTTTTTTTCATAATTCTGGAGATTTATCCATTGTCTTCTAGCTTCTAATGTCTCTAATAAGAAGTCTAATGTGAAGAAGGAAGAAGAAGAAGAAGAAGAAGTCATCTAATGTCATTCTGATTCTTTAGCTTTTGAAGGTAACTAATCTTTTTTCCTGGATGCTTTTGGATTTTTAAGAAAATCTCTGGTGTTTTCTAAATTTGTTTTTTTTTTTTTTAAAGATTTTATTATTTATTTGACAGAGAGAGACACAGCGAGAGAGGGAACACAAGCAGGGGGAGTGGGAGAGGGAGAAGCAGGCTTCCCACCGAGCAGGGAGCCTGGTGCGGGGCTCCATGCAGGGCTCGATCCCAGAATCCTGGGATCATGACCTGAGCTGAAGGCAGACGCTTAATGACTGAGCCACCCAGGTGCCCCTGTTTTTTAATTTTGTAATGACATGCTTTGCTTAGGTCCTTTGTTACTCATTTTGCTGGGCTTATCATTTCAATGCTAGGAAATTATCTTTCATTTTTTTTTAAAAGATTTTATTTATTTGTCAGAGAGAGAGAGCATGCACAAGCAGGGGGAGCGGCAGGCAGAGGGAGAAGCAGGCTCCCCATTGAGCAGGGAGCCCAATGTGGGACTGGATCCCAGGACCCTGAGATTATGACCTGAGCTGAAGGCAGACACTCAACTGACTGAGCCACCCAGGTGTCCCTATTTTGCATTTTTTTATTAACCAAAGCTCCTCTCTGTTTTTTGTTGTTTGTTTGCTTGTTTTGATTGTGGTTGTTCTTCTTTTCTGCATTACCTATTATTTAGATGTGGAATTTTGAATTAATCATGCAATTTTCCAAAATTTCCTTTCATGTTTTACTTATCTTTTTCTTAGGTTCTATGTTCTGGGAAGTATTCCTCAATTTATCTTCTAGCCCTTCTGATATATTTTATTTTGTTGGCTCTGCTTTTAATTTCTAAGAATTATTTATTTTTCTCTGACTGTGTTTTTATTATTATTATTTTTTAAAGATTTATTTATTTTAGAGAGAGAGTGTGTGCATAAGCTGGGGGAGGGGCAGAGGGAGAGGGAGAGTCTTAAGCAGACTCCCCTGAAGCTCAACAGGGGTGGAGCTTGATCTCACCACCCTGAGATCATGAGCTGAACCAAAACCAAGAGTTGGATGCTTAACTGACTGATCCACCCAGATGCCCCTATTATTATTATTATTATTTTTTATCAAGTCAATATCTTCTCTTAGCTATTTGTGGATATTAAATGCAGGTTTAAATTTTTTTTCAACTTTTTGCATTTTTTCATTCCCCCTGAATGCCTATGGCTTCTTGGATGTCTCTTTATATTAAGAAGCTATTTGGAATATATGTGTGTACAGGTAGGACATATCTAATGGGGCTTCAGGCAAGCTGCATAGCAGAGGCCCACCTCTTCCAGTGAGTAGTATCAAATGTCAGTATATGCAAATCTTTCCCTCATCCTCCACTCAATCTTTTTATATCTCAAGAGAAGAGAATTATCTAGTCTCCAGCCTTGGGGAATATGCCTAGTTGCCTGCATTCTTGGGGTTGAGTCATGGAAAAGTGGTGGGTGTCTCAATATTCAGTATATAGGTTTTTAAATTTTATTTTTAAATTTACATACAGTAGCATTCACATTTTTGGTTTATAGTTTTATGAGTTTTGACAAATGCAAAGAGTCACAAACCACCACCACCATCACAATAGAAATAGAACAGTTTCATCATCCTCCAAAATACCCTCATGCTTGCCCTTTGTAGTCAATCTCTCCTCCAAGCCCTAACCATTAGCAACCACTGATCTCTTAAACATTCCTAAGGTTTTGCTTTGCCAGAATATCATATTCATGGAATCATTCATTTTTTACCTTTTCGTTTGGCATAATGCATTTGCGATTCATCCATCCTATTACACACATCAGCAGTTCATTTTTTTTTCACTGATTAGTATTCCATTCTATGGATGTATCACTGATTGTTCATCCAATCCCCTGTTGAAGGACACTTGGATTGGTTCTAGTGTTTGGTGATGATAAATAAAGCTTTTATAAACATTTGCCTACAGGTCTATGTATGAAAAATTCCATTTAAATCCCACCTTCTAGAAGTAAGATCATATGGTAAATGCATATTTAACTTTGTAAAAAACTGACAACTGTTTTTTCAAAGTGACTGTACTATTTTGCATTTTTCATGAGCAATGTATGAGTTTCAGTTGCTCCACAACCTCACCAGAATTGGTATTAAGATTTGTTCGATTTTTAAATCATTCTGATAGGTGAATAGTGATATCACATAGTGGTTTTAATTTGCATTTCCTTAATGACTAATCATGCTGATCATCTTTTCACATGCCTATTTGTAATCTATATATCTTACTTGGTAGGTTAGCTTTTGAATATTTTGCCCATGTTTCCTAGGATGCTTGTTTCCTTATTGTTGAGTTTTAAGACTTCTTTATGTGTTCTGGATGTATCACTGCTTTTTCAGATATCTGGTTTGCAGATAGTTTCTCCTAGTCTGTGGCTTGTCTTTTCAAACTTTTAATAGTGGCTTTCACAGAGCATAAGTTCTTAATTTTAGTGAGGTTCAATTTATCAATTTTGTCTTATATGAATTGTGCTTTTAGTATCATATCTAAGGTTTCTTTGCCTAACCAATGTCATAAATGTTTTCTTCTATGTTTTCTTATACAAATTGTATTGTTTTACATGCATTTAGATCTATAACCCACTTTGAATTAATTTTTGTAAAGATGTGAAGTATAAGACAGTGTTTATTTTTTTTGTATATGTATGTCTAATTTTTCCAGCAACATTTGTTGAAAAGATGATTCTTTCTCCATTGGATTTCCTTGCCCCTTGGTCAAAAATAAATTGAACATATTTGTATGAGTCTATTTCTGACTTTATGTCTTATTCCATTTATCTATCCTTGAACCAATATCTCACTGTTTCGTTGGTTTATAGTGAAATTTAAGGTCAGATTGTATGTGGCCTCCAACTTTTTCTGTGTCTTCAAAATTGTTGTGGTCCTTCTTTTTTTGTTCTTTTTACAGAAATTTTAAATCACCTTGTTGACATCTACGAAAGTTCCTCTGGGATTTTGATTGGGATTGCAGTACAAATACTTGTGGAAGACACACGCAAGATACTTCTCAGAGGCTCTTAGATATAGTCAAGAAAATTTTGCGGAAAAGTCCTAAATCAGCATGCATTTCCAACAAACTTTGACTTAGGACTCCTGCTTCTGGTCATGATGGAGTAACAGGAATTATTTCCTGGTAGAAACAACATCAACAAAAAAACTGGAAAAATATGTTAAACAATGGGTTCCAAGACATTGTGCATCAATAAATGAAGAGCAGTTTCCCCTGAGAAATGGGCAGCAAATGAGGTGAGCACTATGCATGATGGAGTTCAGTATCTGGAGATGTGAAGTCTGCTAAAATTTGCAGAATAGAATGCTAGAGAGGAGAATGCTGCATTGAGAGGGAAGTCCAGATATCTGGATTGAGATGGAAGTCCAGAGATCTCCAGATATTACCTTTTCAGTATTCTTTAGGGTATGGATAAACACATGCATATGAGAAAAATACTCTAGGCAGGAAAAAGGACCACTTAAAAAGACTAAAATGAATGTACTTAGTGTTTACATGGGGCCTGAAATAGTGCCTGTTGCCACCAGCCAAAATGGAAAAACTCAATTCTGGGAGAGATGATAGAATGCTCAGGCAGCTCCTGCTAAGAATTTGGGTAAATAATTAGCCTTAGACTGGCACTACTCTGAACCTGCTAACAAATCAGGAAGGCCAGATCCAAACAAATCTAACAGTTTTGCAATAACTTAACTGTATCCAAGAACAAAGCTTAAGAAGATTTATGGGAATACAAAAATATCCAGTACCCAACAAGATAAAATTCTTAACACCTGGCATCAAATCAAAAATTACCGCATGCAAAGAAGCAGGAAAATATGATTCATAATGAGGATAAAAACCTGAACCAATCAAAGTGGACCCAGAACTGAAACAGATGCTAGAATTAGCAGACAAAGACATTAAGACAGTTATTATAACTGTATGCCAGATGTTCGAAAAGCTGGAGGAAAGATTGAACAAGTAGAGACATGATATAAATAAAAAGCCTAAATCATACTTTTAAGATGATAACTAAAATCTCAGAGATGGAAAAAGTCACTGATAGAACTATTGGCAGATTAGACATTGCAAAATAAATAATTATTAAACTTGATGACACAGCAATAGAAACTAGGCAAAATGAAAAAAAAAAAAAAGAAGAGTAAGAGAATCACTAAGATGTGGAATCACTCCAGTAGTTCAATATGTGAACTTGAAGTCTACAGAAGAAAAGACAATGAAGTTGAGACAGAAAATATTTGAAAAAATAATGACTGAAAGTTTTTCAAATTTGAAGAAAACTAAAAACCCATATGCCCAAGATGACTGATGAATCCCAAACAAACTAAAACACACAAACAAAATAACAAAAACTACATCAAAGCACATAAAATCACATTCTTCAAACCATGATAAGGACAAAATCTCAAAAGGAGCCAGAGGAAAAAAGACATATTAAGTAGAGAGAAACAAAGATAGAGATTGCAGCAGATTTTTTTTTTTTTTCACAAAAACAACACAAAAGAAAAGGCAGTGGAGCAACATCTGGAAAGTTTACTGGAAGAAAAACTGTCAACTGAGAATTCTATACTCAGTAAAAATAACTTTTAAGTTCACATATGAAGTAAAGATTTTTTCCAATATACGAATGCTGATAGAATTCATCACCAACAGAAACACAGTACAAAAATATTAAAAGAAGGCCTTTAGACAGAATGAAAGTACCAGATGGAAATATGGATATACACAAAGGAATGAAGAACATTGGGAATAGTAACTATGTTTGTAAATGTAAAAGGACTTTTTCTTGTTTACTTAAATGTCTGTAAAGGATAATTGACTACACAAAAACAATAACAATAACAAGGCACTATGGAGTTTAAAACATATGTAGAAATAGAACGTATGATAAAAGACAGGTTGGCTGATTGGCTGAAATGAAATATACTGCTATTTTTTTTTTATAATATGTGATGTGGTATAACATCACTTAAGGTTAAAGATAAGTTAAAGGTATATACTAAAGATAAGTTAAAGATGAGTACTAAAGCCCCTAAAGCAAGTGCTAAAATAACAAAGTGAAGAGTAATATCTAATAAGTCAACAAAGGAGATAAAATAGAACTATAAAAATATTTTATTAATTCAAAAATATGAGAAATGAAGAAAATGGGAACAAATAAGCTGGGACAAATAACAAGATTTAAATCTAACCATATAATCAATCACATAACAATAAAGGGTTTAAAAACTTTAGTTGAAAGGCAGAGACTTTCAGACTGGCCAAAAAGCATGACCTACCTTTTGGTGGCCTACAAAAACCCACTTTAAATATGTTAGAGTCAAGTTAAGAGTAAAAGAATGGAAAAGGATATACCATGCTAATACTAATCTAAAGACAGCTGGAGTGGTTTATTAATAACAGACAAGGTAGACCTCAGAACAAAGACTATTATGTTGGATAAATGATCATTTCACAAAGATAAAGACTTCAATTCATCAAGAGGACATGGAAATCCTAAAATTGTATGTACTTAGTAGAAGAGTTTCAAAATACATGAAGCAAAAAACTGCATGGAGATAGAGACAAATCCACAAATGTAATCAGAGAATTAAATCTAACTGATAGGATAAGTAGACAAAATATTAGTAAGGCTGTAGAACATTTGAGTAACACTATAAATCAACCTGACCTAATTGATATTTATAGAAAACTTTAGCAGCGACAGAATACACATTCCTTTCAAATACATGTGGAACATTTGCCAAGATAGATTGAGTTTTGGGCCATAAAAATGTCTCAACAAGTTCTCAGACCATAGTGGAATTAAGTTAGAAATCAATAACTGGAAGTTTCTGAAAAATTTCGGAATATTTAGGAACTAAGTAATATACTTCTAAATAACTCATGGGTTAATTAAGAGATCAAAAAGAAATGATAAAGTATTTTATACTGAATGAAAGTGAAAACAGAAAATATCAAAATATGTGGGATGCTATTCAGGCAGTTATTAGAGGGTGATTTATAGCACTGAAGTCTATATTATTAGATAATAAATTTCTCAAATCATTGACTTCAGTTTTCACTTTAACAAACTAGAAAAAGAACAAATTAAACCCAAAGTAAACAGAAGATAGGACATGATTAAAGATTAGAATGGAAAACAAAGAAACAAAAAAAAAAATCAGTGAAATCAAAAGCTGGTTCTTAGAAAAAAAAAAATAAAATTCATAACCTTATTTATTAGAAACAAAAAAGAGAAGAAAAGAGAAGACACAAGTTACCAGTATTAGGAATAAAAGAGGAGATGTAACTACAGATTTTACAGATAGTAAGTGGGTAATAAGAAATATTATGAAGAACTTTATGCCAATAGATTTGACAACTTTGAAGAAATGAACAAATCCTTTGAAAGACACAAAGCACTAAAGCTCTCACTCAAGAAGAAATCGTTAACCTGAATAGCCTTATATCTATCAAAGTAATTAAAGGTATATTTAAAATCCTCCCTAAGAAGAAAAATCCTATTTTCATTGGTAAATTTTACTGAACATTTGGGGAAAAAACAATACAAATTTTATATGAACTCTTCCAGAAAACTGAAATATAGGGTATACTTTCCATCTCATTCTGTGTGGATGACATGCTTATACTAAAACCAGACAAATAAATCACAAGAAAAAAAATACGAAGCAATATACCTAGAGGCCATACATGTAAAATTCTTTTTTTTTTTTAAGATTTTATTTATTTATTTGACAGAGAGAGACACAGCTTGAGAAAGGGAACACAAGCAGGAGGAGTGGGAGAGGGAGAAGCAGGCTTCCCGCGGAGCAGGGAGCCCGATGCGGGGCTCGATCCCAGGACTCTGGGATCATGACCTGAGCTGAAGGCAGACGCTTAACGACTGAGCCACCCAGGCGCCCCCATACATGTAAAATTCTTAAGCAAACTAGCAAATCAAATCTAACAATGTATATATATTTAAAAGATACATTATGACCAAGGAAGGCTTATCCCAGGAATACAGGGGTTGGTTTAACATTTGAAAATCTATCAATATAATTCATGATATTAATAAACTGAGAAAGAAATTCCATATGAATATCTCAATATACACAGAAAAAGTATTTGACAAAATTCCATTTCTGGTTGAAATTTTTTTTTCTCAACTTGATAAAAGGCACATATGACAAATCTATGGCTGAAATCACACTTAATGGTGAACTGAACACTTTCCCCCTAAGATAAAAAACAAGGCAACGATGAGCAATCTCACCACTTTTGTAGATCATCATATGGAGTTTCTAGCCAGTGCAACCAGGCAAGGAAAAGAAATAAAAGGCATCAAGATCAGAAAGGAAGAAGTAAAACTAGTTTTTTGGGTTTTTTTTTTTTTCCAAACATGACATGGTTGTCTATGGGGAAAGTTTGAGGGAAATGTACAAAAAAGTTACTAGAACTAATAACAACTTAGAAAAGTTGCAGGATACAACACTAATATACAAAAGAATGTGTTTCTGTGTATTAGCAATGAGCTATCCGAAATTGAAATAAAAAAAATATCATCACAGCAGTACCAAAATTATGAAATATTTGGGATGAGTCTGATGAGCAAAGTTCAAGACTACAAACCATGCTAAAAAGAATTCTGGGGAGATTTAAGTAAAAGGAGAGATAGATTGCCCCAATATGTTGAAAGACTAAAACCAATCAGATATCAGTTCTCTTCAAATTGATCTATGGATTCCACATAATCCCAGCGTAGAACAACCAGGTCTGGGCTAACATTCCACTAACACGTTTAAACCACACCGTAGAATGTGCTAGAGGAGAAATATGGCCATTGTTGCCACTACACTAGATACCTGACTTGGCAAGGCTGCCTGCAACTTAACTTGGCCTCAACTGTTCCTCCTGCCAGCACTGATTGCACTTGTAAAGACTTTGCCTTGCAATCATAGCTTCGGCTAAAAGCCAAAAGGCTCTGCCACCACACTCTCCAGTAATGGATGCTCTGCACAGAGGTGGTTTCTCACATTGCTCACTTTTGGACTGAAGTCTCCTGGGGGTGTAACACCAGCACCAAGTTACCTGCCTGTGCTCTATCTGTGAAGGAGGCTGAGCAAGGGATACATCCACATGCTTAATCTTGAAAAGGTGAAACTCATAAAGTGGAACATTTCCCAAAATTAGAAAGGTGTTGGAAAGTTTTGGGAAGCCAGAAACGTGACATATGTCCCATATATAAGCCAAATACTAAAAATAATCACCATAAAATAATTGGACTTTAGCTGTATTTTAAAAGAAACTGACTACATTAGAAGTATGTGAGTCCTTGTGTTAGTCCTCAAGACAAGAAAAGCCTGTATTTTGATCCAGGGAGTATGTCCATCTCTGCTTCCAAGAATGTGTGTGCAGGTAGCAGTCAGAAAGACAGCATATAAGAACAAAACATAGCCTAAGGGATGTGGAGAGTTTTCAGCAAAAATCTAAGAAGGAAAGACCTATTTCCCCTCGTCTGACCTGCATTGCTTTCTAGGGAGTCATAGAGACAATGGAGACAGGGGATCATATGCAGTTAGCCCATGAGCAGACATGGAAATCTTGTGGGGAGTGTATCTATCAGTGAGCCCTACCTTGAATCCTGAAGCTTAGGTAAAGGAATGGTGGGAAATGAAGTTTGTAGCTTTCCAGCCTCTCTAGCTCTTTGGGGGTGGGATGATGGATGAGTGGGTCAATGGACAGTACCAACCACCACTGGCCAAGAAGGAACTCATACATATGCTCACCCCATTCTCAGAGAGAGGAGGTGGTCCAAAGGAGCTGCGCTGTAGCAAGGAAGGGATCATTTTGAGAACCATAAATGTCTATCACTCAGATGATCCTCTTGCCCACGTCCCCTTGTGTCAGTGACTTGGAGAGTATTCTAGTAAAAATGAATGAGCCATTTCATGGAACCCTCTCCAAGTCCCTAGACACACAAAGCAGCCCTGCTATGAGCCTCAGTAATGAGGTGTATATACATGAGGGAGGGAAACTTCCCTTCACAGGAAACACAGCAGAACTAGGATTGACTACGAACACCATTGGCAAGAGAGAGCACCAGCCATATTTGCCGAGGCAGCATGGCAGATCTGACAAACTGGGAGGTGGCTCCAGCACCATCAACAGAGGTTCAGAGGACACTTCCCTGGCCCCCTGGACCACCCAGGAACCAGAGAAGAGGGAAACCACATGCTCCCCAAGGTAGCTGAGAGTAGCTTTCATGAAGGAACCCTGCAGAAGCTTAGAAATAATTGTGGCATACAGGGTCAGGGACTGCCGATTGGAGGGGGGGGGAAGCTAGGTTCACTGTTGAGGAGCCCGGAACAAAAGGTTTCTGCCTTTCTAGTCACCCGCGGGTGAGGACAAGGAAGGGGAGGATGGACCAGGAATGGAAAAGTACTGACTCAGAGTTGAGAACAGTGCCTCATTTGGAGTTCCCATAAGGAAGCTTCTACATGGAGGGGCTTACACGAGGAATACAGATATGAGGGTGGGCATGGCTGGCCTTGGGGGCCCTGAGTCTTAGATTGCAACTCCTGGAAAACTGCAATGCAGTGGCTGTGTACCCAGTCTGGTGTGGACAGGGCAGCACCCCCTCCATGGGGCCCACCTGGCAGAGCCTTTGTAATCTCCTCTGATTGGCCCTGCAAGATCCCACATAGGATTTGGGCCTAGAGCTGGACCCCTCAGGACGATGCAAGGAATGCTCTTTAGGTGGAGGATTAAAGTCTTGTAATAGAGTGTGGGGATGGAATTATATAAATGCTGGGTGTGTGTGTGCGCACGCGTGCCTATTAAGTCTCTACTCTTATGGTGGTCTGGACATACAGATTACGTATTTTTAGACTACATCCACTTAAAGCTATATAAAAAATTTTTTTTAAGCCAAGAGGCTTTTTTAAAGCCAAGACACCCATAAAGAAATGTACTATTCTTTCAAAGCCTACTTGCTCATTTATTCCCCAAGACTGCCAGTAATGCCTTAAATTATAACAGCGATGTTGACAATGACTCCCGTGCCTGAATTTTTTTTTTCTAGAACTTCTGAAATCTTTTAAAAACAACAATATCAAGAAACCAGGCAAGGGAAAAGCCCAAAGAGCCAAGCCCTAACTCTTCTTGAAACATGTCCAGAGAGGTGACCCGTGAGCCAGGAGCCACCTTCCTCCCAGCTTTGGGTATTTCTGCTGGCAGGAAAAGGCATGGAAATGACCATTTCCCTGCATTGGCCATCTCCTGCTTTCTTAATGTCCAGAAACACCTGCAGGGGTACGGAAGAGGAGGAGCAGAGTTTTGAACTCATCACTCCAGTGACAGCCTCTGAAGTCATGGCTGGCCTGGAAGTTCGGTTCTGTACTTTTTTATGGCATTTCTGGAATCTCAGGTCAGAACTTTTTCCTCTAGATCTTCCACTGATTTTGTGAGCCCCTAATTCCAGACATTGAGTCACTGCTTTCTCAAAACATCCAGAGTAATTTTTGTTTCTACATCCATCTTGTAAGTCAACCTCTGGGATGCAAGTTTAAACTCAAGCTGGAACGTGTTTTGCCTTAAACCTACCTATCCTTTGCCACTATAAATATTTCTCCTTGGATATATATACATTTTTTCCTGCCCAGCACTGAGTAGTATATATCCTCTGACGGTGTTTTAAATAAGAGTATATATAGTTTAAAACTTCAGAAGCTATTGCCACCTTTAATCATTTTAATGGGAATGTTCCAGAGGGCATTTTGACTTGCGTTTCTCATTTGCCATGGTCTTTTACACACAAGTTTGAGGATTAGGTTAAGACGGCTTTTTATTATTAAAAAAAAATTTTTTAAGCAGCTGCAAGTGAAGACATACACACCTAATGATTATTTTCGTAGATTGGATAATGTTTCAAATGATAACATCTTCCAAAGTCAGCTCTGTGTACTGTAAAAATCAATGGGTTTTGCTCTGCTGGAGAGAACTTGGAGAGCCAGGATTGTTGAGTGCAGATTTCGGGGGCTTTGCCAGACAGAACCTCTCAGCTCTGTGGCCAGCCAGTGGTTCTTTCTGGGAACTATGCCTTAGGTATTTCTGCGGCAGTGTCAAAGGGATTTTTACTATAGGGTGCTATATCCAATTAATTCAGAAGACTAAAAATACAGCCCGAGACACTGGAATTTTTGATGGCAGAAGTCTCTGGCCAAGGTTCCCATTCTGGCACATTAAAATAACATTACTGGATTAGAAGAAAACCCCTGGGCAAAAAAGCAAGCAAGGCAGGGAGTTCCCTCTTCTTAGGTAGTGGAATGGTGTGAGGTTTTCAATTTTATGTAGTACTGCTCTTTCAACACTATTTTCAAATGCCATGGGTATTTTGGGCATGTAACCTGTCTGCCTAATGACTGAAGCTGTGGGACTAACTCAATTAGCTCAACCTGGTAAGTTTGTTGCAGGAAGAGATCAGCAATGCTTATTGCAAACCAAGAGGTATTTATCAACTATGTTTTCTACAATTTCTTTGCTCTTTTCCTCTGAGTTTGAAAATGCAAGGCAGGGCGCCTGGATGGCTCAGTTGGGTAAGCATCTGCCTTTGGCTCAGGTCATGATCCCAGAGTCCTGGGATCCAGTCCCTGCTCAGCGGGGAGTCTGCTTCTCTGCCCCTCCCCCAGCTCCTGCATGCTCTCTCTCAAATAAATAAATAAAATTTTTAAAAAGAAAGAAAATGCGAGGCAGTTCACTGTTTTTACAACAAAGTCAGACTAATTTTCTGGTTGCTGTTTAATCAGACAGTGAAACCTCAAGGAGCTTACAGCTGTGGCCATTGGTAGTTACCAATGGTTAAAACTTACAGGAATGCCCCAAGGCCCTAGATTTCCTGCAATAAGTGAGTATGGCAATCTATAACTCTCATCCTGTCCTTTACGTGGGGCAAATTATACATTCCCATCTTCTTGTTCAAGTTACTCCTTTAGGACCCATATATCTTAGCCATACTTAATGCTGGCTGGCTTTTGGGGAGGAAAAGGCTGAAAAGGAGATTACTTTGAATAGTTTACAACATGAATACAACTTAAGTATTACCCTGCCATTTCTGGATCTTAGAGGTGGGTGGAGGAAAACCACAGGTGCATCTCTCTGCCAGAATATATAGGAACATATTTTTGGAAGATTGTATAATGTAGTGCCCATTATACCATTGGTTTCATGAGATAATTATGAAGCACTAAAGCAAATCAGCACACTAGACTGGTTGAATATGTTAACATTCTAATTTTGTATAGAGGGTGATTACTGTTATTATTATTTATAAAGTGCTCTAAGTATACATAATGCTTTATAAACACATAGGCAGACAAGAGCTCTGCCCAGGGGTACCTAAGTTCTAATTGCTTGCATTAGACAATCTAAATGAAAACAAAACAAAACAAAACAAAAAAACAAAACTATTCTGTGCAAAAGTCGGAGGAGACCAGGCAGAAAATGGGGTTAAAGAAATAGGTGCTCTAGCTGTGAATTGTGCAAGACTGTTGAATCACAGATCTGTACCTCTGAAACAAATAATACATTATATGTTAAAAAGAAAAGAAGAAGAAGAAGAAGATAGCAGGAGGGGAAGAATGAAGGGGGGGAATCGGAGGGGGAGATGAACCATGAGAGACGATGGACTCTGAAAAACAAACTGAGGGTTCTAGAGGGGAGGCGGGTGGGAGGATGGGTTAGTCTGGTGATGGGTATTAAAGAGGGCACGTTCTGCATGGAGCACTGGGTGTTATATGCAAATAATGAATCATGGAACACTACATCAAAAACTAATGATGTAATGTATGGTGATTAACATAACATAAAAAAAAAAAAGGAAAGAAAAAGGAAGAAACTTCCCTGGTTTCCATAAGATTAAAGTCATACCAAAAAAATAAATAAATAAGGGCTCTAGAAGTACTGAAGGTTTAAAGCAAGTGCACTTTCAGACGTAGATTGAAGCTGCTCCACACAGTTCAGGGAGAATCA
>NC_138373.1:57713497-57732929 GCF_054177405.1 Leptonychotes weddellii | reverse complement strand
GACTCTGAAAAACAAACTGAGGGTTCTAGAGGGGAGGGGGGTGGGAGGATGGGTTGGCCTGGTGGTGGGTATTGAGGAGGGCACGTTCTGCATGGAGCACTGGGTGTTGTGCACGAACAATGAATCATGGAACACTTCATCTAGAACTAATGATGTAATGTATGGGGATTAACATAAGAATAAAAAAAAAAAAAAAGACTTCCTGACACCTCTTAGGAAATTCTAATTGGTTCTTATAAATTCAGTCCTCCCCTACTTGTCCAGGTACAAATGTTTGAATTCCTAGATCCCAGCATAACTCACAGAGAGTCACATGGAAAGCAGAAAAGTTACCAGATGGTAGGCTCTTTGAGGGCAGGAACCAAGTCTGATAGGTACTTGACCTTCTAAATCTATTCTCTTGGCCAAGACTTTTGACTTGATACCAGTGATGGGAAAAATGAAAATTGTAGCTAGCAGTATTGTGTTCATATATAAGCCAATCTACATATAAAAGCACCCTTTATAAAAACCCTTAAAACCTACCCTTTGAGGAAGCCCTCCCCAAAATTTGAACGGAAAACAACAAACTGACTCTTTACTATTCCTCATTAGGTTTTATAATGTGACAAAAATGTTCTTTGATGTCAATGTAGTCCGTTTAGGATGAGTAGTCCATAATTCATAAAAAAGCAGATCCAGGGGATGGTCTAAATCCTATTTGAAAAGCTATGGTAGAGTAGCATTATAACATATGAACACATGTGTAAGTTAAATGTTATAATATTTTATATACATATATAATACATATAAATATATATTATGTAAAAATACATATATAATATAAATATAATATATAATAACACCAGCCAAATCCAATTTTTATCACAAAGTTATTATTGATCTGCAATAGTACTTTAGAAGTATTATTTATAACTATACTATGCCAACTGCTTGTTTTGGTTATGATATTTTTAAAATTTGAATTTATCAGTTTAGGACTTTAACTTCTTAAAAGAAATCAGCACTTAGATTTTGTTTTTGAGGTTAACTCTACCAAGATTAGAAGGTACTATATAAAACTATACAGTTCAAATACAAAGCTATTAATATATCATGAGGCATAAAATATTAAGAGCAAATCCAAGTCCTGAGAGAAGTTACAGGAAAACTCTAGTGTTTTATAGCAATTTTACTATGTCCTGAAAACAAATGTTTACAATTTTTGATGCTCTTTATCATGGGCTATTTTAGGCTCTTTTTATGTATTTTAAAAATGTATCTACATAATTGGACGGATTTGTTAAAATTATTTTGACCATAATTTCTCTTTATAAATGCATAGAATAAATATATGAGCTATATGTGGGTTTTTTAAAAAAGATTTTATTTATTTGAAGAGAGAGACAGAGAAGGTGTGAATGAGTGGGGGGGAGGGGCTGAGGAAGAGGGACAAACAGACTCCATGCTGAGCACAGAGCCCAATACGGGACTCAATCCCAGGACCCTGGGATCATGACCTGAGCTGAAGGCAGATGCTTAACTGACTGAGCCACCCAGGCACCCCACAAGATATATGTGTTAACTGGCTTTTTAGGTAAGCCCTATGTGAAATAATTTTTTTTTCATTTTTTTACATTTTTATTTCAATCCCAGTTAGTTAAAATACAGTGTTCTATTAGTTTCAGGTGTACAATATAGTGACTCAACACTTCCATACATCACCTTGTGCTCATCAGGACAAGTGCACTCCTTAATCCCCATCACCTATTTCACCCATCCCCCTGCCAACCACCCCTCTGGTAACTATCAGTTTCTTCTCTCTAATGAAGAGTCTGTTTCTTGGTTTGTCTCTCTCGTTCTCTTATTTTCTTCCCCTTTGCTCGTTTGTTTCTTAAATTCCACATACCAGTGAAATCATATGGTATTTGTCTTCTCTGACTTATTTTCCTCAGCATCATACTCTCTAGCTCCATCCATGTCATTGCAAATGGCAAGTTTTCATTCTTTTTTTATGGTTGAGTAACATTCCACTGTGTGTGTGTGTAGCCCACATCTTCTTTATCCATTCATCAAACAGTGGACATTTGGGCTACTTTCATATCTTGGCTATAGTAAATAATTCTGCAATGTTTATAGGGGTGCATGTATCCCTTTGAATTAGTGTTGTTTTATTCTCTGAGTGAATACCCAGTAGTGCAACTGCTGGGCCATAAGGTAGTTCTATTTTTAACTTTTTTAACCTCCTTACTGTTTTCCTATATGAAATAATTTTAATCTTCATTCTTGTCCCCTTTCCCCCCTTTCCCTTCCTTCCTTTTTTCTTCTTCTTTTTTTTTTTTTTTTGTTGTTGTTGAAGAAAATGAGACGCTGAATCACACTGCTTGTTTTGGTCAGGAGATGGCTTCCAGTAAAACAGAATTATGAGTCTCCATAGTTTTACCAACATTTATTTGCTAAAGGGTTTGGTTTAGAGGCTTTAATGGCTACAAGAGTGTGTGATAAAAAGACACTGTTATATTTAGAAAGTGCCCCCTCTGAAAAACCCCCACCCTGACTCCCAACAGAGCTATTCCTTCTTTGTAAACATGATATTCTGCTCTATAATAGCTATGGATTGGTGTATACATGTAGATAATTTTCCATCTGGTCCCTGGACTGTGCCTGATGATTGAACTGCCTGGCCATAGGTGTTCTGTGCTTGAGAACATGGACACAGAAGCATTGGCCTACAGCCTATTGGACCATACCAGCAGTGCCTGGACCCGTGTAAGCTGTCCTCACACTGATCAGGGCAAAGTCCAGGGCCAGCTGAGCTAACAATTCTTAACTTATCAGAAATGCATACACCCAACTTAAATGATTTGTTGCTTTCTGACCAGTGGGAAAATATTTGTAACGCACTTTGGACAGTGCTTCTGTGCTCCACACACCAAACTTAAAACACGTAAATGTCAATTGGCAAACATGAAAGGATTCTCATAGGATAAGATCAGCAAGGAATGTTTCTCTGGACAATTTAAACTCCAACTCAGCCATTGACAGTTTGTCCTTTCCTTTTCATTTCATATATAAATATGAAATATTTTGTTTCATATAGCTGGCATGAGACAGTTTGGAACACATAGATTTAAGACGTAGTTATTTTATACTCTTTAAAAAGCAGTTAAGTCAGTCAGTATGTATTTATTAAGTGCCTATCATTTACCAGGCACTGTGCTGGGTCCTGTGGAAAGAAAGACAAAATTCCTGCTCTGAAAGAGATTTTAAATCTCGAAGGGTGACAGACCTGCAAGCAATCAGTCACATTAGAATGTGAAAAAAAGTTATCTTGGAGCTGTGAACAGAATATAATAGGAAATCAAGGAAGGAGTATTTAGGCCTGCCCCATTAAATAGCCATTACTTACCTTGGCTATGTCAGCCAGCTTCTATACCTGCTAAGATAGCATTACTAATTAGCTGTTGACATTGAACACTAGGAAGAAAAATTGTGCCCCAATTTAGAAGGTTAATACGTACCAGTTTAGTTGCCACTTCACAATCTTGTTTTCAAACCATTTCCTTTGACAATGACTAGCTCATTCCCACACTGTTAATCTGAATTAACATTTTCAGGAACAGTCATTCCTACTGAGGAATCACTTTTTCTGAAACATGCATAATTAGGTTCTAGTTATGTAATTCCTTTGTGATGACAGGGTGTTTTCCAACTTATATATTTAAAAAAAGGACCATTTCAAGAGGACCTGGAGGCTGATACCCTATGTCCTTCTCTGAAAACTTCCTGTTCTTTTAATTAGGAACATGCTGCATCTTTAGTTATTTTAATTATTCTATTTGTTAAATCCAACTCACAGTTAAGAATATCCATATATTGTCTGATTAGCTAGAATTCTGATTTTCAAATGTGGGAATTCCTGAGACTTTTAAATCTAAGGCAGTAGACCAAGATCCCAAACTTCCTTCTATTCTGATAAGCTTCCATTTAAGATTCAAGAATGCAATGAAACTTTCTGCCGCTTCAAGTAGGGCTGAGCCTACTTTTAGTAACTTTAAGAAGCTGAAGTTAAAAAAGTATTTGTGGACAGGGGATCTTTTTCTCACATTCTGTTTACTTCCAGCTTCCCACCTTCATCCTTTCCATTTTAAACAAGTATTTTAATGAATACCAGGCATCTCAGAAATCAGTGTTCAGGAAAGAAGTCGCTGGCGTTGAAAATCACCGCCACTCAACGGGGGGCAAAATTGCTGGGGGCTGCTGCGGTCACTGCAGTGCGCACCTGACGTCTCCCTGCTGACAGCGGATCCGGCCTCGGAGGGAGCGCATTGCACATTTTGCTCCAGCCGGGAAGCGGCGGGCGGCGGGCACTCCCAGCAGGGCACAACCTCGCGGTGCAGAGCGCTGCAGAGCGCCGCAGGCGCACGGAGCCAATCACTCTGCCCCAAAGATGGCTGGGACAAACGCTCCAGGGACAACTTCAGCCATCCCAGAACCTCCTGAAGATCCCTCATGTGGTTCCTCCGCAGAAATTGTCTTCTATTTTTGGTCCCCAGGAGAACTTCAGAGAACGGGGAAAGTTGGGTGGCTACTGAGGCCTCTTTCAAGAGTAAGGATTTGGAGTATGGCAAAGATTCAAACTGTGGGCCTAACACTGATGATCTCTAGGATCTCTGCGCAGAGTTCTGACCATCGCAGCCTCAGACCCAGAACCCAAGGGCAGGGTATCGCGCATCTAGAGACCAGTCTGGGCCTTGACCCCTTTCTCTGGTTCCGGGAGCCTTCGTCCAGCCGTGGCGGAAAATCCCCCAGGTTCACGCAGGGCGGGGAATTCGGTGGAGAAGGCCCGGTCCCTTTGATTCTTTTGCAGCAACTTCTCAGTACACACGGCGGCGGGCTGGACGTCTGCTCAGAGTAGGCGACAGGCACCCTTGGCGGACCAAAGCGGACTCCTTCCTAGGACCTGTTGGCGGGAGTGGAGGACCCTGAGAGGACCCTTCCTGTCCCCACCCCGCCTCCTTCCTATAGGAGGTGAAAATCAGCCCTCCGGCAGGGTTTACTCCTCTCCTCCTAAACCTCCAGCTCAGCTTTTTAAAGGCGTCCAGAGCATCCTGCAACTTTGGGGAAAGAGAGTGCGCAACTCTCGCTCTCCCACGGCCCCTATCACGTTAATCCGTTTCCTTCAAACTCGCGGTGGGTAGTATCCTCGCCCCAACCTGGAAGCGAGCGCCCCCGGCTGTTCACGGCAGCCCCTCGGCGCCTGTTTGCAGGGAGCTCGGTTTCTGGCTCGTCGCAGATCCAGCTGCGGTTCTGACCAGTCCCCAGCCTCTCGAGGCACACGGGCGCGTGCACACACACGCGCTCACACTCCCGCTCACACTCCCGCGTCCTCGCTCCCGGCACCCCACCCTCCGAACCGCTCCTCCGCGGGGTGGGGGTGGGGGGTGGGGTGACGTCAGGACTGCAGTCCCGAGGAGAGCGGCTGGAGAGGGTTTGCGCGCTCCTTGCCTAGGAAGCTGGAGGCGCACTCCAGCAGACGCCGCTCCCGCGCTCCTCCCTCTCTTCTGCACCCGCTGTCACGCTGCCCGCCGGCGGGGGAGCATCGCGAGCCTCCAGGTGAATTGAAAGTCGTTTCCGGGGGAGGACGGAGAGGGGTGCTGCAGTCCTGGCATGCACTGAAAACTGCAACTCGGACAGAAACGACCCGGCGGAGGAGCGGGCGCGCGGCGCCGTGCGCAGCCTCCCCGGGCTGCTGGAGGCGGCCGCTGCACAGCTCACAGCCGAGCGCGGCGGCAGGACCTCGGCCCCGGGACGCCGGCCCTGGGCGCGCTCGCCCGGGAGAGACCCCCAGTCCTGCGCATTTCGCAGCTGCGCCGGTGTGGGGAATGCGCGCGCGGTGGCTCCAGGTCGCCGCCGAGCAGCTGCCTGTGGGAGAGAGAGGCGAGGCGAGGGGGCGGCAGCCTCGGCCCGAAGTAAGTGCAGCAGAAGTTTGCGTCGTTTTCCCCGCCGCTCCCCTTGAGAGAGTGGGAAGCACATCTCCTCCCCTCGTTCTCTGAGGATACGGAGGGCAGACTTAGGAGACAGGCTCGCCCGGGAGACAAAGTGAGCGTTACCAGAGGGCGGCGAGGACCCCGGGAGGGCAAAGGCACGGAGGGACCCCGATAGGGTGAGGGGTGCCAGAGGAGGAGACCCCAGCTGGGGTGAGGGACGCGAAAGGAGCCCGACCCAGGAGATCTCAGAATGGGAGGGATCGGGGGGACGGGGGAGGGGAGTGAAGGTGGAGGTAGTCACGCCTATTCTGGTGACCTTGGCGTGCCCCCCTGGAATGGCGAGCCGGGGGCTTGTTCGAGGTTGCAGACAGTGCGACTAGGATATTGCGTGGCTTCTCACCCGGGGCTGCGCTGAGGCCATCGCGCTTCCGGACGCTGGACGGCGGGGGCAAGAGGAGCGAGAAGCCGGCGCGAGACGGCGACGCTGGAGGGTGGGGACGCCGGCGAGTCCGGACCCGCCGCTCGGAGCGCGAGGTTTGGGGTCCTCTGAGACGCTCCAGCCTCGACGGAGGAGACCCCGGTCGAGGGAGGAGGCGGGTGTGAAGCTTGAGGTCGCTGCAGTTGCTGTTGGGCGTCTCGGGAGCCTCGGTGGCGAGTGCTCGTAATTGGGCGGCTTCTCCGAGGGCGAGCGCGCTCGAAGCAGGCTGACCGGCGGCGGCGGGCCCCCGGCTGCTCCCCGCTGCGCCTCCGCCCGTCCCCCCGAGTCTGCAGGCTCTTCCCCGCCGCGACGAGGGCCGGGCGCCCCCGGGGTTGCCGGAGACCCTAGCTTTCTGCTCGCTCGTTCTCGGGGCACGTTCAGCTCTTTGGGGCTCTCTCATCTCTAACCGGACTCCCGAAGGAGGTTCTGTCCTTTAACGGACCAAACTTCTAATGGGGAAAAAAAAGTTCATGGAAGCCGCGCGCCTCCCTCGGCGCAGAGCCCCGCAGAGGGTAGGCGAGGGCGCCACGGGCCGCCTCGTCCACCCTCTTCTCACCTGGGGAGGGCTCTCAGGGAATTTTGTACAAAATGTGATGCGATTGTTCTGGGAAGGCAACGGAGGCATCTTCTTCCAGAGTAGGACTGTTTGTGCCTAGGAAACCGGGATCCCACCCAGCTTCTGGGACCAAGGGTAGATCCACTTTGGGGCAAGAAGGAGATGGTTAACTAAATCCCATCTTTTAAAAAGTCATTCCCGATGCATCCTGATTATCCAGTTTCATTTACTCAGATTCATTTATTTATTCATGCAAAACACTTTATGAGGCTCAATGTGTGCCAGGCATTGTGTTAGATGCCGGGGCAATAGAAATGACTGATGTATGGTTCCAGTACTCAGGGAGCTCACAGTCTGTGAGAGCAGTGATCGGGAAAGAAGATGGGAAAAATACATGTCCTACAGAAAAGGGCAGGTGCTACCTGGTTTTCACCAGTGACTCACTCCGGGCTCATTAACTGTGGAGCCCAGCATCTGCTATATTTCATCCTCCCTGAAGGCAGGGAAACTATCCATGTTTGATGCTCAGAGGCCAACTCTGTGCCAAGCACATAGTAGGTCATTGATAAAGTCTGTTAAATGAATGGATGAAAGGATTAATTATTCATAGTGAAAAGTGTCTTAAAGGTAATCATGCTGTATAGTAGTCCCCCCTTATCAGCAGAGGAGGGAATACTTCCCAGAGCCCCAGTAGATGTCTCAAACCTTGGAGATAGTACTGAACCCTATATTTACTGTGTTTTTTTCCTATACATAATACTTATGATAAAGTTTGATTTGTAAATTATGCAAGTAAGAGATTAACAATAACATGATAAAATAGAACACTTATAACAGTATACTGCAATAAAGTTATGTGAATGTGGTCTCTCTCTCTCAAAATATCTTACTGTACTGTTCTCACCCTTCTTCTTGGGGAGATGTGAGATGATAAAATACCTACCCAATGAGATGAAATCATTGTGACGTGGCATTAGGCTACTACTGACCTTTTGACCAAACCTCTGTGGGTAACTGAAGCCTTGGAAAGTGAACCTATGTGTAAGGGGTGGGAGGTTACCGTCTGGGGGGACATTAAAGAAGAAAAAGAATGAGTTGAAAGGGAAAGAAATCAAGGGAGCTGGGGAGGGCAAGAGAAAAAAAAAAAAGGTAGGGCTCGTGAACATTTGGAAGTATATATTCTTTAACAAACACCTTTTGTCTTCCATGTTAACCCAGTGGAAATTAGCAGCACCCAACTCATTGTGCTCTCTCTCTGAAATACCTGCATCTCTGTGGATATTTGGATTATAACTTCTTTAGAGCAAGTCCTCTGTTAATTACCGTGTGGAGGTCATGATGCCGTGTTCATGTGGATATGTTGATAATATGGTGATTTGGATGTGTCTAGCATAGTGGAACAGGTTGATGAAAGCATACATTAGAATTACCAAAATAATTCCTTCAAACGTTTTATAATATTTTGCTATTTAATGTGCAAATTTCTACTTGTGTATTTTAACCTATTTAATTTAAACTTGATTAAAATACTTATACATAGATTTTACCAATGAAGATTAAACACATATGCACACTCTCCTTGGCTTAAGTAATTGAACTCATTACACAGGTAGAAGGTGGGAAATTCCCAGGTGAATGATAAGGGTTTTATCCCCATTAATTTAATTTTACTATTTTTACCAGGAAACTAAAACTTCATATTTTTTAATTATGTGTACAACAGAATTACTTACTTTTTTTAAAACCAGTATTTGTCAACAGTAATAATTATTTGGTGATTTGAGTCAAGAGTTTATAGGCAATAATCCTGGATTTAGTTATTGGAACCTTTTTACTGCAATGTGAGTTGGGGCCATCCTAGAATTTTTATAAACTTCATTTTCTCTACTTAGGAAACAAGATTATTTTACTTAAATGATTTAATTAGGCATTTAGAATCAGAATATGTCAATGTAGAGCATGCTATTTTTAGACATTGTATTCTGTGGTTGATGTCATTAATTTAGTGTATCAAACTGACAAGCAATTTGTAATTAATAAATAGAAAATAACCCATATTTTCCATTATTCGGTATTTTGAAGGTGTTTTAGGACATTATCAGAGTTCTAGGAAGAGTATTGTGATTGTGGACAATGTACGGTGATTAAAAATTGTATTTTAGAAGTAAAAATAAATAAATACTAAAAACGGGTAGCTCAACTTTGGGATTCTTTAACCAAACACAGAAATGTTTCTTCTGTGGTGGATATCTGACTTGAATTATTATAAGAATTGCATTGTTAGATCAAGTGACTCTTAGACTGAAACTTGCAGATTTGACAAGGAGTACATTCTAGAAGGCAGGACTTTATTTTGGAAATGTAGTTAGGGTACCAAGATGCTGAGGTTACAGGAGTGTGAGGTCATAGATTACTGAGCTTAGAAATTATCTAGCTTTGTTTTCACAGATGAGAAAATTGGGGCCTAGAAAGGTGAAGGATCTAAATTTCCCAGTATCACACTCATATGCCTAGGAGTCCCATATATTGTCCACTGTAGGCTTGACAAGAAGTCATGCCCTGAGGGCACCTCAACACAGGGGCAACTTCATGGGTCTGCTATCCTTGGATTTCCTCTTTTCTCTCCCTCCAGCTCACATCCTCTCCTTGGTCCCACCTCTGAGAGGTCCCACCTGCTAACCTCCTCCTCTCCCTGTTCCTGCTGCTTTTCCAGGTCCTTCATAGGACAGAGCAGTGAAGGACTTGGTCAGGGGTCCATGACTTCCAGCCTCACACACAGGTCTAGACCCAGACAAAACTGTGGAGTGAGTCAAGTTTGGATTGGGTGCTTCTCACATCTACTTTCCTACATTTTGACCCCACTGCGCATCGTAGATCATAGTTTCAGAGCCAGAAGGGGCTTTAGAGATCATCTGGTCTTTACATAGATGGTTTTATAGATGAGGGCACTCTGTCCTGGAAAAGGTTCTGTGACAGTCCTATCACAGCCATTGTGCAGGACTTCAGATCGAGTTCTGATTCTCCTTGGCTGCTATGTTCTGTCTCCACTGAACAGCACCGGCTGGTGTTTTATCGCTCGGTTAACATAAGCGTGTGGGCTCTGGAGAGAGACAACTTGCGTTTACGTTCTAACCCTGTCTCTCCCCAGCTCTGCAACTGTGGGCAATTACTTGAGTTCCCAACGCCTTTGTTTATTTATTAGCAGATTTTTGTTTGGTTTTGTATATAGGTATGGATGTTTGCATAATTGTTTGTTTATTGCTTCCACTTTAGGTTGTAAGTTTTATAAGAAAAGGAACCAAGTATTTCTTGCTTGCTGCATGTCCAAGACAAAGTGTACTGTTTGGCACACGAAAAACACTCAGTAAACATTTGTTGAATAAAAGAATGAATGAATGACTAAGTGAGTGAGTGAGGATATAATGACAGAGTGAAGGAGGGAGGTATTACTTAGGTAGAATTGGAATTCTTAATATGAGAGCCATGTCCTTCTGAAGATTCTAGATGTAAAATGCTGTCCTCTTTGCATATCACTTTCTGGATAGATGGGACCCTGAAATGCCCCTTCCCCAAGCCCACTTCTGTCCCTCACTCTTTCTTTCAGCAAGTGGCAGCTCCATTTTCCTGGTGGCTTGGGCCAAAACCTTTGGAGTCAGCCTTGACTCCTCTTTCTTTCCCAGCCAGCATTTAATGCATTCCCAAATGTTGCAGCCGTGCCTTCAAGATATATTCCAAATCTGACCAGTTCTCACCACCTGCCTTGCTACCAGCTTAGATAAAGCCTCTACCATTTCTCACCTGGATTATTGCAGTGGCTCCTTCTTTCTCTGCTCTCATCCTTGCCCCAGGCCAAAGTCAGGGTTCAACACACAGCCAGAGCAATATTACCAACACTGAAGTCAGGTCACGCTACTCCTCTGCTTACATTTTACATCCTCCCATCTTACTCTTACATTTCATTTACACCTTCCCATTTCTTTTAGACTAAAGAAAATGATCTAGCCCCTTCTAGCCCTTCTGACTTCTGCTTCCCCACAATCACAATGTTTCTGCCACTGATGTCTAATGTCTTCCTGCCTCCTGTTCCTACAACACACCACATATGCTCTCTCCTAAGCAACTTTGAACTTGTTCTACCCTTTGCCTGGAATGCTCTCCCTTAAACACCTGCTTGGCACTTTTTCACTCCCTTCAGATCTTTTTTTTTTTTCTTTTTGAGAGAGAGAGTGGGAGAGAGCACGTGAGCCTGGTGGCATGGGGTACAGAGGGAGAGGAGAGAAAGAATCTTTAAGCAGGCTCCATCTCAGCGTGGAGCCCCTCCTGGGGCTTGACCTCACGACCCTGAGATCATGACCTGAGCTGAAACCAAGAGTCAGTTGCTTAACTGACTGAGCCCAGGCGCTCCCCTTCAAATCTTTCCTTAAATTCCTCTTCTCACTAGGGCTTCTCTTGGCTACCCTATTTAAGATTACACCCCTCTAACTTTCAATCCCTCTTTCTTGCATGAATTTCCCTTTAACTTGTGTGACTATAAATACCATATATCCTATTCAAGTATGTTTTGTGTTTCTCTGTGCACCTGGCATGCAGTACATGCTTAATTAGTATAAGACATTATTCTTATGGTGTCATCTATGGTCTCCTGGCCTTTTAGTCTCTCCTTTGACCAAGTCCTTCCTAAATGGGGCAAGGGTCTTCTTCTAAGGGATCACATTGTATTTCTTAAATGGCAGTGTCAGTGGGAGACTGGGAAGAGTGGCATTCCAGGTGTCAAAAGTGGAGATCAGGGCCAAATTGGAAAACAGAACTGTTCCTGGAACATTATTTCTTAATGGAGTCACCTACTGAAGTCAGGATTAAGAACAGGAACATGAGGGATACCTGGGTGGCACAGTCGGTTAAGCACCTGCCTTCAGCTCAGGTCATGATCCCAGGGTCTTGGGATCAAGTCCCAGTTTGGGCTCCTTGCTCAGCGGGGAGCCTGCTTCTCCCTATACCTGCTGCTCCCCCTGCTTGCTCTCTCTCTCTCTCTCAGTCTCTGACAAATAAATAAATAAAATCTTAAAAAAAGAACAGAAACATAAGAGGAAACTGAGAGAGATTTCATATGTCATCTAGTTGACCACCCAGCTGGATTTTCACTACTTCTCTTTTTCTTGTCTCTTGCTACTGGGTTTTCTTCTTGCTTGTCTTGACAGGACTATTCTCTCTGGTTGTCCTGAGGAGGACTTATGAAGCCATATCAATTAACCAATGAGACACTACATGAAAAAATAATAATTAAATAAAACGATTCCTGTAAAGCTATCCCAAGGGCTAGGAACAGCCTCTGCTCAGTAACATTCCTTAATTGCTTAAAAATAGGCTGTACCTATTTAATGCAGTGTTGGCTGAACTGATAGGATATTTTTATGGGTTCTACCAGGATATTGTGAGCAGATATAGTGCCTGTGTGTTAAAGTTGGGTACCCTATTATATTTCTATAAAATTACCATACTAAACTCTGCAGCTTGTAATACCTACTAGCTCAGAGCAGTCTTGAGCTCGGGGCAACTTGTGAAGTTGACTTAACAGGCCGTCTTTTCAGTCCTAAGTGCTCATAATGGTTTTGCTTTAACAGAGAAAGATGTTAAATTGTGCCCATTTTTTTGCTCTAGAAATAGGAAGAGAGCCTTGGGTTTAGTGCTTGTAGGTTAGCAGTTCTGTTCTTAGCGCTCTCTGTGACCTTGTCCAATTTACGTTAGTTTAGAGTAGCTTTTCTGGAGCCAGGAAAAGTTACCACAGCAGCAAAAATGGGGCCGACAACCTTGAACTATAGCCATAGGAAATCCATTGTCTTTTAACTATGAAATATGCAGCCAAAGCAACTCTTCAGAAGAGACTGTGTATGTGTGTGTGTCGTGGGGCGGGGGGGGCAGTTGGTGGTGGTACGAACTCAAGGATAGAAACGCAAACTATCATAACAATGAAAATAGAGAGGGAGTGACTTTTAGCTTTTCAAACAGCTGGTATACACCTAATTTTTTGCCTAGCTTACAAACACATTTTGTTCTTTTTTTAAAGATTTTTTATTGTTATGTTAATCCCCATACATTACATCATTAGTTTTAGATGAAGTGTTCCATGATTCATTGTTTGTGCATAACACCCAGTGCTCCATGCAGAATGTGCCCTCCTCAATACCCACCACCAGGCCAACCCATCCTCCCACCCCCCTCCCCTCTAGAACCCTCAGTTTGTTTTTCAGAGTCCATCGTCTCTCATGGTTTGTCTACCCCTCCGATGTCCCCCCCTTCATTCTTCCCCTCCTGCTATCTTCTTCTTTTTTTTTTTCTTAACATATATTGCATTATTTGTTTCAAAACACATTTTGTTCTTAATAGTTTTCATAAGTAGGTTGTTTGGAAATGTTTTTCTCATAGAAACAATGTTAGGTGTGGAATTTAGGTTCCCAGATGCCTTGGGAAAAGCCTATTTAATTCATTGCTGAGCGTTAAAAAATGATACTATAGTTTGATTTTTTTATATGGGAAAATGAGTATTAATTTCTAATGAACAAAATCCTAATTTCTATCATGTTACACCATGAAGATCTAGGTTGGCAGTTTTTAAGTAGTCTCTCTCTTGGCTCCTTACAGGTTTGTTCAGCAGAACAGAATACAGTTGGCCCTTGAACAATGTGGGGTTAGGGGTACTGACCCCCATGTAGTAAAAAATCTGCATATAACTTTTGACTCCCCCAAAACTTAACCATTTGACTCCCCCAAAACTTAACCAATAGCCCGCTGTTGGATGGAAGCCTTACCTATAACATAAAGTCAATTAACACATATTTTGTATGTTATATGTATTATGTACTGTGTTCTTATAATAAGGAAGCTAGAGAAAAGAAAATGTTATTAAGGAAATCATAAGGAAGAGAAAATGCACTTACAGTACTATACAGTACAAAATCCGTGTATAAGGGGATCCACACAGTTCAAGCATACGTTGTCCAAGGGTCAACTGTGTGTATTATTTATTTATAAGTTTTTAAAAACAAATTTATAAAATCATGTTAAATTAACAAAGCGTAAATAAATTTTAAAAATGCCTATCGACACGAAGTATGTAGACATCGTTGAGAATTAAGATTCGTGCAAGGCAAATATCAGTGTTGCTGTTCTCCTAGCCTCCCACTCTGAGGCCCCTGCTGTGACCCCATTCTGCACAGGATAAGGGTGCTTAGTTTGTTAAAAACTCGTTGAAAGTTTTGATGCCAGTTTTCTCAATCTCACCTGTGTCCTTTGCTCACCAGATCTGTAAGATTGGATGCTGGCATCTAGGACCCCTTGTAGAAGACATAAAGCAATTATCCTTTTCTCTTCCTTCTCTATCCTTCTCTCTACTTTGTCCTCCTTCCCTCTGTCTTGCAGTCTTCCTCTCCTTCCTTTTGGCTTCATTTTCTAGTTAAACCTCAGCATCCTGGTCCTTCAAGTACCTTTATGCAAAGTGGGATCTGCCCTCCCTCTAGTGGTGATCAGGAAATCTTCCCTTCCCATTGCCTCCCCCTCTGTCCCCAGATATATGAGATGTAATTGACATAACATTGTGTTAGTTTCAGATATACAAAGTATAACATCTTCATCATGCCACATAATTACCATTTCTTTTTTTGTAGTGAGAACATTTTAAAATGGACTTTCTTAACAATCCATTGCCTAGGTTAACACCAGGAGCTTGTTTTTGCCTACTTCAGTCTTGAAGCAATGGCTGGGTCCTTCAACTAACAGCAGCATCCAGAGACCTGGGCCTGGAGATTCTCCTGGCAGACACTCATGCATAGAATGGGTGTCCCAGCAGAGTAGGGGAAGGGGGCAGGGGGATCAGAGACAGTCACTGTGAGGACCCCAAACATCACCTTATGTACTTCCCTATCTATTCCATTTCTAGCTTAGTACCACGATGTCCTACCTACACATTCCCAGTGGACCAGAAAGCAGGTTCAAAGCTTCTTCCTTACCCTCTCTTTTCTGAAAAAGAGATTTTCAGAAGGTTTTCATTTAGATGTGTGCTTGGTTTCTGGAAGAGAGAAAATTGTAAATATTTTTATGATAGTCGACTTCACCATGCTATCAATTGGCTCACAAAACTCTTGAAAATATAATAATTAGCTCTCATGAATCTGTACAAGCTGGCTTCCACAGTCTACTTTTTTCATTGTGAACAGTCATATATAGGATATAAGTTTTCTTCTTGTCTTCTCTCTCTCCTAACCGCTCCCCCCCTCCCCCGGACCCTTGCCTTTTTCACTCAGTGAATCATAGAAAAAAATTGTATAGATCCAAGAGTCATCACATTTGTTCTATAAAGGTCCAGATAATAAATAAGTATTTTAGACTTTGCAGTCCACATTTAGTTTTTGTCACATACTTTTTTTTTTTTTTTTAAACAGCCCTTTGAAAATGTAAAAACTATTCTAAACTACAGGGCAGGACAAAAACCAAAAAAAATTTTAAAAAAGCTGAAGTTTAGACTGGGCCTATGGGTTTTAGTTTGCTGACCCCTGGAATAGATGATCAGGGTAGATCTTTGGAAATTTTAATTTCAGAAATTTGAAATTTATAATTTATAAATGTATAATTTAAAAATAATATATAATGTACATTAGATTATATATATTTCAGAGAAAAAATCCAGACTGGGTGAAGTTATCCTGAGCATTTCACTATAGGACCCAAGCTTGGGTCTCTGTTGGAAGAATGAGGTCTCTGGGAATTGGGGGTGGGAAGAGGTGAGGACACTGAAGATGGTGAGCTCAATGGTAAATAAGGAAAAGCATGGCCTCTGGGAATGTTTTTTTCCTCCCTCTTTCTAAAAAAAAAAAAAACAAAAACAAAACCCAGTTTTTATTGAGATATAATTCATATATTATAAAATTCATCCATTCAAAGTATACAGTTCAGTTTTTTTTAGTGTATTCATAGGCTTATGTAGTGATCACCACTATCTCATTTTAGAACATTTTCATCTCCCCTAAAAGAAATTCATACCATTTGCCATTCCCTTCCTACCTGCCTGCTCGGCCTGCTCTGCCAGGTCCTGGAAACCACTTACCTACTTTCTGTCTCTATGGATTTGCTCATTCCGGATACTTCATATAAATGGAATCATAAATATGTGGCCTTTTGTGACTGGCTTCTTTCACTTAGTATAATGTATTCAAGGCCCATCCATGTTGTATCAATACTTCATTTCTTTTTATTGCCAAATAATAGTCCATTACATGGATAGACCACATTTTATTTATCCATTCATCAGTTGATGGATATCAGGGTTATTTCCAATTTTTGGCTATTACAAATTATGCTGTTAGGAAGAGTTGTATACAAGTCTTTGTATGGATATACATTTTCATTTCTCTTGGATGGATATCTAGGGGTGGAATTGTTGGGTGATATGATAACTTAGGTTTAGCATTTTGAGGAACTGCCAAACTGGTTTCCAAAAAGGCTGCATCATTTTACATTCTCACCAGCAGTATATGAGGGTTCCATTTTCTCCATATTCTCGCCAATACTTGGCTCTTGTTTTTGATTACAACCATCCCAGTGGTGTGAAATGTATCTCATTGTGGTTTTGATTTGCATTTCCTTAATGACTAATGGCAATAGATAAATGTCTATTTAAATACATTATCCATTTTTTAATGATTTATTTATTTATTTATTTATTTATTTATTTATTTGAGAGAGAGAGTGGGGAGAGTGGGCAGAGGGAGAGGGACAAGAAAGAAGCAGACTCCCTGCTGAGCGGGGAGCCTGATGCAGGCTTGATCCCTCAACCGACCTGAGACCCAGACCTGAGCAGAAATCAAGAGACTGATGCTCAACAGACTACGCCATCCACATGATCCACATGGTCCATTTTGCAATAGAGTTGTCTTTTTATTTTTGGTTTGTAAGTTGTCTAGATATAAGTTCCTTGTCAGATGATATGATTTGCAATATTTTCTCCTTTTATGTGGGTTGTCTTTTCACTTTAATGATGGTTTAGTTTACAGAAGTTTTGATATTTTGATTAAGTACAATTTATCTGTTTTTTTCTTTTGTCCTTCCTTCCTTCCTTCCTTCCTTCCTTCCTTCCTTCCTTCCTTCCTTCCTTCCTCTCTTCCATCTTTTTCTATTGCCCTGGCTAGAACCTGCAGAACAATGTTAAATAGAGAGATGATATTGGATGTCTTTGTCTTGTTTTTGATTTTAGGGGGAAAGCATTCAGTCTTTTGCTGTTAAGTATAATGATATCTGTGGGTTTTGCATAGATGCCTTTTATCAGGTTGAAGAAGTTCCTTTTCCCTTCCTGGTTTGTTGAGTGTTTCCATTATAAAATGGTATTGGATTTCGGGAAATACTTTTTCTGTGTTTATTGAGATGATCATATGATCTTTGTTCTTTATTCTATTAAAGTGATATATTACATTAATCAGATGTTAAGCCAACATTGCATTCCTGGGATAAATTCCACTTGGTCATGTTGTACGATCCTTTTTATATGTTGCTGCATTTAGTTTGTTGGTATTTGTTAAGGATTTTTCTGTCTATATTCATAAGGGATATTGGTCTGTAATTCTCTTTCCTAGTGATATCTTCATCTCGTTTGGGTATCAGCGTAATAGTGGCCTCTCCTCTCCTGTCTTTCATTCTCAATATTGCTATTCTAGCTACTTCAGGGACAGTACAAATGCAAGATGAGAAGAGGAGGGAGTCGGGTGTTGTGGATCCCAGGCAGCAGCATGGATATGGGGAAGAAAACCCCAACAAGATCTACAGAGGACACAGGATTCTTGGTTGCCACATGGGCACCAAGCTCGGGCCTTACTTTTGGGAATATCTTATGTATAGGATGTGTTCTATTCTGTTCTCTTTATGCATATATTCACTCAGAATATTAATAGGTGTTAGAGAAGTACATTTATTTATAAGTTTAAATAGGTGTGGTTCCTATCCTATGAGGACACAGAGGTTAAAGGGGTAGGCAGATACAATAAAATAATCACAAATTAAATATAACAGTACAGCTGTATTCAAGACGATGAAGGGGAGGGTTCTGGTGCCTTGAGAGTGGGTAATCAGGGAATTTGGTTGAGTGTTCTGGTAGAATGAGCCAGACCACCATGGCCTGCAAGTCCAGGCTGCAGGCCTGCATCATTATCCTCAAAGCAAGTGGTATGTTTTCACTTTTTAAATTTCCTTGTCTGGATTCATCACTCATTTTTTGTTTCATGTTTTCCTGAAAGAAGGAGATGCCACTCATTATTTCTGCTCTTTCCATTTATTTTAGGTTTTTACTTTTATGAGGCTCAGAGTGAAGACAAGGGAGAAATGGAATAGAATGAGGGATGGAAAGATGGTCTTAGAAGGAAGGGAGAGGGCGCCTGGGTGGCTCAGTTGGTTAAGCGACTGCCTTCAGCTCAGGTCATGATCCTGGAGTCCCTGGATCAAGTCCCACATCAGGCTCCCTGCTCAGCAGGGGGTCTGCTTCTCCCTCTGATCCTCTCCCCTCTCATGCTCTGTCTCACCCTCTCTCTCTCAAATAAATAAATAAAATCTTTAAAAAAAAAAAAGAAGAAGGAAGGGAGAAAGAGAAGATGACAAGGTTATGTTTGTTTAAGGGTAGAAGAAAAAGGATGGGAGCTGGAAGGAAGAATGAGCCCACTCATCTGACCCACTCCCCTGATTTTACAGGTGGACATATAGGCCCAGAAACATCGGGTGACTTCCCTGCTCATCTAGCCTGAGGCAGCAGAGCTGGGACACCCGCTCCACCTGCCCGCTTCCCTTTTGAGTGCTTTTTCCTCTGATGGGCACTGTTTCTCAAGCTGAGCTCTAAAGGAAAAGAAGCTGTTGGTCAGGTAGAGAATGCAGGGAAGGAGGCTTCAGGTAGAGGGGTTGATATGCAAAGTCCTTGGGGGAGGAGAAAACTTGAATGCAGACATCAAAGATGGCCACTCTGTTTGGAGCACAGGCGGGGAGAAATGAGGGGAGAAATGAGGTAGGGGCCTTCTCACAAAGAGTCTTGGAGGTTGGTAAGGAGTGTGGATCTAGTCGGAGCCCAGCGCAAATAGTTTTAAGGAGAGGAGTAACGTGAAAAGATTGATGTATTGGGAAGATGACTTGCTACTTTGTGGAGAAGTTAAATGGGGCAAGAGCAGAGGTAGACCATCCAGGTATGACTCTGTGGAAGGTGACGTGGGCAAGAAGTGGACAGAAGAGAGATTTGTTTTGCAGTTAGAATTGATAGGACTTATCGACAGATGAATGGATAAAGAAGATGTGGTATATATATACAATGGAATATTATGCAGCCATCAAAAGGAATGAGATCTTGCCATTTGCAACGACGTGGATGGAACTGGAGGGTGTTATGCTGAGTGAAGTAAGTCAATCAGA
>NC_138373.1:57703620-57713397 GCF_054177405.1 Leptonychotes weddellii | reverse complement strand
AGCCTGGTGATGGGTATTAAAGAGGGCATGTTCTGCATGGAGCACTGGGTGTTATACGCAAACAATGAATCGTGGAACACTACATCAAAAACTAATGATGTAATGTATGGTGATTAATATAACATAAAAAAAAAGAATTGATAGGACTTGCAGATGTTACCTTTAAGGCATCAGGGGACTTCCCAGAGGAAGTTGGATGTGCTTAGACTAGAGAAAGAGGCAGTGCAGATCCTCCCGAGGGAGCTGGGTTTTTCTGGAAGTAGATGTATGAGCTCTCCCTGAAGCTGCCCCACCAGCAGTGGGGGAAAATTCCCAGGGAAAAAGAAACTTCGGTCCACCTGAAATGCCCTTATTTCTTTTGTGATGGACAAATGTTTACTTGTTCTTCAATGCCTGTCTCAAATATTACCTCTCTGTGAAACTTCAAGTTAGTTATGTAACACTTCTATAGCATTTATGATGCCTATCTAGCCCTTGTTACTATGTCTATATAGCTCTTACTGTGCCTAAAGTGCTATCATGATTTCTGTTTAACACACAGCAATATGGGGACTCCTGGGTGGCTCAGTCAGTTGAGTTTCCGACTTTGGCTTAGGTCATGATCTCAGGGCCTTGGGATCAAGCCCTGCATCTGGCTCTGGGCTCTGTGCCGAGTGCAGAGTCGGCTTGTCCCTCTCCTTCTGCACCCCCCCCATGCACTCTCTCTCTCAAATAAATCAATAAAATCTTTAAAAAAATACACAGCCATATGAAGCACAGAGAGATTAGTCACCAAGAAGTGGCCTGGTTCCACAGACCCATGCTTAGCCACTTGGCTGTGTTGCTTCTTTCTGGGAGCTCTCTGTGTAGAATTACTGACTCCTTCTCTCGCTTCCAGTGACCTCTTGGCATATTGTGTGAAGAGTTAATTTTTTGAATGTTTTTCTGTGAACAAATTGAAGGCAGGGACTGTGTTATTTACTTTCACGTCTTCAGGTTTGGGCATATAATAGATGCAGAATGAGGGAATGAATAAATGAACAAACATGAATGAATGAATGATGTCTGAGGGAATAAGAAAGTAAAGTAGCAGGAGTAGAATAGGGCCTTTCCGTAACCTTCTGCAGCCTGCATTTTTCTAGGGCAAAGAATCCCTGAGCTGCATTATAATTCAGGCCAGCATAATTTCTGGCTTTTCCTCATATTGTTTTAGAATTTCCATTAATGCTTCGTTGTGTTCTAATCAAATAATGCTATTCTCATTTCAACAGATGATGAAGGTCCTGCTCTGGCAGGTATTATGCTCTTTAAACACAGTTGCTCTGTTGTCACCAAGGACATTTCTGCATCTGATATTGATTTAAATATTCAGCTATGAATGTCATGAAGACAATTTTATTTATAGCTAATGAGGATTGTATTGGCTGAATAAACTGGCAATGTGAACAATGTAGTGTATGCTTGTTAATTCAATATGAATGAAGAGAATAGCCTCGATCAGCATTCACAGGCTTTTTGTTCTGTACTGATACGAAATTGAAAAATATTGTGTGTTATAGTGAAAGTGTTTTTGGAAAATTCATTATATTTTGCAGATGATTCGTGTTGTGTTGAACTTTCACTCAAATTCAGATTTTTACAGATTTATACAATATATATATTTATAAATACAGATTTATACAGGTTGAACTTTCACTCAAATTCAGATTTATACAGGTGCCTTGATTTTGAGAAGTATGTTTTACAAAACCCGAATTGCAGAATAGATACATTAGAAACAAAGTCTGTTACAAAAGAATAGTTGGGTAGTTCATCAAATATCTATGGAGTGGGTATGAGTTTAGGAGACTGGGTCACCATCTACTCTTCTCATTGTCCAGGATTCTGATCAATAATGCAAACCAACCGGGTAAGATTGCTGGCCAGATGGAAAATATAAGTAGGGATTTTGTTTGTATAATCTTCAATGCAGAGTTTTGTGAAATCTGTATTAGAGTATGTGCTTTAGGCTTCATTCCAAGAGGGACTTTTTACTTCTACTCTTTATTAAGAATTAGGCCCCACAAGCTCAAGTGTGCTTGCAAGAGATGGAGGGACTAGGTATTCAGAGTGGGCCCTGATACCACCTGCTTGGATGTGGAAGAGGCTGACAGGCTCTTTCCAGAGGAAGATGTGGCAGAACAATGCCCCTTCCCTGCCCACCCAGTGTCCACATCCTAATTCCCAAAAGCTGTGAATATTTTACCTTACATGGCAAAAGAGACTTTGTGGATATGATTATGTTAAAGATCTTGAGGGAGGATATTATCCTGGATTATTCAGGTGGCCCCATTATAATCACAAGGGTCTTTTTAAGAGGGAGCAGGAAGGTCACAGAGAAAGATGTGATGACAGAAGCAGACATTGAAGTGATGGAGGGCCACAAGTTGCGTGATGTGGACCATCTATAGGAGATGGAAAAGGGAAAGAAGCAGATTCTTTCCTAGAGCCTCTGGAAGGAACACAGCCCTGCCAACACCCTGATTTAGCCCTCTGAGACTTCTGACCTACAGAATTCTAAGATAATGAAGTTCTGTTGTTTTAAGCCACTCACTTTGTGGTCATTTTTTACAGCAGCGATAAAAAACCAATACAGAAGGTTTGGTGCGGGGGGGGGGGGTGTCCAGATGTGCCTACCATATGGAAGAAGAAGGAAGGAAGAGTCCTCTGGGTCCATGTGAAAGATGATGTACCCCTACCCACTAGTGAAACATTGTCCAGTGAATAGCAAGCTTCAACAGATCAAACCAACCACTCTTCCCTCTTGGGAAAGAATGAGTGAGAAAACGGAGGCTGATTAAGACATCTTAATGGGGACAAATTAAACTCCGGGAATTAAAGACTTACTGATGGGAGAGCCAAGCCCAGGATGATCACTATCAGGAAATCTGGAAATGGCAGATCGGTGGGTCAAACATCACTTCTGTTGTCTGCTGACACCCATGAGCTGGCCTGTGGCTGCCATCCAAAAGCAATACCTCGCACTTTCCAAATTGCACCTGAGGTTCTCTCAGTGGTAAACTTTTCATAGGGACTTTGCAGGCAAGGGAGAAGTGTAGCTTCTAGACTTTACCCCTCTGAAGCTCAAGGGCTGAAGCGTACAAGGTTATCCACACTATCTGGCACAGAGGGTGAAGGCAAAATGGTGGCAGAAGTTTGTTTGCCTCTGTATAGTTTGGGGGAGGAACGTGGAAAAAAGAGCATAAATATCCCTCCCTCCAACCCCCAGCTCCTTTGTTCTCTTGACCTGTTGGGGTGGGGCTGTAGCCACCATTATGGGACCAGTGAATGAATGGGCTGGCAAATTCTTTGTTACTGCAAAGCTATGCAGTAAACTCCGTCCCAAAGAGAGAGGAAGTGGATGTGAAATTGAATACTAGTGGGTAAATTTAAAATGATTGTGTTGTAACGTAACCGCAACTTAGCAGGTATCTATTCTGAAGCTACATTATTTCAAGGGCATTTTTCTTTGAAGCTTTTAACAAATAATTTAAGCCAAATTAATATTCATTGCAAGTGTCAGAAGCAGGTGAATTTTATTTTCATAGGGCCTTTGAACTTCTGTGTTTACTGTGAAAGATCAAATGTTATGCCATTATTTCTACTTTTAAAATTTGATGAAGTTGCACATGTAACTGTAATCTAATTATTAATAGTTATAAATACCATTTAATTAAATAACGCATGCCTTATTTCTTATTGCTCTCAATCGACTATTCTCAGATGATTTGCATATTACCTATTCAATCTTTAATTGCCTCTTAAGAGTATAGAATTGCTCCTGGTATGCTAAAAGCAGCAAAGAAAGGGGTGGTTGGGGTGGAGGGCAGCAGGTAGGCATTTGGTTCTGTATGTAATCTCAGAGGATGAAGGTGTGGAACAGCCAGTGTTAACAACAGGAGGTCAGTAGGAGTCTCTACAAATTGGGCAGGGAGGGAAGCCAAGTCAAGCCAGGGTTTCTAATTGTGATCTAAGGGTTTGGAAAAGAGTGAGGGAAGGATATATCATGGATTAATTGACATAGCAGATGATAGGAGTGCAGAGAGCAAGCTGCTAGGGGATCACTGAATAGTACTGTTTGAAGCTATCATACTTTGGATTGCGTTTACCTGCTCAGGTATCTGGGATGGCTCTTGCAAGCCCATCGTGCACAGGTTCTGGTCTGTAAAACCATGTTCATTTGGCTTTTTGCCCTTGGCTCTCATACTGAGACATTTCTCCATTTCTAAGACCATAAGGCCAGTATCAAGAGCTGTTGGTTTCCATGCATAGACACTAATCATTTCAGTTTTATTTTATCATCAGAAATTTTGTTTTTGTACTTCCAGCAGATTCATTTGATTCTTACCCAGGCGGACTATCATGGACCAGAAGGCAGATCCAAATACCATTCTTCTCTAAAAATGCATCGATCAGCAAACATTTTAAAAGCCCTTTTCCTGTTTACCAGCATCATAGGAATGATCATTTCAATAGTCATGACCATTCTACAGATCATGTTTTCAGTTAATATCGAAGTTCTGCTCTTCTATGGTCTAATTATTAAGGTTCTGCCAGATTTTTCTCCTCCTAGGAGCTTGTGTTGATTTGCATGGTGATATTTTTGTCATTATCATCATTAGCAGTAGGAGTTATTCTTACACAAGGCACCCATTAAAACTCTTCAGTATCTCTAATAAAGTTTGGCTTTAATTCCCACTAGAATATGTGATGTGATTCTGGGGTTGAAAATATTCTAAAAAAATAGTCAATTTAGATTATTCCAGTCCTCCACAAAATTAATGCTTCATGATCTCCTATGTCTGGTACTTCTAAGCAATTTCCTTTATATCCTTGGCTTCAAACTTACTCTCAAATCTGTTTGGCTTAGAATTCTCTTCTGAAGCCAGACCTGCATTTACACTGATGATTAGGTACCCCACCTGGCTGTGTCACAGGCACCTCATACTTAATACATACAAATCGGAAATATCACCCCTTCTTCCGTTTCTCCAGATCTTCTCCCCATTCTATATTTGCTTACTCAGAGACGCCAGCTAGTTGTCCAAGTCAGATATCTGCACTTCTCTTAGATTTCTTCTTTGTCCTTATCCATGTACAACCAGTAGCTGAGACCTGTCAGTTAAGGCATGGGGTGGTTCTTCTATCCCCAGGGTAGCTTCTTCTCATATGTCCTCCCAGCATAAGTAAGCACTTCTAGTATAACAGTTATTTTATTATATTGTAACTGTTATTTGCATGTCTGTCTCTCCCTTTTGATGGTAGAGGAGAGAGACGAGGTCTGTTCATTTTTTTTTTTTAAAGATTTTTTATTTATTCACTTGAGAGAGAGAATGAGATAGAGAGAGAGAGCATGAGAGGGGGGAGGGTCAGAGGGAGAAGCAGGCTCCCCGCTGAGCAGGGAGCCCGACGCGGGACTCGATCCAGGGACTCCAGGATCATGACCTGAGCCTAAGGAAGTGGCTCAACCAACTGAGCCACCCAGGTGCCCCAAGGTCTGTTCATTTTTATCCCTTTGGCGGTTAGCCCAATATTTATTTAGTCAATGAAGTGAGTGAAGAAGTAAATAAATTTGATGAAAGGATTATGACCAGAGTTTGTACATAGAATGTCCTAAATAATTTATTTATGATGAGCCTGTGATTCCTTATTTTACCTTACTTCCTCTTTACTATTGAATATTATGTGACCTAATGGTAAAAATTGATTAATTTTGGAGTCTCTTCGATGTAGCTATAAGATTTTACGTTTATTTTATGCTTCACAATGTGAATATACCAGGGAGATTTAAAATGAGCATGAAGCAGATGACCATCATGTAACTTTGGGAATTTCAGTGTCAAAACGAATATATTCATTTTCTCTCATCTGTAGACATTATCTTTACAAAAAAAATAAGGTAAAACTGATTCTAAAGGAAGTAATCACATTACTTAAATTTTAACATGAGAGGAAAGCAAACCTGACGTGACACTTTAACTTTTACAATATTTTATTTAAAGGATAAATGGCATTACTAAGTTCACCAAAATGACCTTTGAAGGACATGATCTTTAAAAAAAAAAAGTTTTGTTTTAAAGGGAAACACTTTCCCATAATTTGCAAGTTAATGGTTGTATTTTTGCTTTAACAGTGATAAAAAGGCAGATATTGTGGCACAAATTATACAAATGGTGTGTTTCTGTTTTGAAAGGCATTATTGTTCTTTTCATTTCTTAAGTAAGTTATATGGGAGCATTCTGACTAATGCCATATATAGGAAATTTATGCTTATACTTCCGTTGGATGAGAATGTATCATTAAAATATATGAACTGTGCACAAAAATAAAGCAAAAGTATGCTCAGGGCATTTGGAAAGTTTCTCCTTATGAAATAAATGAACAATACCTTTATTTAAATCCATCTAAAACAAAACACTGATTTACGATATAGGGCTTAGTTTGATTGTCAAATTCCCTTTGTATTGAATTCTTATGCATACATTTTGTCATGATTCTAAATAGGTAAACTCATCATCCTTTTGCCCTAGGCATCCCTTGTGCTAAATCAACTCAATATGTAAAAATTTTGGATTACAAGTTACAAATTAAAAGAAATTCAGTATACACAATTAGGATTTCCTGCCCTTACAGGGTGAACCTGCTTTGTTTTTTCCTGAATAAAATGAAATTTGCTGGACCTTCCCAAGTAGGGGGAATTTACAACAAACTTCTGCATCTGGAGACTCTCTCCCCTCCCCACCTCCAGTCTGGCCCAGCACTGGACACACATAGCAAAATTTGATGTTGTAAGCCAATGGGGAAAGCTGATCTAGCTTACTAGGAGCAGCTTTTTACATCTGCATCTACTGTGTATATTAAAAGGATACAAATGGACATGTGGCTTTTTTTTTTAAATCTTTGACATAATTTGTAGTTCTTTTAGCTCTTATTTTTCATTTTCTTTACATTTTCAACTTCTCATATGTAAAGTTTGTTTATACTTGTTGTCATTGTCCCAGCACCTGTCATGGTGTATATTCATGTTTCACCCTTTTTTGTTTTCTTCAGTGGGAGAGAGAGAGAGAGCACGAGCATGGTGGGGGAGGGGCAGAGGAAGAGGGAAGGAAAGAGAGAATCTCAAGCAGACTTCTGGCTGAGGGCAGAGCCTGAGACAGGACTGATCCCACGACCCTGAGATCATGACCTGAGCCAAAATCAAGAGTCTGCCTCTTCACGGACTGAGCCACCCAGGCGCCCCTCATGTTTCAACCGCCTGAAACATGCACACATGCACAAACACACATTAAACAAATAAACAAAAACCATGCACAAAATAGCATTTCTCCTTCAATACTAAACTCTTTGTCTATTTTGCCCTTCTTTTTGCAACTTGTCTTTTTGAGAGAGTTGCCTGCATTCACTGTCTTTACCTCTTCACCTTATCTTCACCTCCAGATTTCTCTGAACTCAAAACACTTCTTGGTATTAAGAAATACTTGGTTACCCCCATACCAGTGCATTTTTAAATGAAGTAAATTGGATTCTGCTTTCAGATTCTTTTTAATTTGCTCTAAATTAAGCTAACAGGAGGACTTGTTAATATATGGTAGCTAACAAGAGCTGGTTTTTTATTGAGCACTTAGTATGGTCCAGGCAGAGTGCTAAACTCTTTGCATGGAATGTGTAAGTTCTGCATCACAACCACATGATGAGGTAGGAATTTTTGCCCACTGATTACTGAGGAAAAATGAAGCCCAGTAAGTTGTGCCCATGCTTTCAGGCTCAACAGTAAAGGTCACCCTAAGATCGCCCCAAACTTGTATCATAATAGATTGCTGGAAATATACCAAATAAGGTTAGAGTCCTAAAATCACAAGTCTGGTTTGGAGTGGGATGGCTAGAGATGCTGATTTCTTTATGTTCTTGCATTCTTCCTATTAGGTTTTAAGTCAGAGCAATAAAGATACATACAATGAGAGCGGAAACAGGAATAAGAAGAAAGTGACCCGAAGATGAGATTAGTATACAAAATGTATGCTCTGAAATCCTCCTCCTTGGATATGTGGGTCAGAAAATTGGGCTCTGAGCTCATTAGCAGCCAATGCAAAGGTAAAAGCATCATCAGTGACATGATTCGCTGTGTCTACAATCTAAAAACAATCCAGTTGTTCAGGAAAAGTGCAGCTAATCCTCATAATAAGACCCAGACCCCCATAGAGGGGATCATAGAGAATTACATGTAAATACCATTAAAATATGTGTGTCTTCTTAAAACATTTTTCATATGGGTTTCTTAACTTTCTTTAGCTGTGTTTTAGTGCCAGAGTCATTATGATCAGGCTTTCCTGTTGGTTAGCATAAATTCTTTGTTTCCATTTTAGCCTCATCATGGTATGATGATTCAGTAGGTGCAGAATAAATGTGAGTGTTCTGTCCTTCCTCACCCTGTATCCTCAATAGTGTGGTGCCAGGAGTTAACATAAAGGACTGCCTCTGAAATGGCCCTTCATCTATTAAATATCTTTGTATCTAGAAGAACAGTTTTCTTTTTCAAAATAATTAAATGTGGTATATAGGATAGCAGGAAATATTCTGAAGAGTCATTTGTTTATAAGCAAGTTTTGTTGTCACAGGGAAATATTTTATGATTCAGGATTTCTCTCAAGTTTGTTTTTTCCACGTTTAAATAATTCTTTTTTGCTTGCTTTGTTATTCATCACAAGCTTAAAGCAGTTTTAAAATTGCATTATTTTTTAGTTACTGATAAATCCTTTATCTGGGGAGAAGAGTATGTGGGTGGAGAAGCATCAAGACTAGTCTGATACAGAATAAATGTACAGAGATGGAAAGTAAGGAAAATCTATACTTTTTTAAAACCTGAAATCTGTTTAGCGAAAGAAGATAAATGATAGGATTTCTCTTTGTTAAAAAGGACCATATTGTTTACAATATTTTCTTATAGCAGTCTCTAGGTTTACGTAGATGAAGTAACTATTGAATAAGTAGTTTTGGAGCATCGAGGAAGGTATATCAGGAGCCATATAACTTGGGGAGAAAGAGAGAGAAGGAAGGAAGGAAAACAAGCAAGAAAATGCAAACTTAAATTAAAAATCAGGCCTTCTCTTCAATATATTTAGTTAGAATGTGCACACAAGATAGTGCTTGTGCTTGCTGGTTCCTCCAAAAGCTAAACATAGAATTACCTTATATCCCTGCAATTCCACTCCTAAGTATATACCCAAAAGAACTGGAAACAGGTATTCAAACAAGTACATGTATTTGCACAGGTGTATGCAAGCAGTGGAATAGTATTCAGCCATGCTAAGGAGTGAGGTCATGGTCCATGCTACCACATGGATGAACCTCCAGAACGTTATGGTAAGAAGCCAGACAGAAAAAGTTATATATTGAATGACTTTATTTAAAGGAAATATTCAGAATAGATAAATCCATAGAGACCAAACACAGATTGGTGGTTGCCATGGACTGGAGCAGCGGGGAGAGGGAATGGGGAGAAATTGCTTAATGGGTAAGAGCTTTTACTTGGGGATGATGGAACTATTTTGCAACTGGATAGAGGTGGTGGTTGTACAACACTGGGAATGTACTAAATTTCACTCAGTTACTCACTTTACATCCAAATGGCCAACAGACACATGAAAAAGTACTCAACATCGCTCGGCATCAGGGAAATCCAAATCAAAACCTCAATGAGATACCACCTCACACCAGTCAGAATGGCTAAAATTAACAAGTCAGGAAACGACAGATGTTGGC
>NC_138373.1:57669180-57703120 GCF_054177405.1 Leptonychotes weddellii | reverse complement strand
ACTTTGGAAAACAGTGTGGAGGTTCCTCAAAAATTAACAAATAGAGCTACCCTATGACCCAGCAATTGCACTCCTGGGTATTTACCCCAAAGACACAGATGTAATGAAAAGAAGAGCCACATGCACCCCAATGTTCATAGCAGTAATGTCCACAATAGCCAAACTGTGGAAAGAGCCGAGATGTCCTTCAACAGATGAATGGATAAAGGAGATGTGGTCCATATATACAATGGAATATTACTCAGCCATCAGAAAGGATGAATACCCAACTTCTACATCAACATGGATGGGACTGGAGGAGATTATGCTAAGTGAAATAAGTCAAGCAGAGAAAGTCAATTATATGATTTCACTCATTTGTGGAACATAAGGAATAGCATGGAGGACATTAGGAGAAGGAGGGGAAAAATGAAGGGAGGGAAATCAGAGGGAGAGATGAACCATGAGAAACTATGGTCTCTGAGAAACAAGCAGGGTTTTAGAGGGGAGGGGGGTGGGGGGATGGGTTAGCCCAGTGATGGGTATTAAGGAGGGCACATATTGCATGGAGCACTGGGTGTTATACGAAAACAAGGGATCGTGGATCACTACATCAAAAACCAATGATGTATTGTATGGTGACTAACATAACATAATAAAATTAAAAAAGAAAAAAGAAAAATAAATAAAAATAAAAATAAAAAAATAAACATCTATCCTTTCTCTTGTGATCTTCAATGCCACCTCTGCCATACATCACATTTTCATGTATGAGAGCTCAGAGTGTCATCTCTGTTCTGTTTCATTTGTCTATCCCTTAGTGCCACACTTTGGTGATCAATCACTACAGTTTTATTATAAGTCCTAAGATCTGATAGTGCAAAACCTTTTACCTTTTTTGTCTTCAAGGGCTGTTCTTGATTTTTGCTCTTCCATATGCAGTCTGGAATTGACTTTCCAAGTTCTATTTAAAAAGGCATTTCTGAGATTTTGATTGAATTTCATTTAATTCAAAGTTTAATTTGAGAAGAAACAAAATGTCTAAAAAAATTGAGTATTCTGACCCATGGACATGACATTTCTTTATTTTAGTCTTTAGTGTCTTTCAAAAGAGTTTTACATTTTTTTCCATGCATGTTTTGACACATTTGTTAGGTTTATTCCAAAATTTTGTCTATTGAAGGAAGATAGTCTCTTTTAAATTCTACTAGTACTTATCATTTTAATAAGAATTTTGTCTCTTGGGCGCCTGGGTGGCTCAGTCGTTAAGCATCTGCCTTCGGCTCAGGTCATGATCTCAGGGTCCTGGGATCAAGTCCCCACATCGGGCTCCCTGCTCGGCGGGAAGCCTGCTTCTCCCTCTCCCACTCCCCCTGCTTGTGTTCCTGCTCTCGTGCTCTCTCTCTCTGTCAAATAAATAAATAAAATCTTAAAAAAAAAAAAAGAATTTTGTCTCTTGCTTTTCAAATTTCCCTCCCATTATCCACTCCCTCAGTGCACACACAGATTTACACTTCCATGAATTTAATCTGGAAGTTAACACACAAAAAAACAAATCTTTTGGAATAACATGTCCTTTTTTTCAATAAATGTATGTTTTGCATTCTGTTCCAGTTACTCTGATTATATTAAAATTATATTTGTTAGACTACATTATTTTTCTCATAACTATTAATGTATTTTTTGAACTACCTCTTGGCAGTTAACCAGTTTTGATGTCTACTGGTAATTATTTTCTATTAAATGCCTTCATTTTTTGAACTTAGAGTTTTATTAACCTCTTGGTGAGCTGGAATATATCATCAATCAGTTTTTGTAAAAAAAGTATTGGGTGGTAAATTTATCAGCTTTTTTCATCTGATAGCTGAGGTTTGTTTTTTTTTAATAACATTCCTCATTTGCAGGTGTAGTTACTTATCAGATGTTGTCCTAACATATGAATAACACATAGATATTTATAAAATTCCTAAATCATAACTTTCCTCTTCCATGTGCTGTAAACTGCCTTGTTGTCTGGCTTTTGTTATTATAGAGGAGATAATGGAAAAGAAGCTATAGTCGATTTTTCCCCCCAGTTTGGTTGATTTTAGGACTCCTTAAACATATTCTTTAAGTTTTAAATTTTTATGAGGCTATGCCATAATATTTATTCTGCTCATTAAGTTTCTCTGGAAGATGTTAAACTATCAATTTCTGATGTCAAGTTTGCTTTTTTAGGTCTGGAATATTTTATCCTCTCCTACCTCCTGTTATTGCTTCTCATCCATACATTTATTCTTTTACTAGTGGGTTTTCTCTCTAAGATTTGTCCTTCAAGTATGCTATTCCCTTTGTGCATAATTTTTTATAACTTTATTATTTGGCCTTTATTCTGGGGATGCTTCTCAAGTTTATTCTCTATTATATGAATTGATTTTATGTATACCTACTGATTTTATTTCAGTTACTACATATTTCATTTTGCTATGCTTGTATCTTATTTCAAACAGTTCTTATTTAATACGTTCTTTTATCATATTGGGCTCAAAAAGCAGATACTCTTGAAAATGTTTTTCTGTTTCTTAAAGTCCGTGTGAGGGAGAGGATGAGGAGGAGGCAATAGAGGATTTTTCTTTAAGCCATATACTTTGCTTTTTCTTTTCTTGGGCAAGAGAAATTTGTGGATAGATAATTGATTAATTTAGCACGTATTTACCGCGCATCTACTACAACCCAAGCACAGTTCCAGGCACAGGGTATATAGTGGTGAACAAAATAGGCACACACACATCCCCACTGTCATGGAGGTTATAGTCTATCAGGGAGACACAGGCAATAAGCAAACAAAACATTTACACATCAGTGGAGAGATGTGATCTAGAGAAAAAATAAAGTGAAGAAATGAGAGAGGAAGTGTTGCATGGGGGTGTGTGTGGGGCTGCTTTCAAACTAAGAAGGTGAAGATTTTTAGGGAAGAGGATTCCAGTGGAAAAAACTGCTAGTCCAAAAGCCTTCAGCAGGAGCATGCCTGGAATATAGGCGGACTGACAAGAATGCCAGGGTGACTTGAGTAGAACCAGCAAGGGCCCCAGTAGCAGGAAGTGATGTCAGGAAGGCACCAGGGACCAGATCACACAGGGCTCCCGGGCTTTGACTTTTGTTTCATGAGATGGGCATGCAGCAGAGGATTTGAGAACTGATGTGTGACGTGATCTTACTTTTGTGTATGTGTGTTTTTTTTTTTTTTTAACAGGATCACTCTGGCTTCTGGGTTGGACATTGAGTGCAGAGGCCAGAAGACCAGCTGAGAGGCTGCTGCAGTGGCCCAGGTAAGGGATGCTGGTGACTCGGGCCAGGTGGTAGTGGTGGAGAAGTGCCAGCTCGATTTTTTATATATTTTGAAGCAGAGCTAACATGATTGGCTGAAGCTTTGGATGTCAGGTGGAAGAGAGAAGAAATCAGGATAAGTTCAAGTTCAAGGCTATTTGCCTGAGAAGTGAAATGGCATTGCTACCTCTGAGCAGAAGACAGAGAGAGGATAAGGTTTGGGAAGAGGAGGGCTTCTGTTTTATATGTCATAGGTTTGAGATGCCTCTTGGATATGTAAGCAGAGCTGACATGTAGACAATTGGACTCACCAGTGTGAAGTTCAGGGGAGAGGTCAGTCTGGAGAAGTGACTGGAGAGTTATCAGTGGATGAATTGTCTTTAAAACACCAAAGGGGGAACTGTAGATAAATAAGTGTGCTGACATTTTTCACCTGTTTAATTCACTTTTGAGTTTGACTTGTTGATCATTACTTATGTAAAAAAATCCTGGGGGATTGGCTTTAGGGCTTCTCTGGCGTTTGTGAGCATGTTGGGTGGTTCTGTTTTGTTTTTTGTTTTGTGAACATAGAAGGTCCATCTGGATCTATGTGGGAGCAGATAGAGTGGGAGGTTTGTGCTCACCTCATCACTGCTGAGTGCAAAGATTTTCTTCTAGACCTAAAGACTGTGTGCAGGTTGATATGAAAAACATCTATCATACCTGGGATAAAAGAGACATTGCCAAATCCTGGATTGTTCTACTAGATATGGATTTCCCACTCCTTCAGTTTGGTTGCTTAGCACATTGTCCAGCCCCAGCTCTGTTGCTCTTCAGCTAGATTACGGGGGTAAGCAATGCACTCAGGGCTTGTATCCCTGGACAAGGAATTTGTCCAGTGGTGGACATACAGGCCCCTCGAGTCATGTCTGGGATTGATAAAAGGCTCTTGGAAGAAAGAAATCCTCTTTCCACTGGAATTACTTAATTAATACAGTCCTGGAATTGACAGTTGTTACTCCCTTACTGCATAGAGGGAGCATATTTATAGCAGGAGAGAATACAGCTTTCGTAAAGAGGAGAAGTGAGGTGAGAGATAGGAGAGAAATGTGCCCTAACAACATTGTTTAAAGATCTTGCTCTGAGCCATATCTGAAGTCATCGTTGGACAGCTGCTTGCTTGCTTGCTTCCTTCCTTTCTTATTCCTCTCCTTTCTTCCTTCCTTTCCTTTCCTCCTTGCCTCTCTTCCTTCCTTCCTTATTTCTGGAATATGCTTTTTGGAATTGGCTTTCTGTGCATTTGCAATTGGAATAGTAATAATTTCATGCCTGTTCAATCCTTCAGGCAATCCTCAGGCACAGGTGTGGGAAATAAAGGTCCTTACAAATGGTTCATTGAACTAAAGAAACACGTTCAGATGCTCAAATAAACTCTTTTTTCTGTATCTCAGAGATGCCATCACTAAGGAGCATCAGGATATGTTTTTCTGTAGACACATAGGCTGGGTGTGCAGAAGCAGCTCTGGGCAGCTTGAGCTGCCAGCCAAGACTGGAATGGGGGTCAGCGGTGAATGAGTTCGTAGAAGTCCTTTCCTCCCTGTTTTTATTTTAGTGGAGGAGACAGATATCAAAGAAATAAATGTAATTTAAATAATAAAGCAGAAAAGGGGACAGGGAGCTCAGGCCCAATTATGGATAGGAAGGGCCACTCTGAGGAGATGTCTTCGAAGATCATAAGAGCAAAGTGTGTGAACATGTGGTGATCTGGGGGGATGCATTCCAGGCAGAGGAAATAAGGCCCTGAGATGGAATGAGCTTGTGTGAGCAATTGCCAGAAGGCTGGTGTGTGTGGGGGGAGAACAGGGTGAAAGATGAGAAGAATGGCAGTCCGAGTTGTAAAGGGACCTGGTCCTGTCCAGCCTCGGGGTGTGAAGGTAAGGATTTGGGATGTTCTGCAGAGATGAACTCCATATGGGTAAAATTAGGGAGGACTGCTGGGAGGAAGCAGCAGGGCCAGGAATGCTGGCCTGAGCGCTTCCCTCCCCTTCTAGGCCTCTTTCTGCTTCACTAGAGCCTTGGGGGGCTTGGTGGAGGGAGGAGGGGAGTGGAGCAGGGTCTACAGGCTACAGCAGGATTTTGGTATTTGTCCAAGAGCAATGAGGAGCCACAGATGGGTTTTAAACTGCAACAGGATATGGTTGGGTCTTCATCTCCATATAGTACTTGGAACCAGAGGAAGGGAGGATTATATAGTAGAAGTGTCTGTTATTCCCCCCCAAAAATATGTTTAAGATTGTCAACAACAAAAATAAAATTCCCTGTAATCCACACCTTCCCCCACCTCCTCAAAAAAAGAAACCAAACCACTTCTGAGTGTAATGAGGAGCTTTAGGTTGGTGCTTTTTTTTTTTTTTTTTAAGATTTATTTATTTATTTGAGGCAGGGCGGGGCAAAGGGAGAGGAAGAGAGAGTCCCAGGCAGACTCCGTGCTGAGCATGGAGCCTCGAGGCAGGGCTTGATCTCACAACCCTGAGCTGAAACCAAGAATTGGCACTCAACCCACTGCACCACCCAGGCACCCCTGGACTGGCTTTGAACAGGGAAGTGTTGTGATTCGATTTATGCTTTAAAACCATCACTAATGTTAGAGGCTGACGCCATGGTCCAGGGGAGAGGCCGTGGTGACAAAGAGTCATGAGAAAGCTGGAGATAAAGTTGATGGGATTTGCTGATGGAATAGTCATGGGGTTTGAGCACATGACATAAGTCTCATATTGCCTGAGTGAGTAAGTCATTGTGCCCCTTACGGATATGGGGAAGTCAAAGGGGCGCATTCTGAGAGAGGATGTAAAAGAGTTCTGTTCGAGTGCTGTTTGTGCTAACATAGTATGATTGCACGGAGCTGCTCCATATGTCCGGCTTGAAGGGGATGTCTGCTGTGTGGGTTTGTCTGGAGCTCTGGGGAGAGGCCAGAGAAGGAGATACTTGAAGAAGTCAGTGACGTGAAGATGGACTTAAGGCAGTCGAACTGGATGAGAGGTCCTGGGGTGTGAGTGTGGGGAAGTTGGAAGCCTGAGCCCCAGGAAGTTCTGAAAGAAGAGGCTTCTAGATTTGAGAAGGGCTGCTATAAAGCAGGACACTCGGGCAGTGTGGTGCCCTGGGGACCAGGTGCCTGAGTGTTTTCAGGAGAAGGGGGATTTGTATAAAATATTGCTGAGTGGCCAGGTATAATCGGAGTGGGAAATAGTCATTGGATTTACCTTTATCATCATAAACATCAAGGCCAAGGTTTGAGAGGGGTGGAAGAATCAGCCAGGGACTGATTCTTGACCAAGCATAGAAGGGGCAGTCCCTCTTCTCTGCCAACAACTAATGCAAAGCAGGACGTACAGAAGCTGCCCGAACCCAGTGCCGCCTCTGGAGAAGTATTACAAGTGATGAGTTGGCTTATCTGGTGGAAAAGCCAAAATGGTACCACTAGTGCTGTGGTGGAGAGAAACACAGATTGCTGGGAGTTTCAGTAAGATTAAGATTATTTTATTACATCAATGTAATGTTTGAATGTGACCTGCCCTGGAAACCTGAATGTTAAGCTGGGCACCGAACTGAAGCTGCCTCCCCGGGGGCTCCAGGCAACAGATGAACTTTGCAAAAATCAGGGAGTGTTTATGGTAGTTGTTAGCACAGTCTGTTGGCAGTCCTATCCAACATCTATTTCCATGATTAGCTCATATTTATTTCTTCTTTTGCACATCACCTTTTTTTTTTAAAAGATTTTATTTATTTATTTGACAGAGACATAGCGAGAAAGGGAATACAAGCAGGGGGAGTGGGAGAGGGAGAAGCAGGCTTCCCGCTGAGCAGGGAGCCTGATGCGGGGCTTGATCCCAGGACCCCGGGATCATGACCTGAGCTGAAGGCTGACGCTTAACGACTGAGCCACCCAGGTGCCCCTGCACATCACCTTTAAGTTGAGCACGTGATATGTGCTAAAGTCAGCCCGGGGGAAAAAAAAAACTTCTCTGGCATTTAAATGGATTTGACATGTGTTTGTTTGGAAAGTTTGGGGGACATTTTATTAGGATATTCCACTGGAATAAATTAATAGCTACTTGAACTATTTTGAAGACAGTACAATTTCATTTACTCTTGATGAAGGATCTAAGGAATAGAGGTAACGAGGGTGGTTATAATATAAACAATATAATTGTGGAGTTCACACCAGGACTTACCTCGTGAACACTGCACAATAAGTTTTTATATTTTGGAGTTCTAATATTTGAGGGTTATGTCTGATTTATGAACTAACTAATCTCTGGAAAGTAGCCTGCTACTGAGCTATCTAGTGCTGTGAGCCTCTGTTTACAAATTACATTTTTAAAGACTGGTCCTGAGAGAATAGAACAGAACCAGTAAAACTTGCACCTTTTCATATTTAGACTAGTTTTCTCGAACAGCTTTCACTGGGCTGATGTCTGAATATTTGGTTAATATGACCATGTTTTTGATGTGTCCTTTCTAATCTTCAGAAGAAACTTAAATGTCTCTGGGAACAGAGTTAAAGGAGTAATTAACTTTTCTTGGCAGGGGTCAGGAAAGACTTCAGAAAAAAATGTAGCATTTGAGGCCAGGCTGGAAGAATGGATAGTTTTATGGTAGAAAAATGGAAGAAAGCATACCCCACAGAGGGGAATCATGAGCAAAGTTGAGGCCATGTGGAAGTGCCCAAGGTGCTTGGATCCAGGCCAATCCCAATGAGAAAAAGTATACTTCGGAATTAAGGACTTTAAAGACAGGAGCAGACCTCTGTGGTGTCCATAGTTTCTAGTTAGCAAGTACATGAGCTGCTAGATGGCCTGCTGTCTCTGGGGCAGGATTGATTGCCATTTCCTACTGTGGCATTTTCCTGCTGCTTTGACATTTGCATGAACCCAGCAGAGGATGCACACTGGTGTGGCTCAGAACTAAGGATTGATTTTCAGTCCTGCGAAAGTCTGTAGGTGACCTTCAGAGCCAGCTAAACTGGGTGACTTCTCTGAGAACACACTGGAATGAGTGAGGTTAAGGAGGTACCAGGGGTAGGTACGCAGGTCCGACTTCCAAAGACCGGGTGGGGTTCACACCCAGAGTGTATCATGAAGGCTGTTAGGGGAGAGGCAGGTATAACCAGTTCCGCATCAGCACTGGGAAGTATGTAAGGGATGCCAGCATGGACATTAATATGAGTATGGGTATGTTAGGACTGGAGAGTTTCCCATCAAAATCAGAATACCCCTGTATTAGGGTTCTCCAGAGACAGAGAATCAATAGAACTGTGTGTGTGTGTGTGTGTGTGTGCATGTGTGTATACATATACATATATATACATAGAGAGAGAGAGAGAGAGAGATTTTTAGGAATTGGCTCATGTGATTACTGAAATTGACAAATCCAAAATCTGCAGGTCAGGCAGAAGACTCAGGACAGAGCTCATATTGTGGTTCAGATCTGAAGGCCGTCATCTACTGCAGGTCCATCTTGTTTGGGGGAGGTCAGTCTTTGTTTCTTTAAGGCCTTCAACTGATGGGGTGAGGCCCACCTATGTTATGGAGGGTAATCCGCTTTACTCAATGTTCAGTGATTTCAATGTCAATATTTGGGTGCTTGGGTGGTGCAGTTGGTTGAACGTCTGACTCTTGATTTTGGCTCAGGTCATAATCTCAGGGTTGTGGGATCAAGCCCCAGGTTGGACTCTGCGCTTAGAAAGGAGTCTGCCTGTCTCTCTACCTCCCCCTCTGCCCTTCCTCCCAGCTCTCTCTCTCTCAAACAAACAAACAAATAAATAAATAAAATCTTTAAAAATAAATTTAAAAAAATATTAATATTATCCAAAAAACACCCTCACAGAAACATTCAGAATAATGTTTGACAAAATATCTGGGCACCGTTAACCATCCCAACCTCTAAAGACTGATGTAGAATGAGGATTCTCTAACTCAGTATGTGTTTATCATCTTTTTGCCAACAAAACAGCAGGGATTCTTTATTATTTTTTCCATGTTGCTGTATCCCCCGTACCAATAGTATTCCCTGGCACATAGTAAATGCTTAAGAAGTGTTATATAAATGAATGAATAATAGAATAAACATTTGATTTCAATTATTTGGAAACACAGAAACTGATAGTTATTTCCATCCTGGCTAGAATGTTTGTGCTAACGTAATACGACTGCATGGAGCTGCTCCGTATGTTGGGCTTGAGCCTCTGCATCTTCCCCGACGTAAATTAGGCATCTATAGAAATTGATTGTAACTTTTTGCATGTTGCTGATTACCATGGAGACACTGGGAATAGACTTCCTTGCATTGTGGTTTGGCAGGTCCCATTGAACAGCTCTCCACCCACTGAGAAACCCCAATGAACAGTCTGAGGAATTTCAGTGATTTTAGCTGTGTATATATTATAGCACTTTGAAACACAAAGAGAGATGATTTCTTTTCCTCACCAGCAAAGCTTGTGAAGGCTTTTTGTAACTGTACTTGGCCTGCTCATGGGTAGCCTTGGAACACAAGATGGATGAGGGGGAAACTCTCACAGAGCCCACGGTAAAATGAGTGCTAAGCTGCAGCCCGTGCATGGATGGTTAAGCACAGGGAGTGCTGGAAAGAGGAAGTTCATCAGGCAGTTGGTGCCAATGCAAAGGGCAATGAATAAAAACATCTGCTTCTGATTTTGTCTACAAGTGAATAAAGAGAAGACTGATGCATGCTTATATTTCTCTTGTGGTTCAGATTTTCCCATTATTTTGCACCCTTTGTCAACACTGACATTATTCTAAGGACTGCACTGAACAGTCACGCACCCTGTTGCCTGCCCTCCATTCACCTACATCCCAGACAGGTGTTTGGGGCAGAGGTGTGTGTTCACCTTTTCTACCTGGTGTGGCAACATTATTTGTATGGGTTAGAATTTGTGTGAGAACTTCTGTGGGAAAACAGAGGGGCTGGGGTGATGATGGATCAGGGGATTGTTCTCTGCCAGCTGCAGTGGGGAAGGAGGTCTGGAGATGGGGTTGGAAGGGTGAAACAAAGTGCCAAAGAATATTTGTTTGGTTGGAGTGAAGGAAAGTGAAAGACAATAAGCACAGCAGGAAAGCTTGCAGAAGGCCTTGAAGCCACCTGAGGAAGCCACTTAGGAAGCTAAGACTCCAGGGAGCAGAGGACCATCCTGACTGATAAGAATATCTCTTTTGAAGAGCACTTTATAGTGCTCATAGGGATGTGATATGATCAAAATATTTGGCAAGAAAAAAGACCTCTTTGTGTCTCTGCAGATGAAACTAGCAAGAAACAAGGGGGCAGCTGAGGGGATAGCAGTAGCTAGAGTTTTGTCTTGAGGAATAAAAGAGAAAAGAAGGTAATCAAGGTGTTGGAGGAAGTATTGGCATTTTATTTCTTCTAGAATTTGGATGAGGATGGTGATGCATCTTTTTTTTATTTTTATAAAGATTTTATTTATTCATTTGAGAGAGAGAGAGACAGAGAGCACAAGCAGGGGGGGAGGGGCAGAGAGAGAAACAGACTCCCCGCTGAGCCGGGAGCCCTATAGGGGGCTCAATCCCAGGACCTGGAGATCATGATGCGAGCCAAAGGCAGATGCCCAACCATCTGAGCAACACAGGAGCCCCAGTACTGCATCTTTTATTTTCTAGTCTTCTAACCCTGAGGGACTGGGGTGGCCCTCAGAGATTTTATGAGGTGAAAGATTTTATGGGCTAAAGATTGTGGTCTTTAGGCAACAAAGAAGATTTCAAGAAAATATACTACCAACACAACTGCAGATCAGCATCTTGGGTGAGGCGAGAACATGTCAGGATGGGGTGACTATTAAGACCATGGTAGTGGAGATAATTATGGGAGCATATTCCTCATTAGGAAAGAATCAAAACTGGATCCCAGAGGAAGAGTCACATATCATGAGGAAAATGATGAAGATGAGCATCAAGGAGATACAAAGGTTTGAAAGATACCAAGGTCAGAAGTGGATTCCTTAAGAACCACAATCTAGAACTGGCTGGCTCTTTTGCAAAAGGTCTAGCTTCCTTCCGAGCACCAGGGCTATTTCTGTAATGGACATTGGGGAAAAAAATCCTCATGCCTCCCAGTGTCCTACACTCAGGTTCCCTGGGTCCCCAGTCTAACCAGGTCTAGGCTGGTTTTGTAATGAGAACCAAGTGCCGGAAGCTACAGTTGTGTTGCCCATTTGAATTCCCCAAGAAACCCTATTAATCAGGACCTGCCCATTTGGGATGAATTCCACTGGAGACCCCAAGGCCTATTAGCCAGTTCCTCTAGGCTGCACACCCCTGATGTTCTTAGTTGCTTTACAAAATGAAAGTCCCTAGAAGAGTAGGTTGCCTTTTCTGTGCAGTCCAGCCTGCTCTGTACTTCCTCCTCCTGACCAGACCTCCGCCACTGTCTTCCTCCAAAACCTATGCACTGAGCCTTATGAAGAACAAGTTTCCTAGTGAACAAAAGTTCCTTCTTTTGCCATCCTTTTCAATGGAAGCTATTACCTTTGGGTCTTTTCTTTTTTTAAGATTTATTTTTTTATTTGAAAGAGAGTGAGTGAGAGAGAACACAAGCAGGAGAAGTGGCAGGCAGAGGGAGAAGCTCACTCCCCACTGAGCAGGAAGCCCGACGCAGGGCTCAATCCCGGAACCCTGGGATCATGACCTGAGCCAAATGCAGACGCTCAGCCGACTGAGCCACCCACGCACCCCTACCTTTGGGTCTTCACTGACATTTTCCTCCATCTCAAGCCTTCCACATTTACAGCAGCCTCCCTACTGTGGGTTCTGGGAGAGCGGGAAGCATATGTGGTTGTTTATTCAAGAATCTTCCTAGCATCTAGCATAGCCCCCAAAGTTGCAGCTACTCAAGAAATACTTCTTGAATGAATGAATGAAAGAATGAATGTAGAATTTGCTCATTTGCCACAGTGTGTGTTCTGAGACCCAGGAGTGGGGGTTGAGACCCCTTTGTTCCCCCATCATTGTCAACAGCTGTCCTCACTTTGTCCCCCATGTCATCAAGTCTTTGCTCTCTGGCTCCTGCCTTGCTGGTACACCAAGTCTAAAAAGTGATTTCAGTGCCCCACCATCACTTGGAATTATGCCACAGCTGACATTTTTGTTTTCATTGGTGGAAATTTCTAGAAGTGGACATTCACAGTTCATGAAAATGTTCTTTACACTCATCTCAAATCCCTCACCTCCAAGTACATCCTAATTCAGTCCAATTGAGCATTTGTACAACCAAGATTCCCAACTCATCTATCATCCTTCTCCTTTTTATTAAATCCACTGTACTTTTCTATTTCAATTGACAACTTGGCAGCACTTGCCAATTTTGACCATGACTGCCTTCTTGAAGTCTTTGTCCTTGGCTTTCTCTATATGTACTCTTATAGTTTCTTCCTTCTCTCTTTGAATTCTCTTCCCGCTGTGCCCATTTCTAAAATGTGGGTGCTTTCTTAGTGTTTAGTCTTCTGCGCTTTTTTTCCTTAACCCTGAAGTTTCTACCTGTGCTGTCTCTGCCATCCCTTGAATAATCATTTGTATTAGAGATGTCTTCCAAATTTAGATCCCCCTTCCACCAGCTTCTGAGGTCCAGATAGATATCTCACTGTTATGCACTGACTAACTGTACATTTGACTTTAAATGCAACCAGTTATAAATTGAACACATCATTTCCCAACCATCTCTCCAAATTTGCTTTGTTCCTCTTTTTTTTTTTTTGGTAACCTTCCTTGTATGTCTTGATTCTATTTCATTCTCTCGAATCTCACTCCCACAGATTTCTGGCCATCAACATTTATTGCCTGGGCTAGTGCAGTCCTTCTTAAGCTGCTTTCCAGGTATCTACTTCTAACTGCATCCTAGTTGCATCTACTCCTAATATCCAAACTGTCATCTTTCTTTATTTTTATTTTTTTAAATTTTTTAAAAGATTTTATTTATTTATTTGACAGAGAGAGAGAGCACAATTAGGCAGAGTAGCAGCAGAGGGAGGAGAAGCAGACTCTCTGCTAAGCAGAGAGCCCAACGTGGGGCTCGATCCCAAGACCTTGGGATCATGACATGAGCCGAAGGCAGACGCTTGACCGACTGAGCGACCCAGGAACCCCAGCTGTCATCTTTCTAAAATAAAATTCTGATCATGTCATTCTCCTACTTAAGGCCCTTCACTTCCTCTGCATTGCCCTTCGTAAAAGTCTAAACTTTTTGGCCTCACCTGCAACAATCGTTCAAAATCTAACCCAGAGTATACTTGCTGAATAAATGAATGACTAATTTAAGAGCATGAATGAGAAGCTATGACGGACTAATGGTGTCATAAATGCAGGAGGGTTCCAGTAGCAGCATCCTGGCAGAATGAACTTGGTCTTGTTTTATATTAACATTAATATGTTCAAGGACTTCCTGAGCTGGGAAGTATTTGAGGTTTAGTGCTTCATCAGCAAGCATGCACCTTGTCTTTCTTACCCTTAACAGGCTGGTTATTAGAGTGCCTCTTGCAGTGCTGTGTGTGGCATCCTGTGCCCAGGAACGGATGTATTGTTTGGGAGGTTTATTCATTCACAGATTTTAATAATTTAAACCAATGAGAGTTCTATGTGCTGAGGCATTTTGAAATGTAAGCGGAAACTGTGTCTTCTAGTTTCCATTTCCCCGCATTATGAGTCATGAGGTCCTTACAGGAGCTTAAATGTCTTTTGGATAAGATACCATTTCTCCATCTCTTCCCTAGTGCCCTTGAATTTACTTTCAGTATGAAAAAAAAATACTCAATTTCATCCCATTTTACCATGATTGATGAAATTAATTTGTCAGTGTGGCTAATGGTCTTGCAAATCAAATAATTTCCTTGGTTTAACAAATCTGGTTGAATAAAAATGTGAAGAAGGAGTTTTAACATCCTGGCTTCCTTTACTATATTCAGAGCCATCTCCAGGGGCTTCCTGACAGATTATGTGTCTTGAAAGTATTTGTAACTAATTATGGGCAATGGAAACTCAGGTTCAGGTTTTGAAAAATGTTGAGAGGAAGGAACATCAGCAGACCTATTTTATTGTGTCTGCTTTTTAAATAAATTTTCTGGAAAATTATCTTTATAGGCAAAAAGTGGGTCTGCTGTGTTATTATTTGTTTTGCTTTTGACAGCGGATTCTGTGTTTCCTATCCCTCAGGTTAGAGGGAAGACAGAAGCAGTTTGTGGGTATTTGTGAGCCCTTGCTAGAGCCAGCTGGATGCTGGCTATCTGTGTTCAATTATCCTATGGTGTATGTTAAGCACAAGATAGTTTATTCATAAAGAAACAGATTGAATTTCACTGTGAACATTTTCATCAATTCCTGAAATCTCAGAATGTCATTATTTAGCAGTTGGAAGTGTTGTGTTATGTGTCAGGAGCGATTTAATGAATTGAAATAGTATTAACTTTGACTTCTGTTTTTTGTTTTTGGTTCCTAAGAAATTTACATTTTGTTTACTCTTTAGCTGTGGGCTTAAGCAAGCCCCCCCCCCCCTTTCTTTTAAGAGTGGAAATCATTGAACAAAATATTTGTTTGCTTCAAAGGTAGGTTTATTTTATTGCTTTGAATTGCATGGGGGGAAATTGTACTTTGATCCAAATGTTAATTGAATGCTGAAGAATTGTTTCTGAAAATTTGACTATTTTTAACCACCTTGATATAAACTCTAATTAAAATAACACATATGACATTCACCTTTATTTTCATTAACTCAGAATTAAGAAGCATGTTATAGATATAATTTTCCACTATTCATGCAATATTCCACTTTCTCTATTTCCCTGAGGTATTTTATGTTTGATTACATTTATTTTGAAATGATTTTTCATCCTCTTATTTCAAAAGCATTAGTTATAACATGTTACTAATGAATGTAAGCATAAAGGAGAGACATTTTTATTAAATCCTAAGCATTAGATTTTATTCAGTGCCTTTAGGTTGTTGGCTTTAAAAAAAAAACCTCATCATGAGCCAAAGTAAATAGGTTATTTGCTGGGTGCCTTCAGTGGGTCAGCCCTGTGCTAAGCTATGTGTGCTACATATATTATTGCATTAAACCATATAAGAGCCCTATAAAGTATTAATCATCTCCACTTTCCATAGAAGGTAGCTGAGGCACAAAGAGGTTGAGTACCTAACCCAGGTTTGCATATTGATGGGTTTGGGGTCATAGAGCTTTGACATTAGTGATAAATGCTCCGCAAACCTATTCACCAGTTAAATGCTTCTTATTTTTTAAGGGAGCTCAAATCTTATATAGAAAGTATTTTTGCTTATTTGAAAAAGATTACAGATTTGATAAACAGTGGTGCCAATGAAGTAGATAATAAAGGAACAATAATAGAGGAAAAACTGGCTAAGACTAGTGTCACTGGTTATAATCAGAGTGCCCATGGTCATCATTTAAAAGGCTTATAGAAAGAAAAGGTGAAATCCTCAGTACAAGGAATAGGAGATCGTTGTACCCAAAGAAGCATGACCACTAAATTCACAATTAATAGAAATAATTTGAGAGCTTTGGATTGCAACACATTCTATCTATTATGCCTATTTCATCTGTATATTTGCTTGTGAACATAACCAAAAGTCAAATGGCTATCCATCTGTTTCTTGGTTGAAGTAACAGCATAGTTTTAGAAAATTTAGGATGCAAGCTGGGAATTAAATTTGGAGTTTTGCAGTTTGCATGCGCCTGAGTTGACCCAACTCTCTATAATATACTCTCAAAACATTTGAGAACAGGAATCTCATTGATTGAAGCAAGAGTTATCCATGCTTCCAGGTTCTAGAAGAATGTTGGAGAACAGAATGGTGGTCTAATTCATTATAAGCAAATTAATCTTTTTTAATGATTGAAAGCACCATATATCCAAACTCTAAACTAATCTCAACAGCTGATCAAAGAAAAATAATAAAGATCTTTTGATACACCAACCTAACATGAGTTTTAAGAATCTATTTTTCAGAACATAAAGGAAATCATAGATCATAAGACTTTCACACTTTCAACTTCACCTTTGCAGCTTAATTTTTCTATCCCCTCCTTGTCTTCCTTGCAAACTGTTACTTACCTGCAAGACCCAGCTTAAGTGTCCTCATCTATGAATTCTCTCCCCAACTATTTGCTCACTGTTCCCTCCTCCCTGCCCCCATCAGAGTTAATGCCTCCCAGATGTCCTCTATACTGTTTAATGACCAGCCTTCCTGGATATCTCCTCTGCTGAGCTGGAAGTGCCCGGAGAGGAGTGGGATTCATTTCAGAAACCTCAGGGTATGGTACGGTGCCTGGAACATAAGAGTCATTCAATGTTTGTTGAACAAATAAATCAGTGGCACAAGGTAGCCAAAGTGTGTGTGTGTACTGGAGACAATCATATCAAAGAAGAGAGAGAAAAGGAAGGGGAAGTTAGTTTCCCAGAAGAACTACAAAGACAGAAGGATCCCATTACTGATTAATCTCTGTTTTAAAGGATACCTGGTAATCGCTCATGGCAGAGTGCTCCTGGCACCATGTGACCCACGGAAGGAGTTTCTTTAGATTGAAGCTTCTCTAAAATGCAGAGTTTTGATGTTCTGCTCAGGGACCTTCCCAGTATTTTCCCAGATAGCCTAATAGACAGACTCTCCCTCCTTTCTTGTTACGATCTTTGACGAATCTTGTTGGATATTCTGATCCTGACAGCCTTTAATGAGGCACAGTTGAGGCCTCAGGGGGTGGGGGGTAGATGTCAAGGCTGCTGTCTCCATATCCTCCTCCTCCCTCTATCCCTTTCATCCTTAATGTCCCCATGTCCCAAGCATATAACATCCCTCCCCTTGTGATTCTGCTCTCCATCTTCTCTTCGGGGCCCTTAAATTCTGACATCCAGCTTCCAAATGTTCCTTTTTTGTTGCTTTCTCATGTTTCCTTGATATCTGGGCATCCTCTGAGGGAAGGAGCTGTTGGGTCCATTGTACCATTTCCTACAATTTTTTTTTAATGAGGATTGCTAATTTTTTCCACTTGTGAGCCATAATAGGTGGTATTTAATGGCTGCATTAAGAGGAAGGATAGAATCAGAGGAAAAAGAATTTTAAAATACCATTGGCAAATGAGTTAGAACCACGAAATTATCAAAACGATAATTAAATACAAACTGAATTTCATCCTCGTTACACAAATACTCAGGCAAATCACAGGCGGTATAACTGCTAGGGTTGACACTTCCGATCCAGAGGTCTGCAGCTGTACCACCCCCATGCAGGCTCTTCAAGGCCCAGCTGCCTCGGGCTGTGGCCCACATTCTTTCCTGAGCTGCAGAGCAAACGGAACAAAAAAGTTTGGAAAAGAAAATAGCTCGGATCCTTGGAATTGGCTAAGAGAAATTAAAATCCTGAAGAAATCTTCAGAACCCAAATCTATGGACAGAGAAACAAATTTTTAAGTGTATATATGCAGTTCCTAACCTTGGATCTTTTGCCATGATCCAGTGGATGAAGACTCCTGGTGTAGTCCCAATACAGCTGAGTAATGCAGTTTTATTCCCCAACTGGCCATATAATTTTATCTGAGTCTCTCAATCTCTGTCATCTTCAGTGATCATAATAGTCCCTAATAGTGCCGAAGTTCAATACCTCTGTGATCCTGTTGGTGAGAGCATTCAGAATGTGCAATGTAGAGAGGAATGGAGATTACCTTTTCTCCCCAGTGGCCTCGAGTGAGGAGTGAAATACTCACAACCACGTGAATGCAAAGCAAAAACAAATGAAGAATTAAAAAAAAGAGGAGAAACAGAAAATAATAAGCCTAGGGAGAAGATTTAATATGTTTTGTAGAAAGTACCAATACCGGCAGGGAAGAAATAGAAAAGTCAAGAGTCAACACAAGAAGTTTGGCTGTGCTGTGTGTCACTGAGAGCCTGATGGACTGATTGTGAGCAAATGATTACAAAAAGCATTTCAGTTTGCCTCAAGTAACCATCTACACCTCCTGTCGTTTACGATTGTGAAGCAGTATATTAGCACATTGATATTTCTTTTTACTTTCTATTGGTTCACATGGATTCATATTACCTGTGGTTACTATGTGATTCTGAGGCCTGCTTTAAAGAAGTATAAGGTTAAAAAAAATGGAAACATTGTGAATTAGTGTTTTCATTTTCTTTGGCTAAATACCCAGACGTGGAATTACTAGACTGTATGGTACTTCTATTTTAGTCTTATTGCAGCATTATTTACAATGGAATGATGAAGGGACAAACAAGAAGTGGCATGTATACACAAGGGAATATTAATGGAATGCTACTCAGCCACAAAAAAGAATGAGATCATCCCATTCACAACAACATGGATGGGACCTGGACTGTATTCCGCTAGATGAAATAGGTCAGACAGAAAGACAAATACCAGAGGTTTCACTTATATGTGAAATCAAAACAACAAAACAAATGAATGAACAAACAAACAAAGATATCAACTTGTAACTGTAGAGAACAAACTGGTGGTTGGAACAGATGAAACAGGTGATGGGCATGAAGAAGTACAAACTTCCAGTTATAAAATAAGTAAGTCTGTACTTGCTGACAAGTACAGCATTGGGAATATAATCAATTATACTGTAATGACTTTGTATGGTAACACAGACAGTAACTACACTTATCATGGTGAGCATTTTGTAATGTATATAATTGTCAAATCACTATGTTGTACACCTGAAACTAATATAATACTATGTGTCAACTATGCTTCAATGAAAAATTTTAGAAAAGAACAAAAAAGTAGAAACCTATAGATAAATAGGAATTGGTGTGGGTTAATATTTTGAAAAATTGTATTGGGAATGCTAAAGATAAGTTTGATGGTCAAATATATGGTGTTTGTAGTGTTTGTTTTTTAAAGGATTGCTGTCGATTTTCAGATTATAAGTGTTGAAATTTTTTTACATTTTCCGGTTTTTATTGGCAAATACACATAATGTAGAATTTATCTTAACCATTTTTAAGTGTACAGTTCAGTGGCATTAATACACTTATATTGTTACGCAACCATCTCCACCATCCATCTCCAAAATGGTTTTTATCTTGCAAAACTGAAACTCTATACTTATTAAACAATAACTCCCCAGTTTCCTCCTCCTCCAGCCCCTGGCAACCACCATTCTACTTTCTGTCTCTGTGGTTGTGACTGCTCCAAGTCCCTCCTATCGGTGGAATCATGCGGTATTTGTCTCTTCTTGACTGGCCTAGTTCACTTAGCATAATGTCCTCAAGTTTCATCCATGTTGTGGTCCACAGCAGGATTTCCTTCTTTTATTAAGGTTGAATAGTATGCCATTGTACTTACATACCACATTTTGTTTATCTATTCATTGGACACTTGAATTATCTCCACATTTTAGCTATTGTGAATAATGCAGCTTGAACATGGGTATACAGATATCTCTTCCAGACCCTGCTTTCACTTCTTTTGGTTATATATCTGGAATAGGAATTACTAGATCATGTGGTCATTCTATTTTAAATTTTTTGAAGAGACACCGTGCTGTTTTCTACAATGGCTGTACCATTTTACATCCTTAACAATGCACAAGGATTCCTTTCTTCATATCCTTGCCAAAACTTTTCTTTTTTTTTTTTTCTTAATGTAATAGTCATTCTAATGGGTCTGAGGTGGTATCTCATTATAGTTTTGATTTGCATTTCCCTGGTGATTAGTGATGTCGAGCATCTTTCCATGTGCTTATTGGCCACTTGTATATCTTCTTTAGAGAAATGTCCATTCAAATTCTTTGGCCATTTTTGAATCAGGCTGTTTATTTTTGTTGCTGTTGTTGAGTTTTAGTAGTTCTCTCTTATATATATGATTTGCAAATACTTTCTCCAATTCAGTGTGTTGCCTTTTTATTCTATTGATAGTGTTTTCTGATGCACATTTTAAATAAATAAAAGAAGACAATAGAGAACAAAAGCTTCACAATATTAGATTTCTTGGATATGATACCAAAGACACAGACAACAAAAGAAAAGTAAACAGGTTGGACTTCATGAAAATTTTTTATTTATTTATTTAAAGATTTTATTTATTTATTTGACAGAGAGAGATAGTGAGAGCAGGAACACAAGCAGGGGGAGAGGGAGAGGGAGAAGCAGGCTTCCCGCTGAGCAGGGAGCCCGACGTGGGGCTCGATCCCAGGACTCTGGGATCATGACCTGAGCTGAAGGCAGACGCTTAACGACTGAGCCACCCAGGCGCCCTGTTCTCTATTGTCTTCCAAGAGTGTTTTTTTCTCTTTTGGGGTCTTACATTTAGGTCATGGATCCATTTTAGGTTGATTTTTATATACAGTTTTAGGTAAAGGTCTAACTTCATTTGTTTGCATATGGAAATCCAGGTTTCCCAGCACCATTTGTTGAAAAGATTTCTTATGGTCTTGACATCCTTTGTCAAAAATCATTGGACCATATGAGTGCGGGTTTATTTTTGGACTCTATTCTATATCCTTGGTATGTATGTCTCTCTTTATGCCATTACCACACTGTTTTGATTACTGTAGTTTTGTGGTAAGTTGAAGTCAGGAAGTATGAGAACTCCAATTTTGTTCTTCTTTCAGGATTGTTTTGGCTATTCAGGGTCCCTTATGATTCCATGTGAATTAGGATGGATTTTTCTATTGTAAGAAATGTCTTCGGGATTTTGATATGGATTGCACTGAATCTGCAGTGCAGATTGACTAGTATTAACAACACTGTTAACCCTTTCAACCCATAAATAAATGGAATGTCTTTTCATTTGTTCATGTCTTGTTTAATTTCTTTCAAAAGTGTTTTATAGCTTTCATTGAACAAGTCTTTCACATCCTTTGTTCAGTTAGTAGGAGGGAAATTCTTTTTGATGCTACTGTAGATGGAAATAATTTTTTTAATCTTCCTTTCAGATTGTTCATTGTTAGTGTTTAGAAATGCAGTTGATTTTTGTGTGTTGACTTTTTATCCTGCTACTTTGCTGAATTTTTTTTTATTAATTCTAACTTTTTTGCATGGAATCTTTAGAGTTTTCTATATATAAGATAAAAACACGTGAACAGAGATATTTTTACTGCCTCCTTTCTAATTTGGATACCTTTTATTTCTCTTTCTTGCCTAATTTCTCTGGCTAGGAGTTCCAGTACTGTTTTGTTTTTTTTTTAAATCCCCCTCTCCATTTTATTGAGAAATAATTGACTTACATCACTGTGAAGTTTAAGGTGTAGAGCATGATGGTTTGATTCAGAAATATTGTGAAATGATTACCCTAATAGATTTAGTTAACATCCATCATCTCATATAGTTACAGTGAAAAGAAAAGAAAAAAAAACTTCTTGTGTTGAGAACTCTAAGGATCTACTCTCGTAATAACTTTCCTGTATACCATAGAGCAGTGTTGGCTATAGACACCATTATATCACTAATACTTATTTATCTTACAACTGGAAGTTTGTACCTTTTGACCACCTTTCTCTAATTCTCTCTTCTCCCACACCCCACCTCTGGTAACCACAAATCTGCAAATCTGATCTCTTTTTCTATGAATTTGGTATCTATTTTTTTTTTTTTAGATTCCATATATAAGTGAGATCATGTAGTATTTGTCTTTCTCTGTCTGATTTATTTCATTTAACATAATGCCTTCAAAGTCCATCTTTATCATCACCAGTGGTAGGATTTCCTCATTTTTTAATGGCTGAACAATAGTCCCTTGTACATGTGTACCACAACTTCTTTTTTATTTTATTTTGTTTTATTATGTTATTAGTCACCGTACAATACATCATTAGTTTTTGATGTAGTGATCCATGATTCATTGTTTTCTTATAACACCCAGTGCTCCATGCAGTACATGCCCTCCTTAATACCCATCACCTGGCTAACCCATCTCCCCACTCCCCTACCCTCTAAAACCCTCAGTTTGTTTCTCGGAGTCCATAGTCTCTCATGGTTCGTCTCCCCCTCTGATTTCCCCTCCTTCATTTTTCCCTTCCTTCTCCTAATGTCCTCCATGCTATTCCTTATGTTCCACAAATAAGTGAAACCATATGATAATTGACTTTCTCTGCTTGACTTATTTCACTTAGCATAATCTCCTCCAGTCCCATCCGTGTTGATGTAAAAGGATGAGTACCACAACTTCTTTATCCATTCATCTGGTGATGGACACTTATGTTGTTTTCATGTCTCAGCTATTGTATATAATGCTACTGTAAATGTAGAGGTGCAGATATCCTTTTCGAGCTAGTGCTTTTATTTCCTTTGGATATGTTCCCAGAAGTGGAATTGCTGAATCATATGACAGTTCTATTTTAATTTTTGAGGGACCTCCAAACTGTTTTCCATTATGGGTCTACCAATTTATAATCCCACCAACAGTGCACAGGGGTTACCTTTCCTTCACATCTAGGCCAGCATTTGTTATCTCTTATCTTTTTAATGATGGCCATTCTAATAAGGTGATATGCTAATGAGTTGATATCTTATTATGGTTTTAATTTGCATTTCCCTAGTGGTGTTGGACATCTTCATATACCTATAGCCACTCATATATTTTCATTGGAAAAAATTCTATTTAGATCCTTTGCCCATTTTCCACTCACAAAAGATTAACTCAAAATGGATCAGAGACTTAAATGTAAGACCAGAAACCATGAAACTCTAGAAGAAAATATAGGAAAAACACTCCTTGACATGGCTCTTGGTCATGATTTTTTGGAAATCACACCTAATGCACAGGCAACAAAATAAAAAATAAACAAGTGGGACTACATCAAAATAAAAAGGTTCTGCACAGCAAAAGGAACCATCAGCAAGGTGAAAAGACAACCTACAGAATGGGAAAAAATATCTTCAAATCATATTTCTGATAGGGGATTAATACCCAGAATATATAAAGAACTCATACAATTAAATAGCAAAAAAGCAGGACTATGTTGAATAGAAGTGGCAACAGTGGGCATCCTTGCATTGTTTCTGATCTTAGAGAAAAGCTTTCTGACTTTCACCATCAATATGATGTTTGCTGTAGGTTTTTAATGTATGGCTTTTATTGTGTTGAAGTATATTAATGCTTAATTTTGAATGTTACAATGTCTCTGAAGGCCTGATTTCAGAACAGGTAGCTTTACTGAGTAGAAGGCAACAACAGAAACAACAGTAATACTAATAATGATTTGATAATGGTGTAGAGAGAGGATAATTATGTCTGACAGACCATGGGCTGATTCACAACTCTTCTGTTTTCTGGATATCAGATTGGAACAAGGTGCTTAACTTCTGTGAGCCACCGGTTTCCTGTCTGTGGAATTTCCCTCAAAAAGTTGTACGTGTTCTTCAAAAGTCTCCATCTGTACCTGCAATGCATGTATGAAGAGTGCATTACTTTCCTGTGCTTCTTGAGTAGAAAGAGGAGGAAATTATTTCCTTTTATTTGATACTATATTCCCATTTAGCTCCCTTCTCCCATTGCCTCATGAACACCTTATTAAGGAACTAGCTAATTTTATTTTATTCTGAGCTTTTTTCTCTCTTCTCTGATTTAGGGAAGTTTTAACTCACTGTCTAGGCCATCACATATGTTTTCAGGAGATGTCATACACAGGTTAGTAGACATACATGAATCCAAACAAGAGGGTGAGAAGCTGAAGGTGTATTCCACCATATTTTTGCTCCTCCATGGGTCAGGCTCCCTTTCATTTGAGGCACGGAGTGTATGAGGCAAAAGGGCACTGGCCACGATGGTGGCTACGATCATGCATGGGGCAAATGGAAATAATTCTTTTCACTTTAGTGCTGGTTGATTTAGACTAGTCTTCAATGTTCCCATACCATTTGAATAGGACTGAAAGTGAAGTTAATAAAGAATTTGTGACATCTTAAGGTTGCATCAACATACACTGAGGTGGAAATATTCAGGAATGAACCAAAGGGAATTAGAATGAACAGTGGTACAGAAGTTGAATTCTAGCAGCCACAGTTGAATGTCTACAACTGTTGCCCAAGGATTTTTTTAAAAACCTTGTTTGCCAACAGTAAGGAGAAGAATGGCAATAGGAACCAAAAAAGGTAGCAACATGAAAGGATGAGAAAATGAGTCAAAGATTAATAGTTAGACCAAGGCTCTGCATATGCTTATTTTGAGGCAGTTTACCAGTTGGTAAAGAAAGAAGAGCTCAAGGAGTTGAATAAGTATCCACGTTCAAAGCTGATCTAGTCTCAAATTCAGTCACTAAAACTTTAACGTGATTTTAAAAAATTTAATTGGGCAAGCCATGTACTTTGAACTTCCTTATTAATAGTTGTTGCAGTGTTAGTTGTGATAAACACTGCAGGGCAGTTGGATAGAAAACTCTTTTCCTTCTTTTCTCTTTTCCTTCTCTTTATCACTTTTTTCCAACCCCAGAAATATGTATTAAACATTGGAATAAAAAGGATTCACTTGCTATCCTACCTAACATCTGCAACTTTCAAATTTCCATGTCTTATCAGGGTTACTCAGTAATTTAATTTTTTTGAATATTTACAGTAAGGGAGAATTTGAAGGCGACTTGCAGAAGAAAATGTGGCTAATAAGAAGTAGAAAGCAATTAAATTTCTTTAATTAGCAATGATTTGAGTATTATTCTAATCTGTAGGAGATTAGAGTCAGATGACAAGTTGAAAATCATGTATTGTGAAAGAAAACTGGGTCCTTCCCCAAGAGACATTTACAGCTTCTAAATCAAGGGTGGTTTCTAGAAGAAATAGATGCCCTGTAATCGTCACTAGTGGTGTGGTAGGGTGAATATAGCAAATACTGGTTTTGCTTTTGTAATATTTAAAGAATAGCTTTTATTTATGGCAGTGATCTTGACATTCAAACAATTACCATAGTTTGATCAAGTTTATTATGATGTGATTTCCTCTAGGCACTGCGTAACAGCAAAGAACAATAATTTATTTTTCAACCCCAATGTTAACTGGAAGTTGATTCAGCAAATATTTAGGTTCGCAGAAGCCATTGACGGCAGAAGCATAGTTATCACTCTGTGCTCATGTGGCCTCTCCGGAAACATGCCATTCTTATTCACATTTCTGTTAGTCATTCTTTCAACAAACATTCATCCAGAGCCTATCCTGTGCTAAGCAGAAGAGATACAGAGGTAGGCATACAGAATCCTAGCTCCTTAGGACCTTATGGATTAGCCGGGAGATGCAGGAACATTCAGGGTTCTGTGGGAACACAGAGAAGCAGTGAATAATTAGGGTATTGGTGAGCAAGGATGGTCAGAAGTGGTTTCTAAAAAGAGATGGACAAAGAGGGTGGTGAGTGAGTGGGAAGAGGCTGAACATGTGTGTAATGTCCCCCGAAACTTACAGTTGAGAGAGTGAAGATGCGACAAGAGAGGCGTGTCACGTGAAGAATTTGGGCTTTGCTCTGAAAGCTTTGGGGAGACAGAAGGGTTCCACGCAAGAGAGTGATATGATCAGGTTTGCACATTCCTGGTGAGAGGTGCTGAAGCCCCAACGAAGGAAACAGAAATGAGAAGGACATATTTACATTCTACCAGGAAAGAATTGGAAGGGCAAGGTAACCTACTGAGAGTAAGGGAAAAGAAGGACACGAGGACCACTTGGATTGGGCACTGGGGAGGCACGGTTTAGTGAGAAAACAAAGGGCTGGCAATGAATTGGGGGGGGGAATGGCATTTTAATGCCCTTCTCCCTTCTGTAGTTCCCTAACATAGAAGTGTATAATAGGGAAAAAATGCGAATGAGACATAAAGCACTGCTTTAGTAATAATCAGGTAAGCAACTTACACCCCAAAGTAAGCCCAGGCACGAGGCCTAAGTCTGGGACTCTAAGAAGGACTTTCTCCTTCCTCCTCGAACAGGGATGGCTGAATCTGGGAAGCAGATGCTGGGTCTTCTATTTCAGAAGACCAGAAGAAGTGGGCTGGCTTGTTGCCCCCAGGGAGTACTAACCTTGGGAGAACAAGATTTAGGAGTAAAGTTACCTCTTGAAGTAGAAAGTGATAACGATGTGAATGAAGCCTAATTCTGTCTCCAAAGAACAGAAATCCCACACTTCCTCAAAAATGAGTCTCAATTAGTATTTCAAGAGCTGACCAATAAGATTTGTAACTTTTCCCTCCCGGAAGAACTAGTGAGGGGGTGGAAAGTGCAGCAGGGACATTATGTCTTCTATGGTCAGAAGTACAAGCCTAAGGACTGTGACAGAAGCATGTTCCTTTTCACCCAGCTGCCCCCAGCACTGGACACAGTGACTCTGGAGGCTCTGACGAAGCCAAGAGGAAACGTGGCAGGGATTTTTGCTCTGGAGAGAAAGCTGCTTAGCAAGTCATCCAAATGTTCGTCGTAGTGAAGTGTGGGAATGGGAGAGGTCACAGGAGAAGAATGTTTCATGAATGAGAAGGGAGGTGTGTTGAGGGTGGAACATGGGAGTGCCAGTATTTAAGGGACAGACAAAAGTAATGGTGTCTCAATAGGTAATTAAAAGCAGGAGAAAACATCATCCCTGAATCCAAGATATGAGGAAGTGTCCAAAAGTGTCAAGAGGAAGGGGGCAAACTACTGTCGACAGATCAAAAGTGCCCATTGAAGTTCTCAAGTAGGGGCCACAGGTAACTGTTAGGGTGTGGATGGATAGTGGGAGGGAGAGGACAGATTGTGTGCACACCAAAGGGAAGAAGAGAAGGAAAGGCTGGAAGTGCAGGGGGCAGTGGAGATAAAAGGAGCCAAGTTCCTCGATGCTGGGAAAGGTGGATAGGAGCTGGAGCCTCACGAGCACCAGCCTCCTTCCTGCCTCAGGGACTTGATATCTGTGCTCAGACTTCTTTTTATTTTTATTTAAATTCATTTAGCCAACATATAGTACATCATTAGTTTCAGATGTAGTGTTCGATAATTTATCAGTTGCCTATAACACCCAGTGTTCATCACCCCCATCATGTGCCCTCCTTAACGCCCATCATCCAATTACCCCATCCCCCAACCCACCTCCCCTCCAGCAACCCTCAGTTTGTTTCCTACAGTTAAGAGTCTCTCATCGTTTTTCTCCCCTCATACTTCTGATTCTTTACCTGCTAACACCTGCTTATCTTACATGTCACTTCCTCAAAGAACATTCCCCAGAAACCTCAATCTAAATTAAGTATCTCTATTTTATTCCTTCATCAACACCTTACATCTATTCTTGAATTTCAGACCACTTGCCACTGTTGGCAATTACATAGTTTTCTCCATGCTTATTTGTTTAATGCTTGCCTCTCTTATTAGACCAAAAGCCACGTGAGGGCAAGGATCAGATCTGGTTTTGCTCATGGTTGGGTTTTTGGCTCTTAGGATGGTCTCAGGCACATATTTAATGCTCCGTAAATATTTGTTGAATCTATGAGTAAAGTTTCTTGGGCTACTCCTGTCTACTGAAAGATACTTCGATTTTAATTGTTCCAGAACAAAAGTATATTTGTGAACTCTGTATAAGGAAAGCATAAGCTGCCATTTTAAGACTATAGGGAAAATTAGTCCTGATTTTTTAACAGAGCAGTTGACTTTCACTGTGCTCAGTATCACAAGAGATGAAGGGTTGAAAAAAAATACATGAACATGTCTCTTTACTATTTACTACAGCCCAGAAATGGGGTAATTCAAGGATCATTGACTTGCCCATGGACTTGCCCTGGGCTGAACTTGCTGGAGCCGAAGGTGGTGCAGGTTTGCCTGAAATTTCTGGAGTCACACAGAACTACAGCAAACAATCTTCCAGACCCAGCCCAGAGAGGTCAGTGAGCACTGATCTCTGCACTGAGTGGTACCCACTGCTAAGGGCTGGGTATCCTCAGCTGAACAATGCATAAGCCCCCATTCCCACAGAATTTCAAGTCTGGTCAGGACTGAGGGTAATGGAGAAGGAGGTGAGCCAGCAAGTGTGTTTTATCAAAGGAGTGGGATTGAATACTACTACATCATTCTTTCATCCCAGCTCTCTCACAGGTTTTGCTTTAATGACTTTGGAGTCTAAGAAGCTCTATTCAGAACACCAGAGCACATTTGGCTCTGACATATGCAATCAGTGCATGCCATGGGAACTTGGCTCCCTTTAAACTCAAAATTAATTATAGGCATTTATATTTTCAGAAACCAAAATGGGTAATCAGACTTAATTAACTGGTAATCAATCAATGCTTCTTTTCTTCCCCATGTACAATGGCAAGTAAGTGAAGATAATTTTGATTCTGAGAAGATTAAAAACCCTTTGGAGACTGGGGAGAACTATTCTAACATCATGCATGGGGAACCTGCTGTGTGGGTTTCCACTATTATTAATGACGTATGGTAGAGACATAGCCATCTTTCTCATTGTGCTCCAAACCCTGTGCCAGAGGCTGTACTAAAATTTGCAAATCCCGTTTCTCAAGTAGTTACATGCTGGAGAGTCGTGATACTTGCTATCTTCCTCGTTCAGGTTGCAGTTGAGTTAAATTGAGTTGAGTTTCACATTGTTTATGATTGTTGCAAAGATCCTTTCATCTAAGCTTAATTTTCACCCACTACTCACTAGTAGGCAACATTCAGTGAGTTCAGATGTGGCGATGAAAGGGAAAAAGACAGGAGTGGGTGACATATCCCTTCAAGAACAAGAGCAAAATATTGCTGCATTAGCCTTCAAGGATGGAGAAGACCCTTCGAAGAAAGTTATATTTTATCAGCAATCTAAAATGTTATTTTCTAAGAGAAAGTTATTGTATTGAAGTACCAATCTAAAAAGTTTCTAAGAGAAGACATCTAAAAAGTTCTTATATCAAGAAAAAAAATTGTAACTATGTTTTTTTAAAAAGTCAGTTTCCAATGATCTTTTTGAGAAAATGATAGTGGTTTTCCTCTTATTCACCACTGAGTCAATCTAGTTCATCTAGAATCTCCATGATGCATGGGTCTTCCAATTTCCCCAAACAAATGGAAAGACAGGACTAGCTTCTGTGCATAGATTGCCTATTGTGTGTCTTCGGAGTTTTCCAAGAGCCCATCTGTTTTTCCAATGTCATGGAACTCAGTGGAGCGGGAAGCCTGATAGGATTAAGGAATATACTGGTTATAGAACACAAGTCACCTTTTTATGACTGGCAATATTAGTGCTGCACATTCAAGGTACTTCTAGTCAAGTTTGAGTCACTTCCTTAATATGACAGCATAAATTAGCATATTATCAACCCAGCATTCTTTTGGTGATCAGCCTTTCACTTCTTTCATCACCTTGATAGAAATCCTTGAGTTTTTCAAAGTTCTAAGGAACTGTAGTCTGTAAGAGCTGAAGTATTATTGTAAGGATGCCAGTCCATATGATAATGGTTTTTCTTATGCCACTGTTAGACCTACTCCAGGGATGGTTTCCAAAGACATAGTTTTGCCTCCTACGTAGTGCAGGTTGAAAAAAGCTCTCTTCTAATTCAAATTACCTAATTTGTAGAGTTTCTGCAGTGAATTGTAGAACTTAGTTGTACTTCCTCTTCATATAGGGTGCTTTTGAACTGCTTCCTTGTGCTAGAGGTTTTGATTTAGGAAATGCAAGAAAACTTTTAATACTAGCATGAATAAGATAGAGTTGGAAAAATATATGTTTTACTACTAGATCCTCCAAATCATATTACTCTACTTCGGGCCATTAATTTGTGCATCGAGGGTAATGGTGCTTCTTGATGATACTTTGTAATGTTTATGTTACATATGGCAACCCTGACCACTGTACAAAAGATAAAATTGAAAATCTTAAGGGCTGAACAAGATAAAGTTTATTTCTCAGTCACATAGTTTGCGTTCCTGATTAGCGGAGAGTACCCTTCCAAGTAGTGATTTGGAAACTGCTTTTTCTCTTCTTGTGGCCATGTTATCATGAAAGAGGAAAGAGCTCAAAGGATTGCATGTGTTCAAGAACCAGGCTTGCAAGAAGCACACATAATTTCTGACTCACATTTCCTTGGCCAGAATTCAGTCAAGTGCGAGGAAAACTGAGACTGGAGTCCAGCTGTAGAAGACACAGCCGCAGTCCGTGACTGGCCTGTCTCTGTCACAATTGTTTCCTCTTTTCCTTTATATCCTCTCCATTCCTTTGCAATTTGTCTTTTTTACTTCTACAGTGTAAAACTTGGCAGAGTAGCCCAAGTGTTGAAAATTTAAGACAGCTTTTAGAAATATACAATCTGTCAAATTTTATGAATTTTAAACTATGCGAATTTAAAAAGTGTGATTTAAATGTTAGTAAATATTAGCAGAATCTCATTTTATGTGTAAAATTTGAAAAAAACAAAATATACCAAATTTAAAAATAATCTAAATTGTATAATTTCAAAGTTGGCTGGCAAAGCGAATCGTAAAGTATTTCTGCCATTGACACAGTGGATGCTCTCTGCCTTATGTGGTAACAGAAATATCCACCATCTTCAGCAAGTATATCCTCAATCACAAATTTCTTTACATGCATTAGAATCTGTAATGATGATTTTAATGACTGATGTGCTTTCATCTTAATGTCCATGGTTATTTCTAATTTAAAATCTTTTTTATATTCTAAAACAATATTAAACACCCATTAAGTGGTGGTATTAGGGGCAGTGTTGGAAATGTACTTAAAAGTCAATACCACTGAAATGGAAAGTGAATAATAGTAATCAGGAGGTGGAAGATGATAAGAAGAAACAAAGAAAGAACAGAAGGAAAAGATTAGCTAACATTTATGAGCACCTGGCATCGTTCTAAGCCCTTGCATTGTATTGATTCTTTTAATTCTCACACTAACCCTCTGAGGTAGGTAGGAATGTACTATTATTATTCTCGTTTTCTAAGTGTAGAAACATACCACTCTGGGTAGAAGGCCACACACTACCATATTGTGCCATTCCACAGTGCTAATTTAGAATGAACATTCTACAAACTATTAGGGATATTGCAGAAAAGAATTCTGCAAGAATTTTGTAAGAATTCATAAGAGAATGAAAGCAATCTTTTTACCCTGCCCCATTCTAGAATTAATCATTTAGGATAATTAACAATTATCTGTTGTGACAATATAACCCTTCAGAAACTCATCTCTGGTATACAAGCAGCTGCCTTCTAACTTTCTTTACATACAACCAAGAAGACACACCCTTGTGAGTTCTTCATACTTTTGGAACTAGAGCCCTAATTTACTTTCTAGTTTCCCTTTCCTCCATGTCCTCTTGTAAACAGCCTGTTTCACTCCCATCATTGTAGTGCAGTTTTATTTTTCCCTCCTGGAACCCCAGATGGATTTAGAAATCCAAATATGAGAATGGAAATTAAGGAGCCAAGCAACAAGGATGGGCTGAGATAGGGACATAATTGATCAATTCATTCATTAATTTCCTCTTTCATTCATTAAACTGTTACCAAGGGTGCTATGTACCAGGCATTTTGGTAGACTTGGAAGAATCAAAGAGGAAGGAACAGGCAAGGCCTGGGAGTCTATTAGGGAAGAGGAGTGTTAGAATATATAAAAAAAGAACTACAAAATGCTTCTAACTTCCTTGGGAAAAGACTTCACATACAGCTTGTCCAGACAGGAAGAAGTGAAAGGACTTACTATATTCCAGGAATCAAGAGGCTTTCCATGTTGCTGGTGTATGGGGTGTGCTGGAGAATGGCACTGCCCTTATAATTAGGTGACAGGCACCCTTCCTTGATTTAGGTCTTACACTTTAGAGGGTGTTACTCTGGCAAGAGGTTCATGCGGCTTGGGGTAACCTGCCAACCTGGAGCATGCTCCCTATGCTCCAGGTACTGGGTACCCCAGGATGCCCTGCTCAGACAGCCCCATGCTCACTTCCAAGGTCTGTGTAGACCTCTCCTGGCAGTTCTCCTGTGGGTGGGAATGTACGGTGGATGTAAGCCTCTCTAGGCCTAGGTGGCTGTTTTCAGGGGTGTGTGGTTGAGCTCTGACATCAGCCAGGGGTGTCCACACCCTGCCCACAAGATCGTTCATGGAGGAAACCCAGGAGTGGAAGCAAAGGGGAATGAAGTGATGGGGTGCAGCCTGGGGGCCCAGAGTATTCCTATGCTGCTCTTTTCCATGCAAGACTCTTTTTCATGTGAGGACTTCAAGCATTCTAAATCCCACCCCCCTGGTCTCCAAGTCCTTTAAGCAGTTATGTTTGTTAAGATAGAAGCCTTGAGCATATTTAACAGTTTATAAACTTGATTTATAAGTTTTAATCTTCATACGTATGGTATATGGGCCCCCATTTCTGTTCTTGCCTAGGCCTGCAAGTAGAAAGAGTGGGCTTCTTGCAGAACATGAAGCTGATAAGATAAATTGCTGCAAAATGATGAAAATCTTCTGTATCATGCCAAGTAGCAACAGGGAGTCAACAGACATTTTTAAGAAGATAAATTTTCGTAAAAGACATCCCTGGAGTCAGGGTGAGGTGTGGATGGGGAAGACCTTCAGGCAATGAGCCGATTAGAAGCTGTTGCAGTTGATTAGCTCACAGATGAGGAGGAACTGAGGAAAGGCTGTGGGAGAGGCCGGGAATGTGAAGGTATGATGATGCGGAGATTCTGGGTTTAAGAGACATTTATGAGGTGGAATCAGTGAGCTTTGCTGATGGATTAATAGGTTTATGGGTGGAGTGACAGAATGGGAGTCGGGCTGTTAGAAAAACAGCACTCAGGGGGGATTGAGAGGGCCTATTTTAGTTGTTGTCCAGGAAACTGCAAGGATGGCAGTGCCATTGGTGGAAACTGGAAAGCAGAGGAGGTTAGGGGGAGATATACGAGTTCCAACACCCCGAGTTGGAGGTGTCGCTAGGACATGCAGGGGCAGGCGTGTTGCAGTCGGTGAGCAGTATGGAGCACGTACTGGGGGAGAGGTCAGTGCTGCACCCAGACCTTCATCTTGTCTCGTTCCTTAAACCACATCTACGTTGTTGCGTGTGAGGGTTGATCAACATTTCATATAAAATGAATGGCCAACATTAATGATCACTTTGACTAAATAGACTATAAATGCTTGAGTTAATTCAAGATTTTCAACTTGCTTTTTGATGGACTTAACATTTTAGGTCATGCTAGTATTTCATATTATATGGAGCTTCAGTGTGATTGAATTAACTTTCTATAAGTATTGCATGAAAATAGGATATATCTGCATTTTCTTCCTTTGGTGTAACTGATATAATTGATGCAAGGCATTTCCATCACAGACTTTTTCCCACTGACCAGTGGTTTCTCTCTGTATTTTATATAGTCTTAATTTAAACCATTTTATTATGTTAGCTTCTATAACTATAAAACATAATTATCCCTCAGACATATCAGATAATGTTATGAAAGTAACGTTGAATCAAAATTACCTTCACTGAGTCAGGTAAAGATCTCTAATGATTTCTTTTAAAATTATAGGGCAGGCCATGTTGGGAAAAGAATCAAATTTTAAGTAGAGGAATTACATTGGATCAGTGCCCAGATTTTTTTTTTCTTTCTTTTTTTTAATTTTAATATGTTATGTTAGTCACCATACAATACATCATTGGTTTTTGATGTGGTGATCCACGATCCATTGTTTTCGTATAACACCCAGTG
>NC_138373.1:57629618-57668680 GCF_054177405.1 Leptonychotes weddellii | reverse complement strand
TGGTATCTCAATGTGGTTTTGATTTGGATTTCCCTGATGGCTAAAAAAGCTTCTGCACAGCAAAGGAAACAGTCAACAAAACAAAGAGGCAACCCACAGAATAGGAGAAGATATTTGCAAATGACACTACAGATAAAGGGCTGGTATCCAAGACCTATAAAGAACTTCTCAAACTCAACACCCAAAAAACAAATAATCAAGTCAAAACGTGGGCAGAAGATATGATAAGACACTTCTTTGAAGAAGACATACAAATGGCTAACAGACACATGAAAAAGTGCCCAGATTCTTAAGAGAGACCACTGAAGAGGGCCGCCTGGGTGGCTCAGTTGGTTAAGCGACTGCCTTCGGCTCAGGTCATGATCCCCGGGTCCTGGGATCGAGTTCCACATCGGGCTCCCGGCTCAGCAGGAAGTCTGCTTCTCCCTCTCCCACTCCCCCTGCTTGTGTTCCTGCTCTCGCTGTCTCTGTCTCTGTCAAATAAATAAATAAAATCTTTAAAAAAAAAAGAGAGAGACCACTGAAGATGATAATCTGGTTTCCTTTGGAGCTTGAATCTAAATCATGTCTCCTTGATATAGCAGTCCCTGACAGCAAGCTTGAGGATGAGTCTGATTCTTCAGATTCTTTTCTAAAGGGTCCTGGTAATAGTGTGGTTTATAACTTGATTCTTTAAGGAATTTAGTCAATGCTAAAGATATGAACTTTGGGGAACTATTGGGTTCCCCCCATATATATATATATATATAGTACACATAAATAAATGGTTATGCATTTAAAACTTTTCACCTAGGAAAATGTAGATGATGATATTCCTGTGCTTAGCTCATTATTGCTTTATTCACACATTTATTTCATACGCTTATTCATAATATTCTCTTATGTTAGGCTCTTCTTCCAGGTCATAATTATATACACCACAAGGGGCATATTTGGATATAGACATTACCTGGGGCTAGTATCTCAATAAAATATTAATATTCATAAACTCTAAAGACTCGTATTTTAAGATGTATAGATAAAATTACTAGGAAAAATACATTGGAATTACTAGTATGTACACTGAATGGAATGACAATAGGTACTTTTCTTTTCCTTTATACAATGTCCTATATTTTCCAAAATTTCTCCAGTGAACCTACTATTCTTACATTTAGGAAAAGGAAATCTATCATTTAAAAAGAAAGAAACAAGATGCGTAAGGGACACATATGGTTGAGGAACCGAGTGATGAAATGCATCACTAAAGGGAAATAAAGGCTCATGCATTCACTAAAAGGAAATAAAGGCAAGAAAAAAAAAAAAGAGAGAACAACTATAAATATCTCACCATCCTTGTAGGGTGGAAAAAAGTTGAATTACAGAAAATACTTGCTTTCTGTCTTTAAAAAGTCACCAACTACCAATATTAACTAAGGATGTATTTGTGGTAAGTAGAAGCATCAATTCCTGCATGAGAAATATTTTCACTTCATAACTGGAAGAGTTACCATTACAATTGCTTTTTAGTATCATTAAAGATTTAAGCACAAGAAAAAGTATAGAGAAAAATGGAACAACCATCAGCCCATAATCCAGCTTTGTCAAAACGTGGCATTTTACTAGATTTGCTTCAGATACTGTGTTTGCGTTAAGTAAAATATTATGTTTTTATCCTGGGAAAAGAGAGTTCAGGTATGTCCCTATTGGAAACTGTTGGCAGGGGGGAAATTGTAGGTGGGCTGAGTAGTAGTGGGGCACCCTCTGTGATTGGTTAGAGGTGGATATTTGACTTTCTTTGGTCTGTCCTAAGTTGGAAGCAAGACAGAAATTAGAGAAGTTATTAATCAAGTCCTGGCCATCATGGGCTGATTGTTATAGAAATTATTGTGCAGCCTTGTGGATGGTCCCTATGGAGAGCAGTCTGGCTTCCTGAAAGTCTGACTTAAAGCAGACTGGCTTCCTTGGTTGTTTATAGGAGATAAGGGGTTGTTTAGCTGGGTTGTTGGTCAGAGATCTATTTTTATATATGGTTTGGCCATGGTCTCTTGATATGTTCTGTCTCTCATGATACACAAGCCTCAAATTCATGCCTGTGTACCTGTTGAATGATACTTCAGTGTGTGAGTATACAATAATGTTTATCCATCGTGTCGTTGATAAATTCAGACCCCAGCTTTTTACCATTATGAATACCGCTGCAATTAATATTCGTGTCTGTTTGTAGAAAGAATGTTTCATACCATGACTTTCCTGCTATATGTGTCCTTTTGGTTTTTGGACATGAAAGACATGATGACTTCTTGTCTTTCCTTTTGGTCAAATCTAATGTTCAGGATCACTAGAATTAGTAAACACTATCTGGGACTTCTAGAGCCTACAGAGGTAGGCCAGCAAATCACATTTGCCTGGTGTTTACATTCTTCTGGTAAAAAAAAAAAAAAAATCGCAGTTTCTCCTCCTTCTGCAAAAATACGAGTCCCACTTTCTCTTCCTCCTTCTCTTCTTTTCATCTGAAATTAATTAGGATGGCAACTCCACCACTTTACCAGCATAGGTATCTCTTTAAGCTAGCCATTATAAATAGCCTACAGTGTGGCGAATACAGGACATTATCACATAAAGCTTACTGAGTGTGAATGTTTTCAGTCAAGGCCATGTGACTAGTAGATACTTAACTAGAAGTTAAATTGACTGCAAGTTCTAAGATGAACCCTTTGTACTGAATAATTGTCAACACACTTATTTTATGTTTACCCTCTCTTTGAAAAGCTCTACTGTGTATTGAGTATTAATATTGTATTACAACCTTTTATATGTATATACAGCTTTCTAGGATTTTCATAGTTTTTCTCTTCACTCCAGATAATTGCTTATGTAAACAGAAAATATTTATTTCAAAGAAATAGTAAAAATAAATGAAACATACCTGATAGGAAAAATATGAACTTACGATCCTTATTTATGTGACCAAGTTTTTTTTTTTAAGATTTATTTATTTATTTATTTATTTGAGACAGAGAGAACGAGAGAGAGAGAGAGCACATAAGAGGGGGGAGGGTCAGAGGGAGAAGCAGGTTCCTTGCTGAGCAGGGAGCCCGATGCGGGACTCAATCCCGGGACTCCAGGATCATGACCTGAGCCGAAGGCAGTCACTTAACCAACTGAGCCACCCAGGCGCCCTATGTGACCAAGTTTTAAAAATCCAATCTCTTAACCGACAAACCTGTTCTCTTTTTTATATTCCATTGCCTCCATTATTTCTTGCCCGAATTTTCAAAACAAAAAGGCACTTTATAAGGAATCTCGCTGTCTCTGGGCTTGTGCCCTTCAGTCTATTCTTCCAACTGCTATCGGAGTGATCTTTCTAAAATGAAAATATAATTATTCCCCTACTTAAAATTCATTAAGGCCTTTTATCACCTGTAAGATAAATTAACAACTACTTAGTCTGATATGAAAGGCCCTTTGTGACCAGATGCTTTTTCTGGAAGCTCCCCTTCTGGCACTCTCCAGTGTAGCCGCACACCAGCACACCACCTCCATAGGGAGGGCCCTAGACCCCTTGCCTGGAATATTCCTCTTTCCCCTATTCATCTGACTAACTCACCTTTCAGGACTCACCTCCAGACTGACTTGTTCTGTGAAGCTGTTCCAGAGCCTACTCCCTTGCCCACTGATCAGGATCCCCCCTCCCACTCTGTGCCCTGGGCCTACATGTGCCAAAGAGTTTTGTAACTGAGAACATGTTTGCTTCCCCCAGCTAGACTGCGGGCTCTTTCAGGGCAGAACCTGTCTTGAAATGTTAATCTATTTTTGTTTTTCATAGTTTGGAATTATAATTTTAAAAATATATACACATATATACATGTATACAAACACACACACACATACACATACCTGGCTTTAGCTCCTCTCTGCCACTTGGTTTCTGCACTTGGTCATGCTACTTAACCTCAAGGCTTCAGTTTTCTTATGAAGAAGTTGAGTCTAGTTAGATTTGGAGACTTTGGAAAAGTCATTGAAAATCTGAACCAAAGATCTACCAAGAATAAGGCCATTTCTCTAGATTCCTTTTTCTATCCATAGCACCCAGGGAATACCTAGCTCAGTAAGTGTTTATTGACCAATCTGAAGGAAGAAAGAAATGAACGAGGAAGAAGAGTGGGGAGGGAAGGAGGAAGGAAAAAGGGAACAGAGGAAGGAGAAGGGGACAGAAGGGGTGAGGGGGTAGGAAAAGGAACATGTAACAGTATGAAGCACTTCTTGAGATCTGTACAGATGAGGGGGATACCTAACCCACACTGGAATTCTGTTGGAATGAGGAAACTGATGCTGGGTAGGCAACTAACAGTGCCTACACCAAAAATGTTTCTGGGATATAAAACTAAATCAGACATGAAACTTGCCCCCGAGGAACTTTCTCTTTAGTAAGGGTGATTAAAACATGAGTCTACACAGAACTGCAAAGCAAGTGGTGAGAATTGTCTGGGGCAATAAGGCTTTCTATAAAAGTCTATTGAATGAATAAATAAATGAGCAAACAGAAGAACAGTTAAAGTTCTTCTTTTAACTGTTCTTCTGGGACTTCAGAGGAGGAATAAATTCCACCTAGCTGAAAGGCTCTGGGAAGGGAAAAACAAACTTACTTGGGCCTTGAGGACGGGGAGGATTCAGAGAAAGTGGGTAAGGGTCAAGGTTTTGGGGTGAACAAGGATGAGGAGGGGAACATTCCAGGTAAAGTGAAGAGTGGAGAGGAGTATATGGGGACTGGGATGAATTCTGTTTGGCCAAACACCTCGGTTTTGATGGCTCACAACGAGGATGGGCATGCCATTGTTGCCAAAAATCCTACAAATTAAACATGCATTATTCTCTCGTCTTGGCTTTTCTACTGCTATGGTGACCACCAGGCACCATTTTCACCCCTCCAAAATCTTAAAAATATAATCAGAAGTAACCAAAAGAATAGTAGTCAAATGTGATAGGTGACTATTGTAACTCCAGCCTTTTTACATGCACCGAACCTGGGGACTAGGAGGAGAGCTCCCAAGTGTTGGAGGTGACAGAGTTTTCATACCTTTGTTGCCTAATGGACGATTGGAAATTCTTTAGCCAGAGTAAACCAAAGGCTAAATGGGGTGCTGAGATCAGCAAGTGCAGCAAACCCAGATAGAGACTGAAATGGGACCACACTTGATCACATGGCATCGCACTTTCTGCTCGTGCTGCTCAGAAGCCTGAGTTCCTAAAAAAATAAAGAAAGAATACTTTACCAATCATCAAAGTTTAACCTTAAATGGTCATGACAGCTATGTTTGTGTACCACTCACAGGTCCTGGATAGAGGAGGTTGAGTATGACAATGAGAAAGGAAAAAATGTTTTGTTTTATAGACATTTAAAAAGTCAACATTTAATAGCATAATCTTTTTCTTTCTAGTAACATTTTAAAAATTTGAAATAGATTCCTGAATCATTTTGTACTATAAGCAATTGTATAAGAGACAGTAAAAGGGGAAGTTCAATATATTTTTTAAATGTTAGGAAAGAAAACAATTTCCTGATTATCATGGATTATCTCATATTTCTAAATGTTCAACAATCACATTGATTCTCTGGGGCAGTTTAAGTATAGGACTTGATAAATGGAAAATCCTCTTGCTTGACAATAGAATGAGAGTATATGAGATTCTAAGAGATTTATGTTATTTAGCTTTCGATAATTCCGAGTTACCTGCTGCTGTGTCTGCTACTAGGCTGACTGTTGGGGATATAATACTGAAACTTCCCTCAATGTCATGGGAAGGTCAGGAGAAGCAAGCAGGGCCACACAATTCTGGGCCATGCAGGTAAAGAGAGTGGTAAACACGAGTGTTTAGGAGCTTGCTCAAGGGCACGTAACCCAATCTTGAGGGTCAAGGAAGGATCCTGGAAGACACCCCATTGAGAGGGAATGCTCTGGGACAGGAGGAACAGCACATTCGGAGGCTCAGAGGTGATAAATAGCAATATTGTAAGGAGCTGTGAGAAAATCAAAGCAACCAAACCAGAACCCATCATGTTGCCCATGCTCCATGTTCAATGTGCCATATACATATTGTATTTTCTGAAACAGAAATAGCCTTCCTTGACTGATATTTTGCTTCTAAACTAATTGGTGAAGCAATGATTTTTAAAATGTTAATCTACTATAATTCATTCCTTCTGGAGCATATTCTTTAGGACAGAAATTTGTGAAAAGTCAGTTAACTTGTGTTTAGGATTTTGTCACTGGTAAATCCTCTTTTAAACATAGTTGGCTATTTGAGGAAAAATTAAGATCCTTTCCTCACCACTTGTAGATAGCCTGATGGGAGAAACATGGAATATCTGAGCCAGAATTCCTCATGGAATTCACAGGCCTCGGCTCACTGAGAAAGCCACCGAGTTCCAGATGGAGAAAGCACCTTGCCCAAGGTCACTCAGTTTCTGTAGCTAGAGTGAGATCCATCTACATACAGCTCAGGGTTTTAAATCCCCATCCAGTGCTGTTTCCTTCCTTAACACCTGAAGTTTAGTCCTAAATTTTCCTACTAAGGCTTTGTAGGGATCTGCTAGTTCTTTTGTTAGGTGTCTATCGTGACGTTATTCTTTGCTCCCAACTTCCCTCCTCCCCCATGCGGAGCTTTCAATTAATTAATGAAAGGTCAGGTGACAAATGATTTGCTTTCTGATGGGATTTTGATAGGAATTGTTGAGCATGATTATGTGTGCATATTTTGGGGACAGTGGTTCCCTTACAGCTCTCATTTACATGGCTAATTTACCACGTGAGGCACTTGCCAACCAGCTCTGTCGGGTAGGGCAGGACAGGGACAGGGAGAAACCACCAAGGACATAACACAAAACACCCAAATTATGCTGTTTCATAACTGAACAATCAGAGGCACATCTTAGATAAAGCTGAGTGAATTGTTATTACAGTTCTCAAGGTCCTTTTACTTGAGGCTGCAGATGACCATAGAACGCAATGGCATGAAAGAGATGAGCTGCAGGTCACAGGGGGCTACTTTTGATAAATTTCTTTACAGTGCGAGGGGGTAAGTGAGTTCTCAATTACCAATAAAATGCAAAGCTCTTTTTACATCTCTCTAATTCTCAATAAAACTCTTACAGAGACCAAATGAGAAAGACTTGTTTTTTTCTATTTCCCTCCCTCTGATTGCCAAATAAATTTATGAGAAAGGAGGAATGACTTAAATTTTATTCTTTTTTTTTTTTTTTGGTATTTTATTACACTGGACCTAGTTAAGTCATCAAAATTAGACCTTTGTGATTCTTACCAGTGTTGGTGACTTTTGTTTATAATCTTTGGTGATTAAACTTTTGTTTCTTGATTTCTGAAGCAGACCACTATGTGAGTCATCTGGGATCACACAGTACACTGATCACCTGCAGCAGAAAACTGCCATTTCTTAGCTTCTCCTTTTTATGTAGACATATGGTTCAGAATCTCCTTTGAAATGCAGGCTCTGGAATCTGACATTTTTTCATTCCTCTCTGAGCTGAGCTTCTCAACCTCTAAAAGACATTAGGTAAGTTTACTTAAACTTTCTAAGGCTCAGTTTTCCTACCTGTACAATTGGCTTGACAATAGTGTCTGTATTAAAAAAAAAAATTCCCTAGCATCTTTGCTGTCATGTGAACATTTGCATGTTGTTACATATAAACACATATTTTATTTTATTTTATTTTATTTTAAAGATTTTATTTATTTATTTGACAGAGAGAGAGCCAAGCATGAGAAGGCTCCTCACTGAGCAGGGAGCCAGATGCGAGGCTGGATCCCAGGACCCTGGGATCATGACCTGAGCTGGAAACAGACGCTTAACCGACTGAGCCACCCAGGCACCCCTAAACACATATTTTAAATGAATCTTAGTACCTTTCTAAGCAGAGTGCATATTTTTAAAAATCTCCGGTTTTGTTTTTTAGTTGGAAAGAATTACATTGTGCATATTCTTTAAATTACTATAACACAATATTGAAGACAAAATTTGAATTTGTTTTGCAACTAACTATCAGTCAATGAAATAAAATGCAACTTTGTTTTTCTCTTTGGTTAAAAAAAATAGTGTCCATTATCACAGGCTCGGAGGATCCAATGAGATAAAGTGGATAAAGCCCCTCAGCAAGGTACCTAGACAGACCGTCAGAAGAACTCAGTAAATGCTATCAAAATATAATGTGACTGGCAAGGTAGAATTTTTAAAACGTTCGAGATTGCATTTGATATTTTAAGCTGTCATAACTGCAGTGACCCTGAATTCCATTACTGAGAAATGGCCAACTTCAGTTATAAATGCTGAAGCATCTATTTCTCTAACATTTACTAAGTTGTCAGTAAGTGATCATATTGGTGATATTTGTAGTAAATTGTATGCAGAAATTTTGGGGGTGAAAATAGCTCATTTTTATTTTTATTTATTTATTTATTTTTAAAGTAGGCTCCACGCCCAGCATGGAGCCCAGCATGGGGCTTGAACTCATGACTCTGAGATCAAGACCTGAGCTGAGATGCTTAACTGACTGAGCCACCCAGGCACCCCAGGGTGAAAATAGCTCATTTTTAAAGAATAAGTGATATTTTCTCATTGTACTACCAAGTAAAATGAGGGAGAAAGGACTGCTTGATAAATCTGTAAATCTCTTGATGCATAGCTTTCTTTCAAGGGTCCTGGTTAATTTGTTTTATTGATATAGACATCCTTAAGCTAATAATATTATGACTTCTGCTCATAATAATAATCAAATCTTTTTTAAAAAGATTTTATTTATTTATTTGACAGAGAGAGAGAGAGCACAAGCAGGTGGAGTGGCAGGCAAAGGGAGAGGGAGAAGCAGACTCCCCGCTGAGCAGAGAGCCAGACATGGGGCAATAAACAAATCTTCGAATGCTGCTTTTAAAAGCTTCGCAGCATGAAAAGTTCAAACATATGCAGAAATGGACAGAATAGTAAAATAAACCTCCATATATATATCATCCAGCCTCTATAATTAATACATGGACTGTTTTTAAATTTTTTATTGTTTTTTTTTCTAGCTTTTAATATTGTGTAGGTTTAACATGTGCAATGTGATGATTTGATACATGCATATATTGTGAAATGACTACCCTAATAAGGTTAGTTAACACCTCCATCATGTCACGTAATTATTATTTTCTTGTGTGTGGGGGGGGGGGTAAGAACAGTTAAGATTTAAAAGTCAAGCACATAATACAGTATTGTTAACAATAGTCACCATGCTGAGCATTATATCCCCAGAACTTATTCATGTTGTAGGTGTAAGTTTGATGAACATCTTGTTTCCCCAACCCCCAACCCCTGGCATCCACCAGTCTACTCTCCCTTGCTATGAGTTTGGCTTTTTTAGGTTTCACATATTAAGTGAGATCGTACAGTATTTGTCTTTCTCTATCTGACTTATTTCACTGAACATGATGCCCTCAAGTTCCATCCATGTTGTTGCAAAAGGCAGAATTTCCTTCTTTTTAGAGCTGAATAGTGTGTGTGTGTGTGTGTGTATTCTTTATCCATTCATCTGTCCATGGACACCTAGATTGCTTCTATGTCTTGGCTCTTATAAATAATGCTGCAATGAGCATAGGGGTGCATATATCTCTTCAAGTTAGTGTTTTTGTTTCCTTTGATTTTAGGTCTTGCATTTAAGTCTTTAAGACATTTCGAGTTAGTTTTTGTGTGTGGCGTAGGATAGGATTCCAATTTCATTCTCTTGCATGTGAAAATCCAGTTTTCTCATCACTATTTATCAAAGAGACTATCTTTTCCCCATTGAGTATTCCTGGCTCCCTTGTCAAACATTAGTTGGTCGTATGTGCGTGGGTTTATTTCTGTTCTATTGGTCTGTGTGTCTGTTTTTATGCCAATATCATTCTGCTTTGATTACTATGGCTTTGTAATATAATTTGAAATCAGGAAGTGTGATGTCTCCAGTTTTGTTCTTTCTCAGAATTGCTTTGGCTGTTCAGGGTCTTTTGTGATTCCATACAAATTTTAGTATTGTTTGCTCTATTTCTGGAATAAATGCCATTGGAATTTTGATAGAGATTGCTCTGAATCTATAGATAGCTTTGGACAGTATGGACATTTTAACAACATTAATTTTTCTGACCCATGAACAAAGGGCCATTTATTTATATCTTCTTCAATTTCTTTCACCAATGTCTTACAATTTTCAGTATACAGATCTTTTACCTCCTTGGCCAAATTTATTTATAAGTATTTATTATTTATATATGTATATGAGTGTTTTTGAAGGTACTCTAAATGGGATTGTTTTCTTTATTTTTCAGATAGTTTGTTGTTAGTGTATAAAAACACAACTGATTTTTGTATGTTGATTTTATATCCTGCAATTTTACTGAATGTGTTTATTAATTCCAGCAGGTTTTTAGTGGAGCCTTTAGGATTTTCTACATAAAAGATCATGTCATCTACAAACAGACAATTTTACTTCTTCCTTTCCAATTTAGATGTCTTTTATTTCTCTTTCTTGACTAATTGTTCTGTCTAGGACTTCCAGTGCTATGTTGAGTAGGAGAGGTGAGAGTGGGTACTTTTGTTCTTTATTGCAGAGGGAAAGCTTTTAACCTTCATAGAGTATGATGTTAGCTGTGGGCTTGTCATATATGGTCTTTATAATGTTGAAGTACCTTTCTTCTGTATCTAATTTGTTGAGAGTTTTTATTATGTAAGGATGTTGAATTTTGTCAAATGCTTTTTCTGCGTCTACTGACATGATCACATGATTTTGACCTTTCATTCTGTTAATTTTGTGTATCACATTGTCCTATTTGCATATGTTGAACCATCTTTGTGTTCCACGGATAAATCCCACTTGAACATGGTGTATGATCATTTTAATGTGCTGTTGAATTCATTTCACTAACATTTTTCTTCAGGATTTTTGCATCTATATTCATCAGGAATACTGGCCTATAGTTTTCTTTTCTTGCAGTGTCCTTATTTAGTTTTGGTATCAGGGTAATTCTGGCTTCATAAAATGAATTTGGAAGTGATCCCTCTTCAATTTTTTGGAAAAGCTAGAGAATAATTGGCATTAATTCTTCTTTTTAAGATTGAAGTTTAATTAACATACAGTGTTATATTAGTTTCAGGTATCTAATATAATGACTCAACAATTGCTCATCGTAAGTGTACTTTTAAAACCCTTTTAACTATTTCACCCATCCCCCCACCTACCTCTCCAGTAACCACCAGTTTGTTCTCTGTATTTTTGTTTTTGGTTTTTTTTTTCAGTTTGTTCTCTGTATTTAAGAGTGTTTTTCTGTTTGTTTCATTTTTTCTTTGTTCATTTGTTTTGTTTCTTAAATTCCACATACGAATGAAATCATATGGTATTTGTCTTTCTCTGACTGACTTAGTTCACTTAGCATAATACCCTCTATCTAGTTCCATCTATGTTGTTCCAAGTGGCAAGATCTCATTTTTTTTATGGCTGACTTATATTTCATATTTACAAACCACATTTTTGTATTTTGTATATTTTGTATTTTTGTATATTTACAAACCACATCTTCTTTGTCTATTCATCTATGGATAGATACTTGGATTGCTTTCATACTTTGGCTTTTGGAAATAATGTTACACTAAGCATAAAATGCTGCATATATTTTTCAAGTTAGTGTTTTTGGTTTTTTTGGGTAAATACCCAGTAGTGAAATTACTGGATCATATGGTAATTCTATTTTTAATTTTTGAGGAATCTCCGTCCTGTTTTCCACAGCGGCTGCTCCAATTTACATTCCCACCAACAGTGTACAGGGTTCCTTTTTCTCCACATCCTTGCCAATAACTTGCTATTTCTTGTCTTTTTGATTCTAGCCATTCTGACAGGTGTAAGGTGATATCTCATTGTGGTTTGGATTTGCATTTTTCTGATGATTAGTGATGTTGAGCAATTTTTCATGTGTTTGTTGGCCATCTGTATGTCTTTGGAAAAATGTCTATCCAGGTCCTCTGCCCATTTTTAAATCAGATTATTTTTTTTTCTTTAGTGTTCAGTTGTATAAGTTCTTTATATATTTTGGATATTTTAAAAATATATTTTTAAGATTTTTACTTATTTGTCAGAGAGAGAGAGAGCACAAGCGGGGGAGTGGTGGCAGAGGGAGAAGCAGGGTCCCTGCTGAGCAAGGAGCCCAAAGTGAGACTCAGTCCCAGGACCCTAGTCCCATGACCTAAGCCATTTAACTGACTGAGCCAGCCAGGCATCCTTATATATTTTGGATATTAACCACTTATCAGTTACTTCATTTACAAATATCTTTTCCCATTAAGTAAGTTGCCTTGTCATTTTGTTGATGGTTTTATTTGCTGTGCAAAAGCTTTTTATTTTGGTGTAGTCCTAATAGTTTACTTTTGCTTTTGTTTCCCCTTGCTTAAGGAGATATATCTAGAAAAATGTTTCTATAGCCAATGTCAAGGAAATTACTACTTGTGTTTTCTTCTAGGAGTTTTTAATCACATTTATGTTTTTAATCCATTTTGAGATCTAAGAAAGTGGTTCAGTTTTATTTTTATGCATGAAGCTGTCTAGTTTCCAAATGCCATTTGTTGAAGAGACTGTCTTTTCCCCATTGTATATTCTTAACTTCTTTGTTATAGATTAATTGGCCATATAAATATGGGTTTATTTCTGGGCTCCCTATTCTGTTCTATTGATCTATGTGTCTATTTTTGTGCCAGTACCATACTGTTTTGATTATTACAGCTTTGCAGTATATCTTGAAATCTGGGATTGTGATACCTCTAGCTTTGTTCTTTTTCTCAAGATTGTTCTGGCTCTTTGGGGTCTTTTGTGGATCAATGCAAATTTTAGTATTATTTAGAAAGCTACAGGCCAATATCTCTGATAAAGATAGATGCAAAAATCCTCAACAAAATATTAGTAAACTAAATTCAACAATACATTAAAAAATTAATTCACCACGATCAAGTGGGATTTATTCCAGGGATGCATGGGTGGGTTAATATTTGCAAATCAATCAACATGATACATCACATTAATAAGAAAAAGGATAAAAATCATATGATCATCTCAATAGATGCAGAAAAAGCATTTGACGAAGAACAACATCCATTCATGATAAAAACTCTCAACAAAGAAGGTTTAGAAGGAACATACCTCAATGTAATAAAGGCCATATATGAAAAACCCACAGCTAACATCATACTCAATGATGAAAACCTGAGATTTTTTTTTCCTTCTAAGATCAGGAACAAGACAAGGATGTCTACTTGCACTACTTCTATTCAATATAGTATTGGAGGTCCTAGCCACAGCAACCAGGCAAGAAAAAGAAATAAAAAACACCTAAATTGGTAAGTAAATAAATTAAATTAGTAATTAAAATAAGAGAAGTAAACTCACTGTTAGCCGATGACATGATACTATATATAGAAAACTCCAAAGTCTCCACCAAAAAACTACTAGAACTGGTAAATAAATTCAGGAAAGTCACAGGAAAAAAAATTAATACACAGAAATCTTTAGCATTTCTTTACATTAATAATGAAGTAGAAGAAAGAGAAATTAAGAAAACAGTCCCATTTCCAAATGCACCAAAACAATAAAATACCTAGAAATAAATTTAACCAGGGAGGGGAAAGACCTGTACTCTGAAAACTATAAAACACTGATGAAAGAAATTGAAGGTGACACAAACAAATGGAAAGATATTCCATACTTATGGATTGGAATAACTAATATTGTTAAAATGTCCATACTACCCAGAATCTACAGATTTAATGCAATCCTTACCAAAATACCAACAACATTTTTCCTAGAACTAGACCAAACAGTACTAAAATTGGCATTAATTCTTTAAATATTTGGTAGAATTCACCTGTGAAGCCAGTTGGACCTGGGCTTTTCTTTGTTGGGAATTTTTGATTACTGATTCAATCTCCTTGACATTATTGGTCTCTTCAGATTTTCTGTTTCTTCATGAATAATCTCAATAGGTTGCATGTTTCTAAGAATTTATCCATTTCTTTTAGGTTTTCCAATTTGTTGGTGTGTAATTGTTCCTGGTGGTCTCTTATGATCTTTTGTATTTCTGCGGTATCATTTGTAATGTTTCCTCTTTCATTTCTGAGTTTATTTACTTGAGTATTCCCCTTTTCCCCTAGTTTAGCAGAGGGTTTGTTTATTTTCTTCATTTTTTTCAATAAACCAGCTCTTAGTTTTGTTGATCTTTTCTATTGTTTTTCTGTTCTCTATTTGATTTACTTATGCACTGATCATTGTTATTTTCTTCATTCTACTAACTTTGGGTTTAGTTTCTTCTTTTTCTAGTTTCTTAAGATGTCAAGTTAGGTTGTTTATTTAAGATCTTTTTTTTATTCTTAATGTAGGCATTTATCAGTATAAACTTCCTTCTTACAATTGCTTTTGCTGCATCCCAGACAGTTTGGTATGATGTATTTCCACTTTGATTTATTTCAAGATGTTTTTTGATTCCCTTTTTGATTACTCCTTTGACTCACTGGTTGCTCAGGAATGTGTTGTTTAATTCCATATGTTCATGAATTTTCCAATTTTCCTCCTGTTATTGATAATATTGACTGCATGCCATTATGACTGGAAAAGATACTTGATGTGATCTCATCTTCTTAAATTTGCTAATACTTGTTTTGTGATCTAACATGTGATTTATCCTGGAGAATTTTCCCTATGTGTTGAGAAGAATGTGTATTCTGCTACTGTTGGATGAAATGCTCTGTATATGTCTTTTAGGATCATTTTGGCCTAAAGTATGGTTCAAGTCCAATGTTTCTTTATTGATTTTCTGTCTTGATAATTTATCCACTGTTGAAAGTGGGGTACTGCAGTTTCACTATTATGGTATTGTTGTCTGTATCTCCCTTCAGATCTGTATCTTTGTCTCTTATTGCCGTTTTTTGGCTTAAAATCAATTTTACTTGATATAAGTATAGCTACCCTTGTTCTCTTTTAGTTTCCATTTGCACGGAATATCTTTTCATCCCTTCACTTTGAACCTGTCTGTGTCCTTAAAGCTGAAGTAATTCTCTTGTAGGCAGCATATAGTTGAGTCTTGTTTTTTAATCCATTTGGTCACTCTGTACCTTTTGGTTGGAGACTTTAACCCATTTACATTTAAAGTAATTACTGATAAATAAGGACTTACTAATGACATCTTAATTGCTTTCTGGCTGTTTTGTCATTCCCTTGTTTCTTTCATCTTTGTGAATTGATGATTTTTCACATCTCTGCTTCACACATTTTATGTTTTCGATATCAGTTTACCTCTTTTTATATTGTATATTCTTTAACAAATTATTATAACTATAGTTAGCTTTAATACTTTCATCCTTTAACATTTACACTGTAATTAAGTAGTTAACACACTGCAATCTTACAGTATTAGAGCACTCTGAATTTGACTATATAGTAACCTTTACCAGCATGTTTTATATTTTCATGATAGTGATTAACATCCTTTTATTTCAGCTTGAAGAACTACCTTTAACTTTTCTTGTAAGGCATGGTGATGAACTCTTTCAACCTTTTACTTTTTTGGAAAACTCTTTATCTCTCCTTCAGTTCTGAAGGACAACTTTGCCAGGTAAAGTATTATTGGTTGGCAGGTGTCTTGTTTTGTTTTATTTTGTTTTGTTTTCAGCATTTGAATATATCATTCCACTCTCTTCTGGCTTCCTTCGTTGCTGAGAAATCTGCTGATAGCCTTATGGCAATTCCTGTATGTGTGAGGAATTTTTTTCTCTTGGTGCTTTTAAATTTTTCACTTTGTCTTTGATTTTAATTATGCGTTTGAGAAGATTGTTTTGGGTTGAAATTTTGGGGTGACTAATCACCTTCATGAACATGGATGTTCAAACACCTTCTCAGATTTGGGAAGTTCTCCTTCATTATTTCTTTAAATAAGTTTTCTTTCCCCTTCTCCCTCTCTTTGCCTTCTGGGATTCCAATAATGTATAGATTGTTTTGCTTAATAATATCCTGTAATTCTTAAACTCTAGAATTTCCATTCAAGTTTTTTTTTTTGTTTTCTGTTTCTTTGTTGAACTTCTCATTTTGTTCATGCATTGTTTTCCTAATTTCTTCTAGTGGTCTACCTGTGTTTTCTTGTAGTTAACTCAATTTCTTTAAAAAGATTATTCTGAATTCTTTGTCAGTTCATAGATCCGCATTTCTTTAGAGTCAGTCATCGGAGCTTTATTAGTTTCCTTTGGTGTTTTCTTGATTATTCATGATCCTTATGGCCTGTGTTGGTTTCTGTTTGAGGAAGTAAGCACCTCTTCCAGTTCTTACAGACTGGATTCAGTAGGGAAAGCCCTTCACCAATCAATGGGCTGTTTGGTGGTGTCTGTGGGCAGGCTTATTGATGGAGTTCTCAGATGGGCAGGTCTGATGCCTGGGTCAGCAGTTGGGCAGGCCTGGTACCTGGAAGCTTGGAGGCAGGCCTGGAGCCTGCAATTACTGGAGTGGGCCAGGTGCTTGAATCTATGGTGATAGAATCGGTCTGTGTGGCTCACCTGGACCCTGGCTCCATGGGGCTGGCCTAGTGCTGGCATAGCCCTGGACCTCCATGCTGAGGCCATAGAGGCTGGTCTGAAGCTTGGGTATGCAGGAGCAAGTCTAGAGGCTAAGTCTCTGGGGGCTGGCCTGGCACTGGGTTGAACTGAGCGCCTGGGTTCATGGGAGCTGCCGGGGGCCTGGGGCTGCAGGAACTGGCCTGGAGCCTGGTCTGCCAGGGCTGGCTTGCAGCTACAGTGGGTTGGGAGCCTGGATTCACAGGATCTGGTCTGGAAGTTAAGTCTGTGGATACCAGCCTGGTGCTGGGGTGGGCTGTGAGCCCAGGTTGTAGGAGCCTGCATAGATCCTAGGGCCTGGGTCCATGGGAACTGGCCCGGTGCTGGGGTGCGCTGAGAGACTGGGGCTGCAGGAGTTTGCCTGGAACTGGTGTGGGTTCTGTGGTGAAGTCAGGTGTTTACTTCAGTCTCCTTTCCCTATGGGACCAGGATCTCTCTCCACTCCGGGCTCCCTGGGCTTGGGGGAGGGGATGGGAGAAATATAAACTCTTTCCTACCCTCTTCAATGCATCTTTTCTTATTTCTGTGCTTTACTCAGGTGCTGTAATCCCTCACCTGGAATACTTAGCTCTTGTGAAAGTATTTTCGTGCATGGATAGTTGTTTAAATTGATGTTTCTGAGAGAACCACAAGAGATAGATATTTCTATACCACCATTTTGCTGACATCACTCCACTACATTGGGGGCTGTCTTGTTTCATCCCCACTCATTTCCCTCCTGCCCCATCATACTGGGTTCTTTTGAAACAAATGTCAGATACCATATCATTTCATTCCTAGATAATTAGGAATTTATAACCAGAGGATAAAGACTCTTTGATGGTAATATAATTACAATACCATTATCACACCTTAAAGCCATTAAGTTTTAAAGTCTTTAACATCATCAAATATCCAGTCAGTTCTCAAATTTCTCCAAATTATTTTATGCATATTGTTTGACAGTTTGAGAATACCACTTTTGAATAAAGGAAAATTTAAAAATATACTACATAAAAATAATTTTACTGTGAATTTATGTTCATGTGATATACCATAGTAATTTCTGGCAATTGCCTCTTAGAGAGTAAAATTATACCACCTAAAGTATGGAAAAATATATCTTAGTACATGAATTTTACAATTCTATGGAAGGTTTCATGACTTTCATCTCTGAAAGTGCTGAGTATCCTAGGAATGAATTAAACACAAACTCTTATCTTTTGGGTGATTATTTTAGGATACTTTATCTTTGCAAACTATGACACTAGAGGGCAAAACAAACATTTAACCTGTCCAGCAGGGTTAGGAAAAGGGCCTGCCTCTTCACTTTCTGCTGTAGATATTCCGGAATGGTTGCAGGTAAATCATACTTTCAGAGTAAAGCCATGCTTTCAATGTCTACAGAAGCTGGCTTTTTATGGAGAACTATAGAGAAATCTTTCATGAAGTGAGGAATACATTGTTCTGAACCTCGAACAAATATTATTAATTTAATTCTCTTACAGTAAGCTTTCATATATTAGGCTTTTCCAAATGGATCTTATTTGAATGACATTGCTATTAAATTATTATCCTATTCTTACTGTTTGTCCTGAAGTGAAAATGGATATGGATAAAAATTCTAAGCTTCTATGTTGTTGGAACTGCTCCATCTTACAGAATTGCATTTCCCTGAGAACAGTTTGCTTTCTTTTCTCTGAGCCAGTGATAGACTGTCGTGGCTCCAATGCATATTCTTTATTTCTGGATGCCTTACAGATGTTAGACCCTTGATTTGAGTGATTGTCCAGAAACCATTACTTCCACATAGGAGAAGTAATGGCAGGAGGGATGCAAGGTCATTTAGGCTCTAGACCAAGTCATGGAAGAAATGAGTGAAGTCTTGTGGACAGTTCTCTTCCACTGATTAATAACTGTGTGTATTATATTCCCGTCAGCCTACATATCCTACCATCAGAATAAGACCTCTAACTCTATTCAGTTGTCCCACTGTCGTCACAGAGAGAACCCCTGGGCGTGGCTGGCCCAAGGAACGCACTTCCACTCATGGGAAAGCAGCTCACAGGGTGAGCTAATCAGGCATTGGCATCACCTGGAGTTCCTATGCCATCCCCAGATAGCATCTGCCCAATATCTGTTTGGTGCTCTTGCTTGTTGTTTATTCCAAGGAGCTTCTGACTTCCTCACTAAGGGTTAGATGTATGTGTGAGCCAGTAGCCACATTCCCTTTCATGCCTTCTGTCCTCTTTCCCTTCTTTTCTTCCAGTCGTGGTGCCGTTTTCTTCCATGATGGTATGGACTGCTTCCAGGAGAAAATTCAGTCATTCAGTGAAGGTTTAGCACTGTTAAATGTACTTCTACTGAGAACATTCTTGGCAAGAGAAACAGTGACTTGGCCGGCAATTCACTGCCTGAAACACTCTGATAGTTCCTAACCATGCACAGTTTTGCATATAAAGTGTCTAGTTTGGAAGCACCTGCTTCTGGATCTGGCTTCTTTGCTCTCTCTGGTGCTGGAGCTGCTGCCACCATCTTCTGACCTGCTGCACAGACTAGCCATGGACAAATATGACGCACAGCCTGTGTGAGCTGTGGTCTCAAAGCCGGCAGAGGTAATTTAGGCTTCTGTCAGTAAAAGCACTTAAAAGCAAAGGAGATTATTTCATTTTGACCTTTTCTCCCCATGGTTCAAATCAGGTGAAATTAATTTGTATAGTCATTCATCAAAGGCATTTTGACTATTATAATAAAATCATTGCTTTTAAAAGTAAGCAAATGTCTATTAAGAGGAAATTATTGGGCTTTCAAAGTCTTCAATTTAAAAACCATCCTTTAGTGGTGCCTAGGGTCATGATCTTGGGGTCCTGAATCCAGCCCCGCATCCGGCTCCCTGCTCGGTGGGGAGCCTGCTTCTCCTTCACCCCTTCCCCTCCCCTCTTCTCATGCTCACTCTCTCTCAAAAAATAAATAAAATCTTTCAAAAAATCCCTTAACAACATAAAATCATAGAACTTTTGGAGCTTCTTAAACTCTGCTTCACAACTTGCTTTTAAGCCATTCATTTATAGTCCAGGGTGCAGAAAGAAATACATCATTTCTTCCCAACTATTTGGGAGGTTCCTTTTTTAAATGGGTGCTTATGCATTGTCCAGTTCTTCTGAGGTGCCCGTTTCTTGTTGATGGTCATTATCACTAATAAGAAAGTACTTAAATATTTAGGGGAATATCCTAACACATATGAAATGAATGTTGGGGGGAGATAAAAATCTTTTATACAATAGCTTGACTTGTGGGTAAGTTGAGTAGTAAGGCATCTGCCTGGCTGGTTCTGCTTTCTACCTCCTTCTGATTATAAGGGACCAAGCAAAGCTCAAGTTTTCACTAGAGGAACACATTTTTCCTTAACTTTTGCTTACAAAAGCAGAAAAAGCTGTTGTTCATGTTTTCATGTAGCTGACAAAATTGCAGTTATCTATTTTAGGGAGTATTTGATTTTTGTTAACAACTGTGAGTCATTTCATATATAATACATGCTTTGGTTTTCATTTTGTCAAATTTCAGAACAAAATTTTAGATTTCCTGAAATAAAAATGGAATGCATGATTTATTCAATGTAGTATAAACCAGACATATAAAGGTGATGAAGTTAAAATAAATGTGTAATGACTTACCTTCACCTGGGAACTAGGGATCCCTGGATGATCTGAAAATGCTCTGGGAAATGTGTGCTGATTTTATGTGCATGTCTCTTTTGCTGATAAGAATATAAAGATATATTCTTTTATCTAATTGTCAGAGGACACTTGACTATCACTTGATTTTACCCGCCTCCCCTTGCAACACCATGTCAGTGGGGCCTCGTACTCTCTGAAGAGCTGCTTATGCTGGCCTGACTCACTCCCCAGCTTGTGACACCCCAAAGTCTATGGGAGAGCTGGGAGGCCCTGGGGCTTCCTTCCTCAGGGGACCCTCAGCCTTGGAGCTCCCAGGTTTGTGCAGCAGTTCCTGCTTCACCTGGCCCTGCCTGGCCACAGAACACAGCCTCTTTCCCATCAGGTTATATGAGAAGAGCCCCACTGATAACATTTCCTGATTTGAGTAGCCCTTATTGTGATTTGGGGGAAGTGGGGAGGGATCATTCAAGAGGATCTCCCTCTGTGTCTTCCTGGCTCCACCTCACCCACTCCCAATCCATTTCCTCTGCTCTTAATCGAAGAAGCAGATTCCTCTACTCAGGCCTCACTAGTCCCCTTGAGGTTCTCAACCTCTACCCTTGGTGTTTATCTAGATATTTTCCAAAGGAAGCATGTAATATAAAATGATCTCCATATTGTTACATGCTGCACAAAGATATTGGCTTGGGTTCCCAAGGGGCACGGTGGTGGGTTAGGGAAGAGCATTTCGTCCCTCTAATCCTCAGTTTCTCCATTTGTCCAGTGGAGGTAACATCATAGGCTTTGCCTTCCTTAGAAGCTGCCTACCATGTTTGTTTCTCCTGCCCCACCCTCCCCCTGCCCCTGTCCTATATCCTGGAGGGTAGATCTGTTCCAGAGTCTCCTCCTTCAGCCCAATGCCCATGGGATTACAGAACAGCTGTACCCTTGATGTCCTTAGGACAGGAGCCTTCTTTAGAGGAGCAGAGTACTTTGAGTACAATGACTTGAGCATTTTGTAAAGTGTATATTTTAATACAAATACTGGCCATGCTATCATGTATGTCTGGAATATTTTAGCCATAATACCCTTCCCTGTGAGGGTGCTGAATAGACATAAGGGTATTATCAGGTTTGACGGATTGAGAGGGAAGAACTTTGTCCCCCTGGATGATGATAAGGATGTCTTTATTGAACACCCTTGGTGTTACTGGGCACTTTGTATTCATTTTGCATTTACTACTCAACAACCACCTTGAAGATAAAATATTTTTATCTCTAGTTCAGAAAGAAGGAAACCAGAATTTCTGAGAGATTAAGCAACTTGCTCAAGGTCACACAATTTAGAAGTATGTCTGATTCCAAACTTATGTATGCCTGACTCCAACTCATGGTCATCTTATTCCAAGTTAGGGTAGAGATTGGCATTCATCTTAGTAGACAAATAGAATCTGTACTTCCTACAGCCACTGGTTCTCTTGAACCACAGAAGGAAATTTAAACTCAGAGGAGCAATATATTAAGAAGACCTTTCAGTTCACACTCACTTACAGCATTCTGAGGGGTTATGAATCCAGTTCTTCAGGCACAAGTTAACCTGGGTGCTCATGAAAGGGATTTCTTTATTCCTTGCTTTGTCTCTTCCTTTAGAACAATGGTCTCTGGAGTGTGACGTGAAAGACAACCCATTAGTGTGTGGGAATAAAATACCAGGCCAGAAGAGGAAGTTTCCAGGCTCTTAAGGCCTGGCTTGGAAACCAGCATTCTGTATTCTGTTGGTCAGATGTTCACAGCACTCATTCGGACTCAAGAGGTGGAGGGAGGCCCCACCTCTAGATAGAAGCAGTGTCACAGAACGTCTTGCAGAGAACCATTTGTTGGAGCTATGTGCCGTGCTCCTGTTCTCCACCACCTCCATGCATTGGCTGGAGCAACTGACCCTCTGACCACTCCAGGGTATTTTAAAAAGATGTATCCCAAGTTGTTGGAGCTAAAGATGTAAGCTATCCCTTGAATTTAGCAATTTTCAGCTATGAACCAAACAGAAAACTTAATGGTGTGGTGAAGGTAGGCTCCCTAGAGTTTGTGGTCTATCTCATGATACTGGAAAAAACAGGTACAGATTATGTGTCCCCAGGTCTTCTGAAACATGTAGTGATCCCTGCTGAGCAGAGCATTCTACTTCTATGGATTAACATCATAGTAACAGGTAGCAGATTCTTTGCAGACAGAGTCCTGACTAGGATGTTCAGGTTAGCTAGAATGTAGAGTCCACTGGATGGAGTGATGAGTGATGATGAGAAAGAAAAGAGGGACAGATCATGGGGAACCTTTGTATTAGTTTGCAAGGTCTGCTGTAACAAAGTACCACAAACCGCAGATTACACAACAGAAAATTACTGTCTCATGGTTCTGGACACTACAAGGCCAGGATCAAGGTGTTGGCAGGGTTGGCTCCTTGTGAGGGCCGTGAGGGAGGATCTGTTCCCTGCCTCCCGCCCAGCTCTTGTGTTGGCAATCTTTGGCATTCCTTGCCAAAGAAGTGTCGCCCCAATCTCTGCCTTCGTCATCACATGGCATTTCCCCTTGTGTATGCGTCCGTCCCCAGATTTCTTCTTTTAGTAAGGACACCAGTCATATTGGATTAGAGCTCACCCTGTTGACCTCACTGTAACTTGACTACCTCCCTAAACCCCTATCTTCCAATGAGGTCACATTCTGAGGTACTGGGGGTTAGGATTTCAACATATGGATTATTGGGGGGGGGGAAGAATTCAACCCATAGCAGCCTTGTAAACCAGCAGGGGAATTTAAACTTTGTCATCAGAGCTTTTATTAAGATTATGTAAGATAATGTTTATGAAAGCACTTCACAAACTGTGAAGTACAACACAGATGTGAGCTATTGCTATTGTAATTGCTATGTATTTAAGTTTCTCAGCCTATTTCTTCCAATTTTCCTGTGATTTTTGGACATTGCAGAGCAGGCTGGCACTCTCTAGAAAATGTGAAGAAGGCAAAAATGCTTCTGCTACTATAGGATTATTGAGAGAGAGAGAGAATGCTGCCTTTAGCATATTCTTTTAAGAATTAGGATCTACTAATTAATTTCTGATTTTCTAAGAGAATTCAAGAAACTTCCTCCAGAATTTTTATTGGGCTTATTAAGACTCACTCTTATACTCAAGGCCACTGGGCTTATGTATGAAATTGAAATGTTCTGTTAAAGGAAACCTAGCAGCTTCCCTTCTCTGCTTAAATGAAAAAGCCTGAGGACCACCTTTTTTGTAATGTCAGATTGAAAATATAGGAAAGGATTTATATTAAAAGAAGCAGCAAAGAGGATAGTGTTATAGTAGACTAAGAATTGAGAATATATTAGCCCTACAAGAAATGCCTTTCTAAGATATAAACAAGATTAATTTTAAAGTGATTTCTTTTTCTTTGCCTGTATAATATTTTGGGGGGAGCAATTTTGTTTGCTTTGAAAACTATCACCACCGGGTGTCTTAGAAATTTCTTGATTGCTTTTTCATCTGCTTATAGCCCACCAGTTCTCCACCCTAGCCTCTTATATTTTCACAATAGAAGATCCAAATTCATTAAACAGGATGGAGAACACCCTGTTTTAACAGAGCAGATAGCATAATAGGAAACAAGACACTCATCCATTCTATATAGATTTGTTGCTCTGTTTAGGTGCATAATGTCTTTATTACTCAATAGATTTGTTGTGGTTCATAAAACCACATAAATTACAAGATTAAATAACAACTGAGGTAACAAGGGCCAAGGAGGGAAAATGGGGGATGAAATTATAAACTAGGGGTAGGTTTAATAGAGTGAAATGCATAACACAGGGTCATGCATCCTTGCTGGAGCTCCCCTCCGATGGTCCCGGCTTCTCAGAGGTCATGGCATTCATCACAAGGTGGCTGGACCCTTTAAGATAATAAAGCTAATGAGCTCTTCATCGGATCAGCTTCCCTGTTTCTTGGCCTACAGAGAGATTTCTCTTGAAGACGGGCAGGGCCAATAGATAAGTAGCAGGTGCCATGTGGTTGGCTGACAGTATAATTCTAAGGCCTAATTAAAAAAAAGCAAGAGCTATAAGAATATAGTCCAAATCAAAACTTTCTGATTGCCTAACTCCATCAAAGTTTTAACTGAGAATATCCAGAGCAGTGTTTCTGAATCTTTTTGGAGTTACGGACTCCTGCAATAAGAGGAATAATGGCAAATACAAACTGAGCACCTACCATGGTCGAGCATTGTTTGAGGTGGCTCACCCAGATACCTGAGATTATCTTGTTAATTCTGCACAACAACCCCAAGCGTAGGTACTATTATTATCCTCCTGTTACAAATTAGGTATTTGAGGCCCTGAAAGATAAGTAACTCGCCCAAAGACACACAGTAGTGGAAGTAGGTATAATTCAGGCAATCTGAGATCAGCCTGCCCTTAACCACCATACAGAGCTGCCTATAACAAGCCCTTTGATAACCTGGTGAAAATCGTCACTCTGTCTCTCTAGAAAAATACATACATGGACATAAACACAAAAACGCACACCTCATCTCTACAGTGTTCACATATTCCCTGAATTTCCCCCCAATACAGTAAAAGCCCCCACTTGAGAAGACTGAATGATGACTGTCATTCAAATATTTTCAGGAATATTTGTCTCATTAGGACTTTGTAACTGGGGAGAAGAAAGCCAAGGGCTCTGGTCAATGGCAGGCCTCATGAAATAGACATGCTAAGCTGCAGATTGACAGGTCCATGAGCATTTACAGTCAGGTAAGATATGGGGGAGGCGAGAGCTCTCTCAGGAAAGTTGAGGATGGTTGTTGAGTGGGTGGTCATTCTTGCTCCATAAGTGGAGATAGTTGGTCCAGGAATACCTGCATCAACATGCTCCGTGTCTTCCTCAATGCATGGATGAATGAGTAATTGAGGCCTGGCACTTTTTTTGCCAACATAATCATTTTAGCCAGGAAATATTGCTCCAGTAGCACAAGGAGGCCATAAGAAAATTTTTAAAAAACCAGCCACCGTGTATCTTCCTTTTAAATGGTGCTATTTCCTGGCAACCTCCCTAGATAACTCTCTCCAAATTGGGCCCCCAGGTATCTGATTGACTTGACCTGTTGCATAAAATTAGTGCATATGAGCATTCAAGGTTGGGGGACATCTGACAGTGATGATGGGTTTTGGCTTTAAAATAGTTGACCTGATGCTATCATTTCTTCTATTCTCAATTATCTATTGAAGCCATGTCTCCTGACAATAAAACTAAGATCAGAGGAGAAACTTACCTTTTTTCTTATTAGTGTCATGGAAGTCAACCAAAGGCAGTGTGCAATCATTGGGCTACCACCAGAAAAGAGGTGGGTGGGAAACACATCACAGGAATGTAAAATGCTAGGAGACTGAGCAGACTTCTGATTCTGACCCTTGAAGTGGCTTGTGAAGCAGATTCTGAATAAGCATTAGTAACCATGAAGTGATATTGAGCTCAGAGAGTTTTCCAAAAATAATAATGCTGGTTATAGCTGTGTGACAGGTGCTCTTCTAAGACCTTTGCATGGATAATTTAATTTATTCTGCACACCCCATGAAGTAAGGACTATTATTACCAACCCTATTTTACAGATAAAGGAACTGAAGCCCATTCCACAAAGTGGGCGAGCATTTTATGCCAGTCAGATTTCCCTACAAGGTGATCGAGGGCACTTTTCCATGTGGAAAATCTGGATTACAGTTGACTCACTAATCTAAGAAGCAAGATTATCAAGAAGAAAAATCATAAAGTTTAGGAGGGATATTTCATAGAAGAGTGGACTTATAATTTGGGGTAAGAAGTAATGGCCCTCATAAAAAAGTAAGATGGGGGCACCTGGGTGGCTCAGTCAGTTAAGCATCTGCCTTCAGCTTGGGTCATGATCCCAGGGTGATGGGATTGAGCCCCACACTGGGATCCCTATGAGGGTGGGGAATCTGCTTCTCCCTCTCCCTCTCTATCTGTCTCTCCCCATCTCATGTGCACGTGCTCTCTCTCTCCCTCTCAAATAAATAAATTTAAAAAATCTAAAAAAAAAATGAGATGGGCCATGAATGTCTTGTAGTGATGCTGTGGTACACCACCCATGTCTCCCCCACCCCCTTTCAGGCCCAAAGCTTGCATTTTCCCAGCTGCTTGGTGTGTCACTGCCAATGGCTCAGAACTGAGTCAATCCCCAAGCATTGCCAAGGTTGTGCCCCATCACCAAGGACAGCCAACATCTGAAGACTGGCCAAGACAGGGGTGCAGGAACCCAGCCCCCTTTTGAAACTGAATGGCCATTCACTTCCAACCTCTCCCTATCCTGGTGTCTTCATTCCCCATAAAGGTGCTACTCCCAAGGGCACTCTGCAGTAAACATCACACAGACACATTTTAATCTCAGAATCTGCTTCTTGGGGAACCTAACCTATGACATCTGTCTTTGTTTACAATACTCCCTTCTTCAATTTTAAATCAATGAAAGATTGCTTTCTCATTTCACATAGGATGTCTCTTAAATCAGTTTTTTATGGATAAATTTATTTTTCTTGTATTCCACTGCTTTGTGGAAGAAATGCATCTTCAATTGCAGCTTAATAAGACTACCATGAGAATACTGTGATTTTACTCAGTGATTTGTACACACACACACACACATACACACATATACACACACCCCTAAAGGACCAAGACAGTGATACAGATTCATACAAATATATGTGTGTGTATATAAAATGAAAATTATTATATATAACTTCATGAACTAGTGGTATAAACATGGACAAAAATATAGACATAAAAATAAAAATGTTTTGCAAACACAAAACCATTGTGTGTGGTTCTATAGACATATAAATGTGATATAAACAAAATGTTGACTTATAAACAAGAGTATAGCCAAGGATATAGATATGGCTTTTTGTTGTTGGCCCATACTCCTTTTTCTCTTCACTGCTGGTACTTCACCTTTATTAAGAGAACAGGTGAAGTGAAACTGTTCAAATATGGCTTAAATCAACTGCTGGGATACTTCAGAGAAGGGTATAATTATATGCGGTAGATATGCTGCAAAATCCTGCAGGGCAGTGAGTAAATCTTCCTGAACCCCTTGTCAAGTGGCTTGGTTTCTGTAGAGGTAAGGGTGATAGGGAGTTGGGTGAGAGGTGCTATTAAACATTCTGAATTTCTTTTCTTTGTGTGAGTGCAGGCCAGAGGAACCGGTCACTCGATGCTTTGTCTTTGTTAACATGACACACAACCAGATTTCTTGCCTATATGAATAAATGTTGGCCTTTTCACTTAGGCAAACTTAAAAAAAAAAATTTAAACAGAGACTATGTGCTTGGGCACATGAACACGACTCTTGTCCTTGGTGTTCCTGTCAGTCGGCTTTGTGCTCTGAATTACTTTTCCAGGGCAGTGCTGCAGGTATCCACCCTCGCCAGTGTCTCCTGAACTGATGGTATGTGTTGGGAGGTAGCTGTCTGGACGCAAGTGTGTAGTCTCAGACCGTGGACCAGGTAATGTCATTCCCATTAGTCCTCTAGTCAACTAACCAATCCTCATGTATTGAATGAAACCTCCGTTTGAACTCAAGACCAGGTCCCTGAAAGAAGACACTGTAAGGCAAACAATTTTAGTTAAATCTCTGATCATCTGGGGGTGCCTAGGTGGCACAGTTGGTTGAGCATCTGTCTCTTGGTTTTGGCTGGGGTGGTGATCTCAGGGTCGTGAGTTTGAGTCCCATGTCCAGCTCCACATTCAGTGTGGGGTCTGCTTGAGATGCTCTCCCTCCCTCTCCCTCTGCCCTTCCTGCTTGTGCTCTTTCTCTCTCTCTAAAATAAATAAATAAATCTTTTTAAAAAAATCTCTAGTCATCTGATCAGATGGAATTCACCATCTTGGGAATTCCTAAGATTTTCAACCCAGAGATGCCTGAGAGTGGATCGAAGTGTGTGTGTGTGTGTGTGTGTGTGTGTGTGTGTGTGTGTGTAAGAAGAGTGAGAAGGAATGGAATGGAAATGTGTGTTGAAAAGAATCTTGTCATTGATGAGTTATACGACAGTATTCCCCCAGGTAAAGAGCATGCATATCTAAGTGCAAATTAAAAGTGTTGGATAAACAGGTCCAAATAGTAAAATAAATAAGAAATGAATGATAAATGGGAATAATTTTTTTTACATGAAATTGACTCTACTTTTAGGTAATAGCATAAAACTGGAGCCCCAGTCAGTAATTTTTCATTTCTTCAGTTTCTGCTGTAACTACTAAAACTCTGTTTACCTTCTGTTGACCTTCTATTTTAACATTCATCAGCCTTCCTAAGAATACCATTCTGCATTCTTATGAATCATGCTATGAAAAAAATTCTCAAAACAAACATCTGGGTGTTTTTATTTTTTTTTTTTTTAGTATTCACATTTCATATTCTATTACTTTCCTCTGTCATCTTTTCTAGGAATAATGATTTTTTGCTGGCCTAGTTGAATCTTCTTAGGTTTGAACCAACTGTCTTTACTTTTTTGAATGAGTTTAATTTGCACTGCTACTTTTTCTTTTTGCCGACTCTTTGAAGATTGCAATCAACTCCTTTTTGGCCTTCACTGTACATTTTCAAGTTATTGATTCACTTGCTATGTGGTATATAAATGAAGCTTACAAATGCAATTTTTTTGGTTCTTAAGGTGTTTTTTTCCCCCTTTAGTTCTCTGATGTCCCAGCATTTCTAACTCCACATTCACACCATCTTGGCCCCTTAGCAGCTAGGATTTGTTTGCACACAGTGAACTATATTTCCTTGCTCTAGTGAAGGACACAAAATATAACTGCTATCTCCTCAGCAGGCTGCCTTAGTTCTAAGGAGGGCAGAATGAATATTCGTCGAGAACAGGGAGCTCAGCCCTGAGAACTTAATGAACTCCAAGGTACTGTCTACATGGGACGATTGTATCTGAATGAAACTCAGCAACTCACTTTGGCTGGGTCAGCTGCTCCTGTCAGCTCACCACCTTCCTGGCCTTTTGAATGGACACTCTCACTGTCCTGTTTGGGTTTTGTTTAGTTTTACTGCATTGGTGATCTCGATGACATAATCAGCTGTGCTTTTAAACCCCAGTTTATATTTTCTGGAATGGAAGATTAACAGAGTTTGAAAGTTCACAGTCTCGATGAAGGTAACAAAATATTATTATTAGAAATAGAAATTGGACCTACAAGCCACCCTTCAATGACATTTCTTAAAGATGTGATGTTACATGGAATATTGGGGAATGAGCTCTGGGTTATTATTGCTGAAGTAGAGGGTGTGGGAGTTAGAGATATGATTGCAGGTGAAGTTTGGGAGCCAGAATCCTACCTGGATGTGGAGTTTTTAAAATAGCCAGAAAAAGAGGTTGACTTTATTCTTCAAACAAATGGGTACCCATTAAAGGCAATGTGATCACATTGTGTTTAGAAAGCTAGGATGGACATGATGCAGTTGATGTGAAACAGTTTCCTGGCCTTTCACTTCAACACACAGGAATCTCAGCAAAATATAAAAATGTAAATAACTAGCCCAGGTTCAAAATCAAGAAATGGAAAAATAAAGAACTCAAAGCCAGATCAGTGAGCAGGAACTGAAGCTTAAATGGGCCATGAGAGAAAGCCATAAGGATGTAGGCCTTAACTGTTGTCAACTGAAGTTTTAAGTCCCATGGAGAGGTAGGTCAGGCCACAGTCTCAGATCTAAGCTACATGTACCAAACCAGGAATCACAAAGGGCTGCCTAGCCCATTAAAAAAGGACTAAGAAAACTGTACACAGGCTCAGAGAATTTGTGACAAGGCTTGCTGTACATTGGGGGGCACAGAGAAAAATATCACCCAAGAAAACTGAGAACTCCAGGCTATTGTTATTACAGATTTACACTATTCATGGGGTAGAGAACCCAATATTGAGAAAGTAACATGAAAACTTCTGGAGCAGGAGGAATTAGTAGACCTTTGGCAGAGGTTTCCACAACCATCACATTGGTATTCTTCCCAACAGAACTCTGATGGAAAACAACTCCCACTGAAAATGAGCTCATAAAAAGTACAAACCATACGAGTAACAAAGTGCTTCAGAGAGAACTAGAAGACCCAACAAATGGGACGATGTAAGCTCTAAAAACTAGAAATGATAAAATAACCAGGAACATCAGTATAAATATATTTAGAATGTTCAAAGAAATAAAGGAACTCAGAAACACCATAGGGCAAGTACAGAACTGTATACAAGTAGGCTTATTTGAAAATAACCAATAGACTTTCTAAAATTAGAACTGCAGCCATTTCAGTAAAAAGTGGGTTGCATAATCAAAAAAGATACAAAATGGGGTGAACAGGGATATTAATTGGAGGAAATCATGGAGAAATTCAGTGCAGAAAGACAGAGATGAAAAATATATAATAGAAGTTTAGAGAAATGGTGGCCACATTGAGAAAAGTCAACACACATTTAATACAGGTACCAGGAGGAGAGAAAATAAAGAATGAGAAAGAAGCAATATTCAAAGTAGGAGTGGTAAGAATATTCCAGATTTAAAGTGAAGGAGCACTGAATATGGAGAGCAGATAATAAAATAAAAATATAAACCCACACAAGTTCCATGACTGTGAAAATACAGAACATCAATAGCATAAAGAGAATTTTATAAAGTTCTAGAGAGAAAAGTAAACATCTAACAAGGAAGGGCAGTTAGAATAACAGGACACTTTGCATCTGCAATAAGACATGCCATAAAACAATGAAATAATGTCTTCAAAGTGCAGAGGAAAAATAATTGTCAGCTTAGAATAATATGCCCAGATAAATTATTTAATAGTGATGGTAAAATAAAGATAATTTCTGACTTACAAAGAAAAAAGCATTTACTACTTTCACTCCACAGTTGAAAGATATCATTCAGAAAGAAGGAAATTAAATCCAAAAAAGAATGGTGAATGAGGAATTTTATAAACAGGCATGCAAATAAAGTAATATTTAAAACATCTAATTATGGGGATTTAACAAAAAAGGTAGACATTGAACAGTAATAACATAAGATGTTGGGGATGGACAGAGAATCAAGTCCTTTGTTACTCAGAAGGGGAGATTTAGAGACACAGGTTAAACATAGACATACAAAGATCAAGATTATATGTGAAAACTTTAAAGGTAAATATTATAAGAAGTAAGATGTATAAATTTGGGAAACAAGATTGTAGCAGAAAAATAAAAAGGAATAAAGAAAAAACTTAATTCAACAAAAGTGGGTTAAGAAGGGGGAAAGAAAGGAAAGAAAAAGCAAGGTAAGTTCAAAACACAAAATAAAATGGCACAGTAAGGCTAAATGTGTAAGCAATCACAGTAACTATACATACTTTAAGCAGACTTTGTAAAATATAAAATCTCTCAGAAGGAATTACAAATTATTAGGACTTTAAAAGGTCACTAAATTGAAGTTCAGTATACAAAAACTGTATTTATATAATACATAATGGCAACAAAATACATTTTGCAAGATAATATAGACAATGGTTGCTAGGAAGAGGACAGAGTAGGGAGCACCGAGAATGTCTCCCCACCTGGACAACAAACTACACTGGCAGGATCTGTCTAATGTAACTATTTTGGGACTCTGGAGTCTGTGGAAGGCTTACAACTTCCAGCGTAAGTTGAATGATAAAATTTGGTCATTTTTTATCAATTTCAGCTCTTGGCACAGTAGCAGCTACCTACCAGATGGCAGGTATGTGTTCCATGAGCAGCTTGCTTCCAGTTTGTGGCAGCCAGTGTGGGTGGAAAAGGACCCTTCCTCCAAATATCAGGGATCTGTGCTATGATGCTAATTGTTGCTTCTTATCTCAGAGATATAAATAAAGAGGCAGGCAGTCATTGTTGTTGTATCTCCTCTCATTGTTGCAAGTCCTTCCTCTCTGGCCCAAGTGATTTCCAGGGGGTTTAAAGGGGCAGATCCTTTTTATTTCCCTTCCCTTTGTTTTTCTCTTTTTCCCCTTTTGGGAGTCAGACATTGAAGACTAAGACTTTCAAAAGTAACTGCATATAGAGGGGAAATTAGAAAGTCACTGTGCTTGCCCATGGAAAGGCATAGGCTCAGAAAAGACCTGAGAAGACCTTAAATTTCATCTCTGGCTAATCCTCAGCACAGACACAACCTACAAAAAACAAACACAAAAAACAGCAAACCCTGAAGAAGTTTACCCTTGACTGATAAGATGATTTCTAGATTTACCATATTATTAGGTGCAAATGTCCAGTTTTTAACAACAACAAAAAAAATCACAAGACATACAAAGAAACAGCTAAGTGTGGCCTATTCAAAAGAAAACAAAAAGATTAATGGACACTATACCTGAAAAAGACCTGATAATGGATCTACTAGGAAAGACTTTAAAAACAATTGTCTTAAGGAGGCTAAAGATCTAAAAGAAGATGTGGAGAAAGCCAAGAAAATGATGTGTGAACAAAATAGAAATGTCAATAAAGAGAAAACTTAGAAAGAAACCAAAAAGAAGTCTGAAGCTGAAAAGTACAATAACTGAAATGAAAATTTCACTAGAGGGAATGAAAGGCAGATGTGAGCAGGCAGAAGAAGGAATCAGCAACTTGAAGATAAGAATGGAAATGATCAGGGCACCTGGGTGGCTCAGTCATTGGGCATCTGCCTTTGGCTCAGGTCATGATCCCAGGGCCCTGGGATCGAGCCCTGCATTGGTCTCTGTGCTCCATGGGAAACCTGCTTCTCCCTTCCCACTCCCTCTGCTTGTGTTCCCTCTCTCGCTGTCTCTCTCTCTGTCGGATGAATAAATAAAACCTTAAAAAAAAGGAAATGATCAAATCTGAGGAATAGAAAAAAAAATCAAAGAAAAGTGAACAGAACTGAAGGAACCCATAGAACACCATCAAGGGGGCAGAGAGAATATTTGAAAAAAATAATGACTGAAAACATCCCAAATTTGATGAAATACATGAATATAAACATCCAAGAAGCTCAATGAACTCCAAATAAGATGAATGTAAAAAGACTCACACTGAGACACATTTTAATCAAACTTTTAAAAGCCAAAGACAAAAAGGGGCACCTGGGTGCCTTAGTCGGTTAAGTGTCCGACTCTTGGTTTTGGCTCAGGTCATGATCTCATGGTCGTGAGATCCAGCCTTGTGTTGAGCTCCACACTCAGCAGACAGTCTGCTTGGGATTCTCTCCCTCTGCCCATCCCCCTGCTCTCCCTCTCTCTCTCTCTTTCTCTCCCCCTCTCTCTCTAAAAATAAATAAAGAAATAAAGAAACAAATAAATAGGAAGGAAGAAAGGAAGGAAGGAAGGAAGGAAGAAAGAAAGAAAGAAAGAAAGAAAGAAAGAAAGAAAGAAAGAAAGAAAAGAAAAGAAAGAAAGAAAGAAAGAAAGAAAGAAAATCTTTAAAAAAGAAAAAGTGCCAATGATAGAGAGAGAATTTTGAAAGCAGCAAGAAAGAAGTGACTCATCACATAAAGGGATCCTCAATAAAATTATCAACAGAATTCTTTTCCTCAGAAGTCTGGAGGCCAGAGGTATTTGAAGTGCTAAAAGAAACAACTATGAACCCAGAACCTCTTATCTGACATAACTGTCCTTCAGAAGTGAAGAAAAAAAAAATGAAAGCGTTCCCAGATAAGCAAAAACTAAGGGATTTCACTACCATTAGAGTGCCCTGCAAGAAATGCTAAAGAAGTATTACCAGTTGGAATGAAAGGACACTAGACAAAACCTCAAAGCCATATGAAGAAATAAAGATCCCGTAGAGGTAAACACAAAAAAGGTAAAGGTTACACAAAGGTAAAAACCCACTAGTATTGTAACAGTGGTTTGCAACTCTACTTTTCGTTTTCTACATGATTTAGGAGACTAATATATTTTTTTAAAGAAATGTTTCTAAAGCAGTTTCTTCTTCCTTTGGGAACCGACAAATTACACAAATATTTCTGCTTTGTCAGGTTCCTCTGAATCTGTTTATTCCTTCAGCTTAGCTCTCAAATTCCACTGAATTCTACTCCCCACCAAACTCATATCTCTGCCTTCAACTCTTAGGAATGTCCCTGTTTCTTCTCCCTGGCCTCACTGTATTATGAAATTCTACTTCTTAGCCACCCCTTACATGTGCTATTCTTTTTTTCATTCCCTCTCACTTAGGCAAAACTTACTCTTATTTTTTGTGAACAAAGTTGTTCTGAACTTTTACGCTTTCTTCAGAAATTATCTATTACAATTTTCATCAGTAACTTTCTCCAACCCTTCCTATTAATGACACTGGCCTCCTCTTCTTTTTGTGCATGAAGCTCTGAAAGGTGATTCTAGCCACATTTAGTTGCTTGTTAATGATGAATCCTGATTTCAAATTCATCTCCCTCCATATTTCAGTTTACAGTTTCTTCTGGAAAATACAGACCCATTTAATAATATCATTGCTATATTTTACGTGTCTAATCTGAAGAACCAAAAGCTCTCTATGTGGAGATATTTGCACAACATTGTGAATGTAATTAATACCACAGAGTCATACACTTAAAATAGTTAAAATGGTAAATTTTGTATTATGTATATTTTATTACAATAAAAAATACAAAAAGGTTAAAAAAGCCAATTTACAATAGTATCAAAAAATCAAATACCAAGGAGTAAGTCTAATAAAGGTATGCTCGACATTCACTTAGAAAACTATTAAACATTGTTTAGAAAAGTTAAAGAAAAACTAAATAAATGAAAAGCTATTTCAAGTTCATGGATTTGAAAAGTCAATATTGTACAGAAGTGAGAACTTCCTCAACTGATCTATAGATTCAGTGCAATACCAAATAATAATCCTAGTAAGTATTTTTATGGAAATGGAATTAACTGATTTCAAAAGTTATATAAAAATGCAAATGGGAAAGGCTATATAAGACAGTTTTGAAGAACAAATTTGGAGAACTAATAGTACTAGATATCAAGACTTTTTATAAAGTTATAGTAAATGAAAGAGCTTCATGTTGACACAACATAGATAAATAGACTAATGCACAGAAAAGAGAGTCAGAAACAGATTCTATATATCAGTCACCTGATCTACAACGAAGGTGCTGCTTCAGTGTAGTGCAGTAAAGATGCACCTGTCTTTATGGAAAAATAGACATTGATCTCTATTCATACCATATGCCAAAATGAATTTGAAGTCAATCATATATCTACATAGTACAACAATAAAATTTCTTGAAGAAAACAGCCTGATAATATAGATGAAAAGTTTTTGAACAGGGTACAGAAAAACAGCATAAGGAAAGATGGATTAGACGTCATTACAATTAAGAATTTGTTTACTCTTATGATTAAGAAAATGAAAAGTGAGGAAGATGTTTATAATTCATATATTTCTTAAACGTCTAATATCTAAAATGTATCAAGAACACCCACAAATCAGTATGAAAAGGAAAACAACCCAATAAATGCTGAGCAAAAACTAGAACAGGCACTTTGCCAAGAAGATCAACATGGCCAATAAGTATACAAAAAAGTGTTTAATATAATTTATCAGGGAAATAAATAGACCCACCATAATGGCTTTTTAAAAGGGGAGGGGCAATGCCAAATATTGGTTATGATGAAGAGCAACTAGAACTTTCATTTACTACTGTTGGGATTGTAAAGGTAGAAACTGGAGGTATCTGCTAACACTGAACATGCATAGACTTAATGACACACCAGTTCCATTCTAGGTCTACGCTCACCAGAATTATATACATATAAGTTTCAAAAGACATGTATAAGAATATTCATGGCAAAATTATTACTTATAGTTCAAACTGTGAACGACCCAAATGCCCACCATGGAGTATATACATAAAATGGAACACTATACAGCAATGAAAAATAGCTACTATCTACTACACTTAGCAGCATGGGTAAAACTCACAGATGTGTTGAATGAAAGAAGTCAAATACAAAAGAGAATACATACACTTTATTAATTTATTTCCACTCAGGTGGCATTCAAAAATAGGCAAAATTTGTCTATAGTTGATAGAGGTTAAAATAATGGTGATGGAAAGTAATGACCAGGGCCAGGGGCAGGTGCAAAGGAAGCTTCTAAGGTTCTTGATCTGAGAGATGGTGATACAAGCATGTTCATTTGGTAAATTCATCAAGACATACCCTTAAGATATGTACCATTTATTGTACTTATGTTACACCTCAATGAAAAAGTTAAAAAATTTAAAACATACAAAGCAATATATATTGTACATGTATGTGTGTGTGTGTATTAAAAGTATGTACTGGAATTATGCATCCACATTCATAAAAACGTCTTTGGGGCAGGAGGGAAGTGAGGGAGACTGGAAAGGGAGCAAAGGTAAATGCAGTTTTGGCTGAAATCTCCGTTTCTTCTTAGAAAAAATATTATTTAGGGCAAAAGTTACATTGGGTTAAGATGTGTTAGTTCTTTGGTTCTTATATGATTTTCTGTATTTAAGTGTGTTTTCACCTTTAAAAAGTAAAGTTTACAGAGAAGGGAATTAACTGTTACTGTAACCTGGGGACAAGAATTGGAGGGAGAGGCTAGAATGAGAGGAGTGATTTAGGAAATTGTTGTCCTGTCCTAGGTGAAGATGGGGAAGGCACGAACCAGGCAGTGCGAGAGAGTGGAGCCTTACCTGCAGCAACATTTTTGAGGTAGGATTATAAAACCTTGGTGATGGCTTGGGTTGGGAGCTGAGGCAGTGAGCAGATTCAGGTGATTCTGAGATTTCTAGACCCGATTTCTGGGAGGATGCCATGCCAGGCTCTACCCGAGAGATAGAAAAGGGAAGAGGTGTGCATTTGGTAGAGCAAGAAGGGGGCAGGAATGGAGAATTAAAATATTGTTTAAAACTTCTGTGTGAGATGTTAGCTGGACACCCAAGTGGATATTTACAGAAGAAAGTTGGAAATACAGTTCTGATTCGGTAGAAATCTACAATAAGTGACAAAGTTATGTATGAGCGCTTAGAAAAAGTGGAGTGAGAAATGATAATCCCCATTCTTTATTCTTTGTAATATTGTGACAACATATGTGTAATCTATATAATTAGGTATATATATATACACATGTATAATGTATATACATATATGTATATGTATATACATTAGGTATATATATACATATATATGTGTGATTGTATATATATATCATAGCATTATTACTTCTAGCATGGATTAGAGTTAATCATGTAAACTTGAAAACAAAGGGGTTGATTTTATTTGTGAATCTTTCATTGCGTTTAGCACAGGCTGTAGTAAGAGCTTGTTGTAGGACTGATGGATGAAATAATGAGAATAATTAGTCTTGCTCCCTTGGTTTTTTAAATCCGTTTTATTGAGATATAGTTCACATATCATATGATTCACTCATTTAAAGTTCAGAGAAAAATACAGAAGGAATTGTTGATTCATCGTATTTTACGAGGTACTGTGTTATACATGAAACTAATATAACATTGTATGTTAATTATACTTGAATAAAAAATTTTAAAATATTAAAAACAATTAAAAATTAAAAGTTGCAATTAAGAAAAACAAAAACCAAAAAAGTAAAATGCCCAATTCAGTGGTTCTTAATATATTTACAAAATTGTGCAACCATCACCGTCATCACTCTTAGAACTTTTTCATTACTCCCAAAAGAAACCCATACCCATTTGCTCTCACTTCCCCCAACACCCCTTCCCTCCATCCACCTTCCACCATAGTCTTATTAACCACTAACCTATTTCCCATCTCTCTAGATTTGCCTATTCTCGATATTTTGTATAGACTCATGCAATATATAGTTCTTTACAACTGACTTCTTTCACTTAGCATAATGTTATTGAAATTTACCCATTTTGTAGCATGGATCATTACTTAATTTCTTTTTATTGTCAAGTAATAGTTCATTACATGGCTATATCACATTTTATTTATTCATTCATCAGTTGATGAATAATTGGGTTGTTTCCCAATTACTCATTCATGAATAATGCTGTTATGAATAATACTGTTATGAACATTCATGTATGAATAATGCTGTTATGAACATTCATGTACAAGTTCTTATGTGGACTTATGTTTTTATTTCTCTTGGGTAGATACCCAGGAGGGGAATTGCTGGGCCAGATGGTAACTTACTGCTAAAGCATTTGAGGAATTGCCAGATTGTTTTCTAAAGTAGCTTTACCACTTTACATTCCCAACAGCAGTGTATGAGGCTTCCAATTTCTTTGCACCCTCCCCAATATTTGCTATTATCTGACTTTTTGATTATAGCATCCTAGTGGGTGTGAAGTGGTATCTCATTGTGGTTTGGGTTTGTATTTCCTTGATGGCTAATCATGTGCATATATTTTCATGTGCCTATCATACATTTATATATCTTCTTTGGACAACTCAGTTTCTTGGGCTATTTTAAAAATTGGGCTGTCTTTTTATTAATGAGCTTCAATAGTTTTTTATATATTCTAGATACAATTCCCTTATGAGACATGATTTGCAAAAATTTCCTCCCATCCTGTGGGATGTCTTTGCACTTTCTTGATGGTATCTTTTGAAGCACAAAATATTGCTGATGTTTATTTTTTCATTTGTTGCTGGTGCTTTTGGTGTTATATCTAAAAAATATTGCCTAATCCAAATTAATTCTCCTTTGATTTTTAAGAAATAACTTTTATTACTTTTGGTTACTTTTTTTA
>NC_138373.1:57605738-57629118 GCF_054177405.1 Leptonychotes weddellii | reverse complement strand
TGGAGGACATTAGGAGAAGGAAGGGAAAAATGGGGGGGCGGAATTGGAGGGAGAGATGAACCATGAGAGACTATGGACTCTGAGAAACAAACAGGGTTTTAGAGGGGGGTGGGGATTGGTTAACCCGGTGATGGGTATTAAGGAGGGCACGTACTGCATGGAGCACTGGGTGTTATACGAAAACAATGGATCGTGGATCACCACATCAAAAATCAATGATGTATTGTATGGTGACTAACATAACATAATAAAATTTTTTAAAAAAAAAGTGAAAAATTTTAAACTTTATTTCAGTGCCAGGTAATGGCAAATTGGGATGGACTTGGCAGGATGGAGGCAACATAGAATCTAGAAGAGACAATTTGTTTTAATATGAAGAAAAAGGATGGGGTGCCTGGCTGGCTCAGCCAGTAGAGTGTGCAACTCTTTTTTTTTTTTTTTTAAGTAGACTCCATACTTAGTGTGGAGCCCAGTGCAGGGCTTGAACTCACAACCCTGAGTTCAAGACTTGAGCTGAGGTCAAGAGTCAGACACTTAACCCACTGGGCCACCTAGACCATGTGACTCCTGATCTCTGTGTTGTGAGTTTGAGGCCCATGTTGGGTGCAGAGATTACTTTAAAAAGAATAAAATCTTGGGTGCCTGGGTGGCTCAGTTGGTTAAGCGACTGCCTTCGGCTCAGGTCATGATCCTGGAGTCCCAGGATCGAGTCCTGCATCGGGCTCCCTGCTCATCAGGGAGTCTGCTTCTCCCTCTCCCGCTCCCCCCTCTTGTGCTCTTTCTCTCTCTCACTCTCTCTCTCAAATAAATAAATAAAATCTTTAAAAAAAAAAAAGAATAAAATCTTTAAAAATAAATAAAACGGAGAAGAGGGAAGAATGAGAGAGCTTCATTGATGGAGAAAGGCAGAGCCATAGAAAGAGAGGTGAGAAAAGGAAGGAGAAAGAAAGGGAAAGGAAGGGGTGGAGCTAGAAGTAAAGGTGAAGAGAAGATGAAAGGAGGGACAATATACAAAGGTTAAGAAAGATACATAATTATCCAAAAGAATTAAAATCTGGATGTCAAGGAGCTATCTGCACTCCTTTGTCCACTTCAACATTATTGTAAATAGCCAAGACACGGAAAAAACCTAAATATCTGTTGACAGATGAATGGAGAAAGAAGATATGGTTTATATATACAATGGAGTATTAGCCATCAGAAAGGATGAATACCCACCATTTGCATTGACATGGCTGGAACTGGAGGGGATTAAGCTAAATGAAATAAGTCAAGCAGAGAAAGACAATTATCATACGGTTTCACTCGTATGTGGAACATAAGGAATAGCACGGAGGACTATAGGGGAAGGGAGGGAAAACTGAAGGGGAAGAAATCAGAGAGGGAGACAAACCATGAGAGACTCTGGACTCTGGGAACCAAACTGAGGGTTACAGAAGGGAGGGGGGTGGGGGGAGGGGGTAACTGGGTGATGGGTATTAAGAAGGGCACGTGTTGTACTGAGCACTGGGTGGTATATGCAGCTAATGAATCATTGAACACTACATCAAAAACTAATGATGTACTATATGTTGGCTAACTGAACATAATAAAAAAATTTAAAAAGTATTGAAAGAGAAATAAAGAGGAATGAAATAAAAAAATAGAAAAAAAAAGAAGGAAATCCTGCCATTTGTGACAACATGAATGAACTGGAAGTACATTATGTTAAGTGAGATAAGCCAGACAGAGACAAATACTACATGATCTCATTTATATGTAAAATCTAAAAACATCAAGTTCATAGAACTAGAGAATGGAACAGTGGTTACCAGAGGGTGGAAGCATGGGGTGGGGAAAATGGAAAGGGGTTGGTCAAAGGATACAAACTTTGGTATAGGATGAGAAAGTTCTGGAGCTCTAATGTAAGGCATGGTGAGTAGTGTTGATACTGTATTATATATTGAAGTTGCCAAGAGAGTAGGTCTTAACCATTCTCACCACACCAAAAAAAAAAAAAAAAAGGTAACTACGAGGTGATAGATGTACTAATCAACTTGATTGTGGTAATAACTTCTCAAACGTATACATACATCAAGCCATCCTATTTTACACCTTAAAAATATACAATTTGCTTTTGTCAATTACATGTCAATAAAACTGAAAAAAGAGAAAGATCATATAAAAATATTTAAAGGAGAAAGATGTCTGAAGGCATGTAAATAAAGTTCAATAGGCTGTAAAGGGAAGGTCAGTTGAAGATCTTTTGGGCATTTAGGGCATTTGTCATCTATTAGGGTGACCGTACCAAGACAGTTCCAGGTTACACTGGTTGTCCTGGCATATTTGCTTAGTAGCATCCCTTCACACTCATAAGTGTCCTGATTTGGACCACGTATTACATAGTAATCTTCCCTTAATAGGATTCCATCTGAAAGGTACATTAGCTTTTTACCACTTTTTGTAGCTTTTAACATGGTATCAGGACATCTGTTCCATGTGCATTTGGTCTCAGAATTCTGCAAAATGCATGACATTCATTAATGATTGACTCAGGTCCCTGAATCAAGTTTCTAATTCCTGACTTCATCTATTGTTTGTTCGTCTCTAACATTAACAGTCTGTAAGCTCTATTAGTGGTATTAGAAAATGGCTGTGTTTTTTTCTTTAAACATATTTCCTCTCCTCAGTATATCATCGTGTAACACACAATTTACAATGTAATCTTATGCTTTTTGGAAGGAGAAAAATGAAAATTATTATCTCTTAGATATTAAAATATGTTTCTAGTTTTTTGGTTTTTCCACATTAAAATCTCAGCTTTTCCTTAACATTTAGATGCACTTTAAATGATTTGAGTTCTTAGAAGCCATATTCATGTTTGCCTGCTAATTAATATGTATTGATGAACACATGTATAAATCATGATGATAAATAAAAGAGCAGGTGACCAACAGAAAAATTAACTCTGGCTTTAATGAGGCTGTTTTTCAGGTTGCTTTTGGTTATTAAACAACATATAAAGCTCTTGCCTTACAGTTATTACACTCAGCAAGACTGGTTATTTGATTATGAGATGGTTTCAATATTGGTTTAAGTAAAATTGATTTTTGCAGTTTAGTTATGAATAATCTGGGTATTATTCTGATTTGTAATGCATTTAGGAAATAGCAGATAAAAGAAATATCCAATTTGCCATAGATTATCATGGTATGCTTTACCCAGGTCTTGTAACAAGGCAATGTGGTAAAATAAAGCAAATGTGGGAATCAGGCAGATAGATCAAATGCTAGCTTGGGTCCTTAGCAGTTATGTGACTTGAGACTAACAAATTGCTTATCTTCTCTGATACTCAATATCTTTATGTGGAAAATGAGGACATCAGTTTCAACCTGGGCAGGAGGGGTTGATATGGGTTAAATGACATTAATGAAGAATCCCTAGTACTGTTGCTGGTACTCAGTCAGGGCTCAAAAATTATTGGTTATCATCTTGTCTTTTGGGGTGCCTAGTATACTAGTATGTTAACTTCTTTTTGTCACCCAATGTGAACTGAAACCCTAATTTTGTGATGAAAAAGTTGGTCTATTTAGATTTAATATCCTTTTAATTTAATATAGTTTTACTGTATTTGAATTTTTTCTTTCAGTTACACCCTCAGCGTCTACTAAAAGAAGTTTAAGCGTTTTATATGATCATTTGCTAAATCAATAAAAAGTGCATTTTTTAAAAGATTAGAAATTTGGAATCTTATAGCAGGGCCAGAAACAATAGAATTTTATTATTTACTTTAGATTTGTCAATTCAATAGCAAATGCTCCTCATTGATAGGTCTTACCATGAAGAGCTTAATGTTAGTCATTCTTCTGAAGAGTAGCAAAAATCTGTTACATGTTTTTTGGAATAAAAGAAAATTGTTTTGATTGGTGATTTGGGAGCAGGGCCCTAGTCTCCCTATGGTTCTTTTGGTGCCTCTTTTATCACGCCTTTGAGATGCTCTTGTCCATGGTACTGACCTCCAAATAGGCTGTGCTCCAGTTTAAATATTTGCTGGCCCAGAGTGCCAGGCACATAAATAGTGCCCTTAAGTTTGTAGCTGCTGTTCTTCTGTGCTGGGTCTGTTGTCATTTTAAAGCTCTTCTTAGACATCTCAAACGCTCAAAGGGCCCATTTGTTTCTGGTTACTATTTTTTAAACACTCTTATTCAGTGTCTTGATTCATGCTATGATTCAGAGTTTTTTGAAATGTTTCTTGGCCCAGCTCATTCCTGGTTGTTGAAATTCAAGTCCCCTACAGTGATATCCATTCATTTATCCCACAGAATTGTACTAATCCCCTCCTATTTAGTAAAATCTCAGTCATCCTCCTGTGTTTCTCTTTTACTCTCACACTACTACTGCACTCACAGTGCTTCAGATGCCAAATGCCAACAGCAAATCCAAATTGTCACCTGTGCTTCTGACCAGCTGGCTACAGATCCCAGGTTCCAATGACTCCACTCCTTGGGTTCCATTAATTTGCTAGAGCAGTTCACAGAACTCAGAAGAAAAGTATAGATTATTGGTTTGTTATAAAAAGATATAACTCAGGGATGGCAAATGGAAGAGGTGCATAGGGCAAGGTATAGGAAAAGGGCAGGGAACTTCCATGCCCTCTCTGAGTACATCTCTCTCCAAGCACCTCCATGTGTTCACCAACTTGGAAGCTCTCCTAACCTGTCCTATTGGGTTTTTATGGAGGCTTCTTCACATAATCATGATTGATTAAATCACTGACCATTGACAGTTGATTCAACCTGCAGCTCCTCTTCCCTTCCTGAGGTCAGGGGGTGGGACTGAAAGTTCCCAAACCTCTAATCACATGGTGGGGTCCCAGGCAATTAGTTACCATGCTTGGTTTACCTAGCAGCTTTCCAAAAGTCACATCATTAACATAACAAAGGACACATTTATCACTCTCATCACTTAGGAAATTCCAAGGATTTGGGGGGCTCTGTGCCAGAAATGGGGATGAAGACAAAATATGTATTTCTCCTTATATATCATACCCCTTAAGTAGGCACTATAGGGAAATAAAAGGTGAAGATGATTTGATAACTGACTACAAGAAGCTTAGAATCTGGGGAGAGGTATGTGTGTTGCGGGGGAATTAGGAAACAGATTCAGGAAAGTGAGGCAAATAAACTAAGTACTGTAGGAGAGATACAAGTGGTGTGTTGTGTGAGCCTACAGCAGTGCCTCTCAACCCTGGCTATCCAGAAGAATCACTTGGGGGAGGGGAGGCTTTTAAAAATCTTGGTCCACATGCTCAATCCCAGATATATTCAGAAACTCTAGGGATGGAGGTCAAGGCATCAGTAGTTTGAAGTCCCCAAGTGATTCCTGTGTGCAGATCTCGTTGAGAAATACTGACCTAAACATGGACCTCACATATTTAATTCTAACTGGCTCTGCATCAGGACAATATTAAAGTCTTAGACACCTTTGTTTTTGTTGAGTTCATGCACCTGTGTTCATGCTTCATATTGGATTTTGATGGCTACCCACTTCAGTGTTGGTAGGACCTTGTATAATTAGGATATGCTTAATAAACATTTGTTGATAGAGGAATACCCGCTTTTTAAATGCTCCTGCCCCTTAACAACAAACATTTATTGAACAGCCACTATGTTTGGGCCACTGTACTAAGTGGTGGGATAGGGCAGCAAGTGCAATCCAGTTTCTGCCTGGATACATTCTGTTTTCCACACCATGCTTTCCCTTCCATCAGAACCATGTGGGAAGCTTGTTAACAGAGCACACTCTTGGATCCCTACCCAGCCTATTACTGAGTCTCTGAAGTTGAAGTCCAGGGATCTTCTCTGTTCACAAACTGCCTGGATGATTCCTGTGCACACGAAAGCCTGAAAGTGCTAAGTTATGGTGCTCGCAAGGAGCGCTGCAGGTGCCACAACAGAGAGGCTGACTTCTGAGGAGCCAAAAGACGGTGCTGGGATGGGGTGGCCTTTGAAATGGGTCTTCAAGGATAGCTGTGCTCACACAGTGGGAACAGGAGAGAGAGCATTTCAGGCAAAAGAAGACTCTGAGTCAAGTCATGGAGACATGAAAGAATAGGGCACATTGAGGAGATTGGAGGCCAACTGTGAGCGGCCTTTTGTAAATTTAAGTTAATTAACTTTTATTGATTTCCTACAATGTTCTAAGTATTGACCACAAAGAGGGTGGCAAACTGCTCAAGGTACAAGGTGTTCCTGGGTCTGGCTCTGAGCTCTTATTTGGTTCAGCAGAGTGGTGCCAAGCTCTGGAAGTCTCCCAAGAGCCCAGAGGCCTTTTCGATTCAGTGTTCTGAAGCCACACCCTGGTGTGGCAGTGTCTCTGCAGGAAAGGCACAGAGTTCTGGCTTATGTAGTCAAGATGACCTCTCCCTGATGCAGCCCTGGCAGTGGGCAGGGACTTCCCATCTCCAAGCATCCAGAGGCTCTAGAAGGAGGTAGAGTCTGGTCTGGGAGATTGGACATGGGGGTTGGCTCTCAGAGGTAACAGCTGGTGATCCTAAGAAATTGGTAGGTTGTTCTTATAATACTATCAATGCCAGGCTATAAACACTATGAGTAAAATATGCTTTGGTATCCTAACCTGGAATTTTAACCACCACTTACAACTTGTCTAAAGCAAAGAATAAACCATGTTCCAAATTCTAAAATTTTTTGAGTTACAGTAGTAAATGCTCTGAGTTTTATCTTCTCATTACTACTTACCTACTTTTCTCACCAACCTTCTGAAATATGCCGGATTATTCTAGAATAATCTGCTTTACAGATTGTGTGGCTTGTAACTGGCAGAGTTGGGATTTGAACCCAGTGTGTAGCATTGGAAACCAAGTGTGTAACAACCTTGCTGGGCCATTTTTGGAAGGGGGCTTTTTATTAAATTGATAATTTTCTCTGCTTTCTTATTTTACATACATATCTCATAGTGTCTGTAGAGGATTTGGTGAATAGTTAAGGTAAAACAGATTGAAAATAAATAAAATGCCCCAAATAACTAGGAAGAAAAATACTGTCCCCTTTTTTCTATTCTTCTATAATGCTTATTGCTATACATGAAATCCTTCCTCCTGAGTACTTTTGCTTTAAGAATGCCGGATAAAGGGGTAAGAAAATATAAAGCTATTCAATTTGGCAGGAATTTCAGCTAAGGCTGCATATCCGATTACTCAGCTCCAAGGAATGTTTTTAGACATAGTGGCTATAAGATGATTCTGCTTCTGTGAAACAAAACTTAGAAGGTTAGGATGAATTCAACAGAGTTATGAAAACAAGTGTTGGGATTTGCTAAGTATGTTCCTTGGTCATCTACTTTTGCCCCTGATACCTAGACAATTGCATGGGGCTCGAATCAATTTACACCTAGCCATTTGATTGTCCAAAGTACCTGAAGGGAAAGGTAAACTATTGGCTCCGTGGATTCTATTTGAAGGTATCATCTCCACAGGAGAAACACAGAGATTTCTTTGATGAGAACTTGTAGTTCAAATACACAAAAGGGGAGAACTGCAGAAACAAAATGCCTTCACAGCGATCTGGAGTTTCAGTAATATTCAGTTATGATCTATTTGCTCCTTTTTATTCAAAAGTTGAATTATTCACACATTTACAATTTTCTGCATGGCTTGACATCTAATCCAACTGTTTCATGTTTATTCATTGGATTGTCTAAACATGTTCTCCCTTTCTAAACTATTGCTGATATTTATAGTAATTTGATATGATTAAATTATATCTTATAATTTAAATAACACTCTATTGAGTGCCTTCTATGTACCAAGTATTGTATTTGTAATTTTTTTGTACATGTGGTGATTTCTGGTACCAAAGGGTTAACAAAGCATTACATAGTTGTTAGACATCTCAAAATATTTTTAGTGAAGATATGAATTCACACAACCTCTTAGTAAAAAGAAATTAATTGAACTCTTGCTGTGAAACCAAATAAATCAGTAGGAAGAAAAATGGCCGGGTTTACTAGCGGAAGTAATTAGATCAAAAGAATCTTCTCCGTTGTACTAAGTTGCCTCTGTTTGTTTCTGAACGGCTGCTAATGTTTAAAACTCTGGGCAGCCAGATTTTCACTATTTTGCCAACAACATTTTCTCTACTCCAAGTGTTACTGGAAAACTAATCAGATGCAGTAATTGATTTAATGACAGAATGATTCAATAGTTGCAATCTTCTGTAAAGTCTCCCTTCTTCTTTATTCTTAAGGTAAATTATCAATTCATGGGTCTTCACAGAAAAGCAGTTCTCTTTGCTCCCTTAAAAAGAAGAGTTGTCAGCACTCAAATTTTTTGGGGGTAAAATGTTCCACCCATGGAGCCCTGTGCTGGGGTTCAAATTCTTCATTAACGATTGAGTCAAAGATTGTAGTCCCATGTGATAATTAAAGAGTTGTTTCCAATTGCATGTAATCAAAATGATGCAGCCTTGATAGAAAGATGACCTTGTCCAGGGATGTCTGAGAAGAATTCAGTGGTAGAAGTTTGTGTGCTTGCCTGTTTCTGTAATAAAGGGTCTGGGGTTTTGTTTTGGGGAGCCTCCACTCTGTCTGAACTCCCATCTGTACCCCTAGTGCCAGTCTTCGGATGGCCAGCATGCAGTCCTCCCCTTACAGGCATGTGTAATGTAAGGTGTATGTACGCACATATCCACATAGATGTATATATGATTCGTATGTATGTATATATGTTTAATGACCAGAGAAAGTACCAAACAGACATGACAATTGCAGATTTCATGTCAATGCTTCTCCATGTCAAGTGTCCTCCAATGTCTACAGGTACTGAGTGTGGCACAGGGCTGCAGTGAGGGAAAGGGGCAGGAGACACTACTCTCTAGAGCCCTGAGCTGAGTTGACCCCCTGTTTCTTGAACTTGCTTCTGTGCTGATTCCTGGGTAATTTGGCATCTTTTCTCCTGGCAACCAGGGACCCTCTTGCTTTCTGCATGCCTCTACTGTCCCCACAGCTGCTGTTTTATATCTGGCTTGTACACTTGAAGGATTTTATTATAAATGTCATGTGCACACTGATAGTGAAATTTGAATAGTACAGAAACAAGAACACAGAAAGTAAATATCCCTCCCCCAGCCTTATCCTCCACCTCCTCCCATTTCTGTTTTTAGTTCTTCTTGTGGTTAAATCTGTAGTGATCCCAGATAATGTGCTGATACTTCCACCTTTTTATTTATCAACTTTAAACAGTAGATATTGATTCCCTGCTATGAAAGATTACAAATTTAGCATACTTGTACTATTGCTTCCATCTCTTAAGAAGATTTTATTCATATTAATGATCCATTTATTAATTGACTTTATAACTCTAAATAACATACTTAAATCTCTTTCTCCTAATGCACCCACCTTAGGCACTATATCTAGACTCCTCAATGTATCTGTAAAATGGGGATAATTATTTTATAAGGCTGTTGTGAGGATAAAATGAGAGAATACATTTAAAGTATTTAGCAAGAGCCTGGCACTTAGTGAATTCTCAGTAAATTTGGCCAGTAGTGTTCTGTGAGGACAGTTGCTAACTTTCAGCTCTTCACTACCTTCACTAAACATCTGCCTTAGTCAGCCAGGGAGCCTGACTTACACGTTATCAATGTGAATGTCATTTACATTGCAAACTGCAGCATTTCTTGTTAACATAAAAACAATCAGCTGCCTTCACCTGATTTCTAGCATCATCCAGCTCACTAAGAGCCCAGTTTGTTACACCTGAAGACATTTCCCTTTGGGTCCTTTGTGTTTCTACTGGAGTTTGGACTGATAACTTTCTAGGTCTGATAGATGGTTCTCATCTGGTTATCTTAGATAAAATGCTTAGGGAATACCTAATTAGAAAAGTGATATTTTGAGCAAAGAACAAGGGAGGGAAGAATTCTAGGCAGAGGAAACAAGTAAGAAGCCCTGGGGCAGAAGCACTTTGTCTACTTGGGGCACAGCAAAGGGGTCAGTGTGGCTGGAGTGAAGTGAGCAATCAGGCTGGAAGCAATGAAGGTAAAATGAGAAGTACATTGAAACCAAACTAAATGGATTAGATGTAGAAGAAGGTAGAGAGGAATCCAGGACAACTCTAATATTAAATTGTGTTCTAAGCTATTGGAATGATTGGGTTGCTGTTTACTATGAAAACTTTGGGAAGAACAGGTTTGGACCATGTGAGGTTGGGCCACATGAGACAGGAAGGGGCAGAGAGCATGAGTTCCATTTTGGAAATATTCATTTAGAATGCCTACTAGATATCCAAGTGGAGATGTGACTTGCGAGGCTGGATGTGTGCCCTGGAATTCGAACATGTGGTAGTTAAGCCATGAGAGGGGTGAAGCCATGGGAGGGGAGAATGAAATCAGAGACGAGAGTAACTAGAGCTGAGGGTCAAGCTCTGGGTTATGCCTAAGTGTAGAGGTGATCAATGAAGAAGACGAGAAGGAGAGGCCAGTGAAGTACAAGTAGGAAGGGGTGGTCTTTTGGGAATTCAAGTAAAGAAAGCATTTCAGGAGGAGAGAGTAAAAGAATTGCAAGAAGGATTAAGTATGGAAGAAGTAGAAGAGAGAGTGATCAAACAGATCGAATGCTAATAATAGGAAAAAGACTGGGGAGTTTTGAGAACTGACTGCTGGATTTAGTTAAGTGGAGAGCTCATTGGTAAACTTCATAAAAAGCTAAGTGATTTTTTTAAACTTTTCTAAGGAGAGGAAGGGGACCATCCCCAATCCTTGGAGCATTTTTATTCCCAGAGGTGATGAACACCCCACTGCCTGCTAGCATCTGCATTAGCACTCAGCAGGGCTGGGCTTTAGCCATTGATGTTTCTGCTCTGTTCCTGGTCCAGAGTGATATTTATTTCTTTAAAAACCTGCCTGTGTTGTCTTTGTTTGCTCTTTTTCTATTTGATCACATTGGCATGTGTTTAGAGAAGTGGGAGTGTTAGAAAGTATGAACCTACTAGGATATTTTGGCTGAAATTTCTTTCTGCTAAATCTTTAACTTCTTTACTAAATATCCCTTTCATCTTTTGGCCTTACCTGACTCACCATTGAGGATGTGATTTTTGTAGTCACTTTCTCACTTTTTCTTCCCCACTCCATGTACAATTGGATTAGTGAAATTTGTGTCTCACTCCACCACAGTGCCGCTAAAAGTCATTTCTCCTTCATTTATGCTCATCTCATTTGGTACTGCCCCCTCTGTTCCTCCTAGTTTTTGTCACTTATCAACCTCCTGGTCACTGCCTGTTATGGGCTGAATTATGTCCCCCTCCCCAAATTCAAACGGTGAAGTCCTAACCCCAGCATTTTAGAATGTGACTGTATTTGGATATAGCGTCTTTAAAGAGGTAATTAAGGTTAAATGAATTCATTCAGGTGGGCCCTAATCCATATGACTGGTGTTTTTCCAAGAAAAAGAAAATAGGACACACATATACAAAGAGAAGACCATGTGAAGATCCAGGGAGATGACAGCCATCTGCAAGCCAAGGACAGAGGTCCCAGAAGAAGCCTGTCCTGTCAACACCTTGATCTTGGACTTCTAGCCTCCAGAATTGTGAGAAAACAAATTCCTGTTTTTTAACCTACCCAGTATAGGGTACTTTGTTATGGCAGCTCTAGCAGATTAATATACCACCCCCCCTCCCCATTCACAAAAGATTTTGGCACTTAGTTCACAGACCTTCTTAACACCCAATGTCCTGCCTTCTGCTTGGCTAACTACAAGGGCAGTAACAATGGTTCATTCAATTTAATCATCCTGAGGCCACTCTTCCACTCTACTCAAGCCAAGTACTACCAAGGTAGTCCATGACTTCCTCCTTACCCAGCTTAGACTCCGTGACCATTCCTTCAACCAAGCTCTACTAGTAGCCCTCACCCTCTTGTTCTGTTGTCTTTCTGTTGCACCTGCATAGCAAACATCAAACATGGATGGATCTGAATGCCCATGTTCTCTATTTTGGCAACTGAGACACATTATAATTTGTTTAACGATGATTGAACATACGGAGATTATTTCCTTTTTTACTATTAAATGAGACTATGATGAGTATCATTCATTGTACATATATCTTTGTGTATTTCTTTGATTACTTAAACTAAATTCCTAGAAGTGTAGTTATAGGATCGAAAGGTTTAAGACTTTCAAAATATATCTGATTGCCTCTCAGTGAGTTTGTAATGATTTTTCATCATTGATGTATGAAAATACATATTTCACTATAAATTTCCCAGAGTTGAGAAAAGTGAGTTTAAATTTTTTTAATCAACTAACTGAATGAAAAATAATACCTATAAGATATTATTTTCTTTTATTGCTAGGAAGATAATAGGTTTATATGTTTATTGACAATTCATTTTCTTGGGTTTCTTTTTTTTATTTCATTCTATTTCAGGTGTGTGGGTTTTTTATTGATTTTATAAGAGATCTTTTTCTCATTAATTATTTGATGTATTGGTGACTCAGGACTTTCTTAAATTCATAAATGTTGTATTCTAGTATGAGTTTGATTATTATTTCAATAATCTATTATTTGCTTATTGCATCTTTAGGACTACTGATTGTACATACATAAGGGATTTTTTTCTTTTCCATATTTGTCATACTCTTTATCAGTGTTCATCTCCATCCTTTTCCTCTGTATTCTGGAAGATCATCTCCATTTTTTTTTCATGTTACCTTGATGTTTTTGTATTTTTTAATTCTTTTTTTTATAATGTCCCAAGCAGATTTTTAATTCTGCCAATACATTGCTAGTTTTCTTATAACATCTCCTTATTTTATCTAGTCCTCTTTTCTTTTCTTCTTATGTCTTAAAGAGCTCCTTATTAATTTCTCGATGTCTTACTCATTTCTTTTCTTGTTTCACAGTCTGTTTAAATTTTGGCAACACAAAGCTATATTGCTGGAAATCTTGTGAGTCTTATAGCTGACCTTTTTCTGAAGTATGTAGTTCCTCTTGATTTTAAATAGGACATTGCTCTTATTTCGAGGTGCAGAATTTTTTATTTTGCTTTTATTCTTTTCCTGTTTGCTCATCTTTAATGAGGAGTTCACTCTTAGGTCTGATTTTGTCAAGACAGGGTGAATGAGTTCTTTTTGGTGTCTTGCACTGTTCACTCTGTCAGACTTAGAATTTCTCTCTCACATAATAATAGCCTGGATATTTTACACAGATCCTTTCCTAATTTCCTGAGTTTGGTGGTCATTTGTATACAGTATGATTGTGCTGCACTGCAAGAGGATCTTCTGTTCTCCCATTGTCTATTAATGTGCAGAAGAATTTATTCTTAGATTCTCTGGTGATCATCCCTTTCCAGAAATAGTGTGAGAAAACTATCACCTCCCCAGTTTGCATGGCTCCTGAAAACTCTCTCTTCTCCTTGTACAATAGATTTTGTATCCCAGGATTGATGCTCCGCAGATCTGTCCTTTCCATCCCAGTCAAATAGTTTTATTGAAAATGCATGTGTCCAAACAAGTGTGAAAAGCTATACTTTTAATTGATAGAAATGGGTGGGGAAAGGGATCCTGGGGCTGCATACCACAGCTTCTGCATTTAGCTGATGGATTCCCTCATTTTGTCCAGAGAATGCTCCTAAACCTGAGGCAGTTCTGCTCCATGAGCAATGGTGGAAATCACCTAATATCTTCTCCTTGGGTTCTGTCAATGCTTGGTCAGTATATCTGATATATTATTGACCAGTATTCCTTACTGCCAGTGTTCTTGTAATGATGTTTCTTACAGTGTGGTTGCATTTCAACAAGAAGTTTTTTTAACATGGAAGTCTGTTTTTATTAGAAGTTATAGAATTTGTTTTTATTTTATTTTATTATGTTATGTTAGTCACCATACAATACAAAAGTAAGTTTAATAAGAGAAAGAAACATAGAATGAAGAATTAGTGATCATTTTACATTAGCTTCCATGTAACAAAAAACTTAAACATGATTGAACTATTATGGATGAAAGTTTTTCACTTATTAGTACATTTTTAAAATTTTATTTTAATTCCTGTGTAGTTAACATACAGTGTTATATTAGTTTCAGGTGTAGAGTATAGTGATGCAACAATTTTATACATTACTCAGTGCTCATCATGCTAAGCTCATCTCAATCTTCTTAAAGTACATTCTAGATTTTTTTTAGTTGATGAAGGTACATTTATTGTAAGTTATAATACATTATCTCTAATTCTTAAGTATTTGCAGACCATCTTCAATCTGTAAGGAAATTCATGGGAATGGACATAATCATTAAGACAATATGAAATATTTAAGTTTCCTAGATAGGAAGAATTCAAGAAAGCTGATAATAGTTGACTTTCTTCATATTACTCTACTGGTAGTCACATTTTAGCCATATTTCATTTTAAGAGGAAACAGCATAGTAATCAAGAGCATGATCTCCAGAACCAGACTCCCTGAATTCAACTTTCATGTCCCCCAATTACTAGCTATAGGTCCTTGGGCAATTTTACTTAACCTGTGTGTATTTCCATGTGCTCATGTACAATGTGGAAATAATAATGGTATATGTACATAAAGTTGATAGGAAGATTAAGTAAGTACGTGGGTATAGAATTTAGCTATGGTAAGCACAATGTACATGACTTTTATTAGTATTAGTTCTTTGTGATAAATGTAGGACTGTTTAACAATTCTAATAAATGTAATTTTTTCATAAGGTTGAGTCATTGAATATTGGGAAGGAGGCTGTAATATGAGACTAGAGGGAAAACCATGTCTAGAAGAAACAACTGCAAAGTTTCAGGGATAGGGGTGAACTTGCCAGGTTTTTGTCTACCGTGTTCTTCAGTGTAGGATAACATTAGTTGACATTTTTCCTTCTGGAAAACCAATGTCAGTTTCTGTGGGCTTTTTTTCATGGGCTGGGCAGATTTCCCAAAGAAGGCTCAACTAATCTCTTCCTAATCACACGAGCCTGGCAACAATATATAAATCAAGGAAGAGGGCTTTCCATAAATTTTGACCCAAGTCTTCTTTTATTCAACATGGTACTCTATTTCCAGTTTTGAGTGGAGTCCACCAGTCCAGAGTTCTTGTTTTACTCTGCAGAGAATAAATATCTCCTTGTGTGTTGGCATGGGGAAGGGACAGCTGTATAGCTACATGATGTGAAAAGGGCAAATGAAGATTTAATTGCCTTTAAATTATTTTCCACCAATTCTTCTATGTTTAGCAATCCTTTCATCCTTACTTCCAAGGGGACCCAGTGTCATAATTTCTTGAGACTTCTGGCATGATCTGAGATGTAATTTCTGTTGCTATTTTGCTTTTCCTATCAGGTTAGGGTCCAGATTTTTAGAGTATCCAATGGTTTCTATCTTCTCTCCTTTTCTCTTTGTGTTTTATGCCTTTTAAAAAAATTGTTTTACTTCTGTTTTAGTGGGGTTTTGGAAGAGAGTGGGATAAAAGTCTGTTTCAACCCACCACCTTTAACTGGTGGTCTCTCACTATCTTTCACCTTATTCAAGATACTGTTTCTGTCTCCATTATACCACTAAAATATCCCTTGCTAAGTTACTAATGACTTGTGTCATATCAGAAATGCAGACCTCATTCTCATTTTACTTGATATTTTAGCAGCATTTAATTATGATGACAGCTCTTCTTTGAAAGAGTCTATCTTATGAATTTCAAGATAGCACACTCTTCTGGTTTTCTCTCTTTCTTTGGTCCTCTCCTTCTCAATATCCTAAGCTAATAAATGTTGGAGTGCCTCAAGGCTCAGTTCCAGGCCCTCTTCTGAGCTCACTATATACCATTTCCATAGACATCCTAATCCATGATTCTGCCTTTAGTTTTCTCCCATTTCCTCATGACTCTCAAATTTATCTCTCTAACTAGGTATCACCTCAGAACTCCAAATGCCCACCCAGCATGTCTATTTGAATGTCTCAAGAGAACCCAAAATCAACATGTCCAAAACTAAACTTAGCATCTCTTGCAACATGCATGTAACACATGTACTATCTGTCAACAAATCAAAGATGTCTTGTAGCTTTTCATATTTTAGTAGATGACAATATCAGCCATGTAGCTTGACAAGTCTCTCGGAGTCATCCTTGACACCACCCTATTTCTCACCCTACATGTCTAATACATCTCCATTTTCTCTTGTTTTACCTCCCATCTATATAGTGAGTTGCCATTTAGAGGACACTTGTTGTCTGCCTGGAGAATTGAATGGTTCCATAGCAGATTTTTGTGAACAAGAAATTACCTTTGTTGTTGCGAGCAATGAGATATGGAGATTGTTTGTGGTCAGAATATAATTTAGCCCATCCCGACTAATATGATACATGTCATAGTTGGTAATTATACATTCCTTTTAGTTATTAACCTAATGTCTTCCTCCCTTTCAATTGTTAGCTTGAGTAGGGGAGAAATTGTGTCTATTTTTTGTATCCGCAGTACAATCCTAGCACATAGAAGGGACTCGAAAGTATATGTTCATTAAAAGACACTGAAAGACAACATAAAGCCTAACGTTATTGTTGATACAGTTCCTCAAATAGGTAGCCATAAGTATGTAGAAATGCTATAATTTATAGCATTTTACAAATGGAAGCCTTAAAATATGTAAATTTTAAATCAAGAAGTAGAAATTAATGTTGGAAATGAGCAAGAGCCAGCCTTGAGTTGAATTTTCTGGGAACCAGTTCTCATTTACACATGCAATCGGCATCCATCTAAATTCTGATGTTTAGGGAACTTCAATAGCAGCTAGTTCTTGTGAAAAGTTCTTTGCTCACCCTCTTCTCAGGACAAGCACTCTGGGTCTGTGTTGAAATAAGGGGAAGTGAGGCATTTGTTCTAAAATCACCTAGAGTAGCACTTGGTTAATAGCATGTTACTCCATCAATCCCTCATAAAGGATATTCTGAAAGTTCATCTCAAGATAGCATTCTCTAAAATACAGCTGAGCCTCACACCTCACTAATGCTTAAGAATTGCTCTTGCTGGCTTTTCTTAACCTTCCAGCTCTGCTAACTCCCCTCTCATTCCCTAGATCAGTCAGGAGGCTTTCTCTTCAAATTCACTCTCTGCTATGATGGCCTAAGGTCTTCTGATGTGACAGTCTCTTCTTAGTTGGTCTTTCTCTCTTCTCTCAGGAGTCTTCTGCTAATTTCTAGGCACTTATGAACATTCATGCCTACAACAGACACATTGCAATCTTGCTTGCTTTCTCATCTGAAGGGCCTGTATATCCAACCTTCAGGGACTACTGTGATTTTTTTATTGTGTGCTCAAACCTGGAAGCTATTTTTAAACACAATTTACAAATTGGACTTTGGAAAATGAGGTGGACCAAATTCTAGAATTCACTCTAAGTAAATGCCTTAAAGTCCATTCCATTAAAGAGTTTTTAATTAAAAAGAACAACCCACAGATGCCTCATTGTGCTAGCGTACAGGATCATTCAGCAGCCTTTGGAGGAAACAGAAGAGTTGGCTCCATGGTTAATGTCCTCCTGACAGAATTAACCCTAGGAAAGAGCTAGGATGGCTATTAGAGGCCAAGGTAATTTTGTTTGAAGTGTTACCAGCTCCTCACTTTCATTTCTTTAAGTTTCCTAGAATAACAAAGAAAAAAGTAATTATGGTCTCAATTCTTTTATTTTCTCCAGACACTATTTTAATATGAATCTCAAAGGACACCAGCTGACAATACCACCATAGGAGAAAACCAATGCAAAAGTGTAAATAAAAATATGAGCCTTCTCTTTACTACGAAGCTGTGATCTTCATGAAGGAGGGCCAAAGATTAACACACCTTATACAGTACATCAAATGTAATAGCTTTCAATCAATATTTGTTGAATGAAATTCACACAAGATTTTGCAATGTTTTCAATTAATAAATTATGATCTCAGATGGATAAAGTCCCAATGCCTTATTAACTTATGATGGACTTCAGGGATCAGTAAATTTTATTCTTCAAGCTTTGAGAGTTTCCTCTGTCACTTCTACTGAACATATTGTCCAATAGAGTCAATCAGCTCACTTTATTTATTAGAGGAACAATGACAGGACTGAATTCGGGAGGCCAGAGATAGAAAGCAGTGGGAATCAAATGATCAACTAAAGAAGGCAGTTGCTGGAAGCAAAGTTCTGTCATTAATAATGATGATCTTTATTTGATCAAAACTGCTTTGTAGATTTATTCACACCCGTGTGCTTTGGAGTAGAGGTCCCCAAGCCTGTGTCTGTATCAGAATCACCTGAGGAGTGATGGATTCAAGTAAAATATGCTGAATCAGAAGATCTAGTGCTAGGACCCAGGAATCTGCATTTTAAAAGTGGCTCACATGTCTCTGATGCACAGCTAGTTAGGAAACTACATGCCTCTAAACATATCCAGTATGAGTGGAGTGCCATACCCTCCCCTTAAGGAAAGGGTGGTGAGTCTTTCCTCAAGAACTTCACATTGATGGATGAATGAATAAAGAAAATGTGGTTATATATGCACAATGGGATAGTATTCAGGCATAAAAAAGAAAGAAATCTTGCCATTTGTGACAACATGGATGGAACTTAAGGGCATTATGCTAAGTGAACTAAGTCAGGCAGAGAAAGACGAGTACCATACAATCTCACTTATATGTAGAATCTTTAAAAAAAAAGGTCATGGGGATGTAATGTACAGCATGACTATAGTTAATAATACTCTATTGTATATTTGAAGGTTTCTAAGAGAGTAGATCGTACATCACAGGGAAAAATGTAATTATGTGAAGCAATAGATGTTTAACTAGACATATTGTGGTGATCATTTTGCAATATAAACAAATACCAAATAATCATGGTGTACACTAACTAATATAATGTTATATGTCAATTATATCCAAATAGAAAAAGAAAACTTCACAAAGAATCAGTTGTAATACACTGAAAGAGAAAAGCAATCTCATGATTGGTTGAGAGAAAGCTATGCATATGGTAAAACTTCTTCTGATGTAAAAGTTCAGGGAAAATAAAAAATTTATTAAGTTTATGTCAAAGAATTTTAAACTTTAATCTGGTTGAAGGAAGGCAGTAGTTCAAAAGACTTCAAGCAGGAGGCACTAGAGATAAGACAGGGCAAGACAATCAGGGAGTGCCACTGGTAGCTTTTTCTTGGATGCAGCAAGAAGAACAATCAGAGAAGGATCTCCCTGACCACTCACAGAGGGGCAGCCAGGGCCAAATCCCCTTCTTCCTCTGGCTCCACCTATGATGTAGTGGGACAAACTGGGCTCCGTGACAGCTCAGACTATAGTTTTCCAGATTGTTCAGGGAAAATAACTTAATCTTGCCAAGTCTGTTTCCTCTCCTAAAAAATGAGAGGGACAGAGAAAAGCAGTGATTTTCAATTCAGCATGAGAATCTGTTTTTCCACATCATCGTTTTTATGTCCTCCTGAGGAAACCAGCATGATGGTCATTGTCATTTTAGTGACCATTGATTGAAAAATTCACAGTATTGCAGCCACTCTGGAAAACAGTATGGAGGTTTCTCAAAAAGTTAAAAATAGAGCTACCTTAGGACCCAGCAATTACACTCCTAGGTATTTATCCATAGCATACAAGCATAGTGATTCGAAGAAGCATATGTGCCCCAATGTTTATAGCAGCAATGTCCACAATAGCCAAAATATGGAAAGAGCCCAGATGTCCATCAACAGATGAATGGATAAGGAAGATGTGGAGTGTATATATATATAATGGAATATTACTCAGCCATCAAAAAGAATGAAACCTTGCCATTTGCCGTGACGTGGATGGAACTGGAGGGTATTATGCTAAGCGAAATAAGTCAGTCAGAGAAAGACAACTACCATATGATTTCACTCATATGTGGAATTTAAGAAACAAAACAGATGAACATAGGGGAAGGGAAGGAAAAATAAAATAAGACAAAAACAGAGAAGAAAGCAAATCATAAGAGACTCTTAACTATAGGAAACAAACTGAGGGTTGTGGAGGGGTGGAGGGTGGGGGGATGGGGTAACTGGGTGATGGGCATTAAGGAGAGCACTTGAAGTAATGAGCACTGGGTGTTGTACGCAACTGATGAATCACTAAATTCTACCTCTGAAACTAATAATACAGTATATGTTAATTAAATTGAATTTAAATAAAAATTAAAAAAAAGAAAAATTCATGATACCTGAAGAATGACAAACATAGCACTTCTTTTAATTAAATTTCATTTCATTTACCACAATATCATCTATATACATTGTCAGAGCGGTTGTATAATGTGTTTATAGCAGATACCAGTATTATTCCAAAAACTCTGGTACATATGAAATGTCAGTTTTTAAAAACAACTTAAATCTGGCTCTGAATATCACAAAAATGATTTTTCCAGAATAGTAATTTATCTAATTTCTGTCATTGTTGGGGCTCCCCCCTCCAATCCTAGGATGCTTCCAATCTTTTACCATACTGGTTACCACTGAAGTCTCAGTGTCCAAAACCACTTAGTCCTCTTACAGTTGTATCATTTGCTGGTTCTTGGGAATGGTCAACCTTGCCAAGCCTAAAAGTCCTGGTTGTCAGTTGGCATGCCTTCCCAGACACACCAGTCATATTAGAAAACTAGAAAATGTCCCTACCACATTGATTCTATTGCTCTCCCAGTCTACTGTCCAATCTCAAAAGATGTTCATATCTTTATCAGGATAGAAAACCTTCCTTTGAGTTAAAGCTCCCGCCTCTCTCCCCTGCTTATAACTTAATTCATTCAGGGAGCTTAGGGTTTCAGAAATAAAAAACCTGGAAGAAATTCAAACCTATTCTGAGCCAATGTTGTACAAAGAGCCTGACTACCATCTTGGAAAAGAGAAGAGAACACAAATGATTTCAATGTCTTGTACTTGAAAATGTAATAAGTACGTGTGGATGTATTTGTGTGCGCGTGTGTGTGTGTGTGTGTGCTCATGTGCTATGTATATATGAGGCTTGTTGCGTTTATAGATTTATAGTTCCTTTCTTATGATAGCAGCTGGAAGCCCATGGACTGGGATCCTCTGGATTAGAGGATCTTAGTGCTCTTAGGATCTCTTTGCCCTTTGTCATTGACCTTGACTGAGAGCTGCTGCAACCTACTGCTTCCAAAAATAAGCACTGAGCTTTCCATGTGTAATGACAGGAGCAACTTTGGATAGAATTGTCCTTGTTGGTTGGTTGGTTGGTTTTGTAACCTGAGGTGAAATAAAAATATATTCAGAATGATATCTGGAAAAATAATGGCAACAACCTTCCACTAACCACATGCCTTGGGGCATTCTTTGCTCCCATACCCAAGGGATAACCACTGCCTACAACAGTCAGACTGTGGCTTAGTGCTTCATGGGTTCTTCCACATATAAGCAGCTGTTTAATAGTTCACATTTAAATCTGAACTTTATTACTTTTGGTCATGGCATGTTGCCAAGCTTTCAATCCAAAAAACAAGTACAGTGTAAGGTTATATGCTTACCGCAGCATTTCCAAAGACACCTATTTACAACATTTTAGAGATGGGTTTATTAGCCTCATAAAAGCATCACTGTGGTTGGACTGAAGTGCCTAAAATGACTTTACTCTGATTTTTTTTGGCAGCCAGTACGAAAACAATTACTCAGGGTCACAGACGTATCAGGCTTTTGCTTCTGATTTAGAATAGCATATAGACTTTCAGCAGCAGATATGCTCACCGCCATATGCTCATTTCCCTAATGGCATTCGCAGCCACTGTGCTGAGTGTCATTCGTCTAAGGATAAGAAGGGGGAGGGTAAGTGGAGGCCTGAGGCACACAAGCAGCCCTGCCTCTCCCACGTCCTGACTTCCACGGCCTTTTCCTTTCAACCTAGGGAGAAGCACACACTAGGTCTCATGGCCCAGCACAGGGTCCTGCTTGCTTTTGTTCTCTGTTGCCTGACCTTAATGGTGAAACCTTTAAAAGTTTATGCCTCTGGTTTCCTAGGTGATAATTTAATATCATTCCTCCTTGTTTCCACCCTACCCGGAAACTATTCCCTTTCACTTTGGTCCTTTTTTTAGTGTGGTTTCCATGATACTACCCTCATCAAAGCTGGCAGGATTCCTTTGCCACCTGTAAAAAGTATATCGTTTAGTGACATTAATATCACACATAGTAATGGAATGTCTATATGCAGGACTAACCACGTATAAAATAAATAGATTAAACAAGTAGAGTTTTTAGGGTTAAGAATTCTTATTCTAAGTACTTCGGATGTTCCTTTATTTATAAACAATTTAGGCATCCATTTTTTTAAACTATTCAAATACATTACAGCTATAGTAATTAAAGTAATAAAATAGCACCAATCATGCAAACTATAACTATCTTTATGGTTTGCTTTCAACTTGCTATGGGCAAAATAAAGGTCAAGAAACATTAATTTTTTTTTAAATGTTCTTTCTTATCTCCCCCCACACCGCCACCCCCCGGGTAAGTGTTCACTATTCCTGTGTTATACAAAGAATCTGACTCTTCAAAGTTCTTGGTAGGATTCATAGATAGAATGTTTGTGTCCTCCTAAAATTCATGTGTTGAAACCTAATTCCCACTGTGATGGTATCTGGAGGTGGGGTCTTTGGGAGTGATCCCTCATGAATGGGATTAGTGCTCTCATATATAGACTCCAGCGAGCTCCCTCATCCCTTAGTGCTCTCATAAAAGAAATTCCAGAGAGCTCCCTCCCCGCTTTGGCCAGGTAAGGACACAGAGAACAGACGGCCATCTATACAGGAAGCAGGCACCAGATCTGCCAGGGCCTTGATCTTGGACTTCCAGCATCCAGACTATAAGAAATAAATGTTATTTAGGCTGCCCAGTGTATGGTATTCTATCATAGCAGCCCTAGAAGATGGACCATGGAATGGATCTTGTCTGATAACACAGGCATGAAACCTGCATGAAGGAAGGCACACTTTGCAAATTTCAAGTTAACTGGAGTTGAGTGATGACACACAGAGACACGGGGTGGGGGAGGGACTATGGTCATCATTTATGGGCTGGAGCAGTGAGTAGGCAGAATCGATTCCAAAAATGTCCGTGCTCCAATCCCTGGAAAATGTGAATATGTCCTATTACGTGACAATGCAGATTTTGCAGATATAATTAAGGTTATAGACTTTGCAATAGGGAGATTCCCCTGGATTATCTGAGTGGGCCCAACTTAATTGCATTAATCTTTTTTTTTCTTTTTTTTATTCTTATGTTAATCCCCATACATTACATCATTAGTTTTAGATGTAGTGTTCCATGATTGTTTGTGCATAACACCCAGTGCTCCATGCAGAATGTGCCCTCCTCAATACCCACCAC
>NC_138373.1:57536386-57605238 GCF_054177405.1 Leptonychotes weddellii | reverse complement strand
ACGATGGACTCTGAAAAACAAACTGAGGGTTCTAGAGGGGAGGGGGGTGGGAAGATGGGTTGGCCTGGTGGTGGGTATTGAGGAGGGCACGTTCTGCATGGAGCACTGGGTGTTGTGCACGAACAATGAATCATGGAACACTTCATCTAGAACTAATGATGTAATGTATGGGGATTAACATAAGAATAAAAAAAAAAATAAAAAAAAATAATCTGCTAATAAAAAAAAATAAATAAATAAGTCCCAGCTATGGTGCTGCATCCTGATTGATTCCTCACTTTAATTTCATATAGGCTTCTGTATCTACAGGACAAAATTTGATTTTTATATGGGCGCCTGGGTGGCTCAGTTGGTTAAGCGACTGCCTTCGGCTCAGGTCATGATCCTGGAGTCCCGGGATCGAGTCCCGCATCGGGCTCCCTGCTCAGCGGGGAGTCTGCTTCTCCCTCTGACCCTCCCCCCTCTCATGCTCTCTCTCTATCTCATTCTCTCTCTCAAATAAATAAATAAAATCTTTAAAAAAAAATTTTGGTTTTTATATGTCCTGATGTGTGAAGTTCTATTTATCATGTTTAACATTTCTGGGACAGTTCCCCTTGACCTTCAGTCTAACATTTTCCATCCATGAGCAAAACTTTTCATAGCTAGAGATATTGAATCCTGGGTGAGTGAGACAACTCCATATTGACATGTTTGTATAACAATGTGCATGCCTTGGTGTCTTGAGAAGTTAATATATTTTTGCCTAAAGTAATTAGTTTCCCTATGAGTACATGGACAGGTTTCCGTGATCTGTATATCTTTTTCCCTGTCAGATATGTACAATTGTCTTTAAAAATTAGGAAGCTAATTCTCTTTGATGGCTTCTGAATAAATGTTCACTATGAAAGGCTTTAACATTAGATATAAATTGACACTGGAATATAAAATAGGCTTTAAAATTTTCTCTTCTTAGTCGGCTATCATCTGTTTTGTTACATACCAAATAAACACGGGTATATAAAAGATTCATATTGGGATGCCAGTGTTCCTGATAGAGGGGTTCACAGAGACAGAGAAATCTTGATTTGCAGCCACATAAAGGCACAGGTTTTCCACTGTTTCTTGTCCATCTTCTGCAGAGGCACCATGGGAACCAGATTGCCCAGGGCACACAGTTCAGCTGCATCTACAGCAAGTGCAGGGGAGTTACCGTAACACAGATACATATTGTCACAGTAAAGAGCCACATTTGCCCTTTGCTTTTTTCCTGGCAGGAAGGCTCTAAAACACGAAGACTGACTTATGAGACAGCTTGGCTCTGAGCAGCGTGAGACGTTGAGTCAGATCACAGCAAGAAAAAACCCAGACATGATTTATATTGAAATAACATACTCTTCACATATGACATTTTTTTTGGAGGAGGCATTTTTACGTGCCAGAATGTTTATTCAGTATCTCCAAACCACTGGATGGCATCAAAAGGTGGTGTTCCAACCACAGTTTGGGTCAACTCTTCTTTCTTGCTTAAAATGATCACACTGTTTTTCTCTTGATTTAGTTATAGAAATTTATTTCCAGAGGGGTTTGTTTGCTAGGATATAAAAGATTCAATGGTTCATTCAACAAATATTTATGTTCATGTTCTAGGTTCTATTTCAGATGTTGGGCCCTCTTGAGTCTGTATTTGAAGAGAGTGACAGAATTAATAAATAAATAAAAGATGTGGTATGTCACATTGTGATAAATGCAATCAAATAAAATAAAGCAGAGAGCAGGAATAGGGCATGCAGGGTGGGAGAAGGTGCCTTTTAAAACAGAGTGGTCAGGGAAAGTCTCCCTGAGTAGATGATATTTGGGCAATATGCTGAAAGAAGTAGGGAGCAAGCCACATGCATGTCTGGGAGAAAGTGATGGGGTTTGGAGCAGGGTGGTAATAACAGAGGTGGTGGGAAGTGACAGGTTCTCCTACTATTTTGGAGGTGAAAATGACAGAATTTCCTTCCAGATTGCATGTAGGGTATGAGAGGAAAATGATCAGGGATAACTCCAAGGATTTTGGCTGGAGCAACTATAAGATGGAATTGTCCTTTACTGGCATGGAGAAGACCACAAAAGCAAGTTTGGAGAGGGTAGGATTAAGCATTCTGCTTTAGCTCTATAAAGTTTGATATACTTATTAGACATCCAGGTACAGAAGTCATGTGGGCAGCTGGATACTCAAGTGTGGAGTTCTGGGGTAAGTTCTGTGAAGACATATATTCCAAGGTATCAGTTCTTAGATGGCATTCAAGGCTACAAAACTGGATGAGATCATCTAAGGTAGTGATTTTCAATCAGTGCCTACCTCCACCCTTAGAAATTCTTCTCTAATTGGTCTGTGATGGGTCCCAGACATTCTAAAACCTCTCCAGATGATTAGTATGTGCAGAGTAGGTTAGGGAATAAGTGTGGCTAGAGAAGGTTAAGACAGAGTCCAGGGCATGCTAACATTTAGAGGCCAAGGAGATGAGGAAGTCCCAGCAAAGAGAAGGAGCTACTGTGAGGCAGGAGGAAAATTGGGAGAGTGAGGGGTTCTGGAAGCCGAGTGAACAGAGTATTGAGGAGGAGGGAGTGACCAACTTTATCAAATGCTATGGACAGTGCTTAAATTAGTGAAGACTGAGACCTGACGATTAGATTTAGCAATATGAGGCCACTATGGCTTTCATAGGAGCTGTGTCAGTGGCTCAGCAGGGGTGACAGTTTGATTGGAATGGATTCAAGAAAGAATAGAGGAGAGAAATTGGAGTGAGTCCTTATAGACTGCCCTTTTGACAAGTTTATCTGTAAAAGGGAGCAGAGAAGTGGGAAGTTAGCTGGAGGGAGAGATGAGAGTAAGAGAGTTTTATTGTTTTAAGATGGGAAAAATAATAGCACATACAAATAGGACATTTGTATGCTCTTAGAAATGATCCAGTAGAGAAGGGAAATGATGATGTAGGAGAAAGAAGGAAGAATTGTTGGAACAATCCCATTGGGTAGGGAAGAGGGGGATGTTTGTGCAGTGGATGGTTTACTCTGGATGGAAGCATGGCTGGTTGCTCCATAGTAACAGGGAATGTTAGAGTTTGTGGACCGTTTGCAGATAGGTGGATGCTTCTGGTGACAGGTGTGAACGACATTGTCTTCTGAGTGCTTCCATTTTCTCAGAAAAATAGGAAGCAAGTTCTTCAGATGAGAGAGGGAATGGCAAAAAAGGATAAGAGGCTTAGGGAGAGAGCAAAGCATGAAATACACACAGGGAAAATAAGTCAATGGACAAGGGAAATGACTTGATTGGCAGTTTAAGGATCACGGGTTGGGGTAAGACCAGAAACATGGCAGCATGTGTGTTTTCCAGCCATATTCAGCTGCTTGCCTGATGCAGATGACCTGGAGCACTGGACTCAAGTAAGGTGGAGTTTTTGCCATATGAATAAAAGGAAGAGAGAGTGGGCCACAAAGTTGAGTTATTTGTAATGGTGCAATTATAATGATGAACCCTCCAAATTAGGCTAGTTGGAGTAAAGTGAGGACACCATGGAGAAATATAATGAAAATGAGGTAGGATTAATAGATTAGAGGTTTGAATAGAGTCAGGAAATTGCTGAAGACATAGTTCTAGTAGTTTTTTTATGCCACAAAACCACTGTCTATTTTGATGAAAGGTAAGCACATTCATCACTGAAGCTGATTTCACTTTGAATCTACTTAATTAAGTTTTCAACCATTAAAATTAGTTAAGTTATGCAAAAGGACCACAGCTTTGAACATTAGTTTGCATTCTTTCACTTACAATTATGAAATGAATATATTAGTGTATAATCTAAAAACAATTAGTGATTGCTAGAATACATCTCAGTAATCTGTCTCTTGTAAAGTAATAAATTGCCAAAGACAGAATTAAACTATCCTGAGCACTTTTTAAATATTTATGCTTCTTTGTAACCCCAGTGGTTTGGGAAAATGATGACAAACAACATAATGTATCTCTCCGTCTATTTTGTAAATCACTTTAATTTTGCTAAATTGCTGAAAAGGGATTCACTATGGTTAAGAAACACTTTTCAAAAATGTAATTGATGAAATTGTGTTATATAAGACTGATGCCAGAGCTATAAAATGCTTCACTTTGAGAAGAGTTTGTCCATTACACTTCAGAATTTCTATGTGTGAATGGGGATTTAGCCGCCAGACAGCCTAATCTAATGACCTTTTACTCCACTGACTGGAGAGGGTGGCTTGGGGGTTTTGCTCCATGCCCTGCTTCCCTGATTGGATGAAGAGTGCCAACTTCTTCTACATGAGGACCTGGCATGGTGGGCCCATGTACAGCTGCCCTCCTGTGACACAATCTTGTGGCCAGGTCAGTTTCCACCAATTCTGTGTTGACTGGTCCTGGCTTATGTTCTCATGTCTGCTACTGAAACCACCCCCCGCCCCCATCCATTCACCAAGATATAATCACCTGACAGGTGTGAGGGAAACATGAATTTGTGCTCTTTACCTCTTTCTTTAGGATAAAATATGGTTTCCAATTCTGAAAAATGAAATGCTTCTTCATGGTCTCAAAAATGTTGTAACTTTCACCCCCATCAATATTAGACGAAAACTCTGAACACGTTTTAAAACAATAACATCACATACAATCCCCTCCCCCCCACACACACACACACAATTTTGAGGTTTACTGGATTCCTGGCTAGGATGAGATGACTCCTTGTTTGCTTGAGATGACTCAGTGTTTGCTTCTGTTTCTCAATTTTGGAGTTTTGTGCCCTCCATCTTCTCCCACACTCATTTTCTTGGTCCATCCATACCAATGGCACTATGTTCGAGATGAAATTAAAAGTACTCATTATTGTTCTCCAGATTCTCAAGTCCAGGTCTTTTAACCATTCTTTTGTCTTCAAATAAGATCAGTCTGGAGCAGCAAATGGCATTTTGGAGAATTACTCCCAGAAATATTTCTCATGCTAAGTATTAAGTACTGGAACACCTCCTACTTCATTTTGGGCTTAAGCATGTTTATAAATTCTTCTTTGTGAGGCATCGTATAGATTGGAAAACATCTGTGTGATTCTTCATGACAGTGGGCTGAAGAATAAAAAACTGTGATGAATGCCACAATTAATAAATTAATTAGAAAATAATTCAAAAAGTTTGGGCAGAGACGATGAGACAGAGTAACAGTCTTGTCGGTGGAGTTTACTCTTTCAGAATGGATTTCTCTGATAAGCCATATGATGTTTTTACTGACAGTGTTTTGCATTATAGTAATAGCTGCTTCAGCTCATGTTCCCTTTAAAAAAAAAAACATATCAAAGCATCAAAGGCAGGGACAGATGTATTCCTTGAATTATTATGGTCACTTCAAGAGCCAATCAAATAATACTATGCTTTATTAAAATCACAGAATCTTGAACTGAGCCAAATTAAGAGGCACAGTCTGTTCTAAGTTAAACTTTCCAGCAACGAGTTGAAGATGGAGTGCTAGGGTTAATGAGTAACTGTGGAGACCTGGGATTATTAGCATCCTGGGGAAACCAGCAGATGCCAAACCCTTTACTATTCCAAAACCATTGTCATTGTCATAGTCATTGTCCAGTCATTGTCTTAACTCATTTTTGACCTCAGGCAAATAACCTAAAGGAAGGGCATGAGACTAGTTAATATTTCAGATTCTAACTTTTACATTTTAAATTGTGCAGAATAAAAGGTAGGAGGCAGGTGAGCCATTTTTACCTCTAGCTTAAAAAATTAAAGTAAAAAAATGTTGTACCCGAGTACCAGTTGCTAGATACAAAAGAAAATATTGGTGTGCTTTTCTTACCCATTTTTGATTACTCTGAAGCCTTAAAGTGTCTCTGTCGGTGATCAGAGATGCCTGACCATTGGAAACACGTTGACAACAGGAAAGGGGAATGTGCTGTCAGTCTAGTGACTGCCTACTTGTCCCTTCTCAGAGCAGCAAAGTGGGCATGCCATAGCTTTCATTCACTTGGTCATCTTTTAAACCAATTTAGCCTGGTAATGCATTGTCAGTTCTATAGTCTCAGAAGCAAAATTATTTTTCAAGGTAAGGAGGCCTCTTTCTCACCAGTGGCCAGGCTGTTATCCAGGGAAAAATAAAATTCAGCCACTATAATACATAATCTCTTGCTTTTGCAATTGCCTCTTTAATTATCTTATCACAGGCACTGATACGTTGTAGAATTAGAGGAATTATTCCAGCAGATTTGCCCTTCACTGCAGGCTTCAGGTTTGTTCCAAGTAATTCGTATATTTTATATCCTGTTCTTTGGAATAGTAAAGGGTCTGGCACCTGCTGGTTTCCCCAGGATGCTAATAATCCCAGGTCTCCACAGTTACTCATTAACCCTAGCACTCCATCTTCAACTCATTGCCTGGAAGTTTAACTTAGAACAGAACTCTTTAGGGTGGGTCACCCCTGCCACCTTTCCCTCTCTCCTCTCTGTCTTATCATGCCACACTATTCTCTCCTGGTTGCTTAAATTGCTATTTTGTGGAAGAAAGCATTTCTGCTTCCTCCTGTCAAAGAAACTGGGTGGTTTTCTGAGTTTTATACTTCACAGTGTACTGTTTTAAGCACCTAAGCTGAAATTTCTAGATGAGGACAAGGATGGAAAGTAGACTTGAAGATGAGGGACCTCACCAAGGAGGAGGGTTAGGCGGAAGCAATATAGGGAGCAAATAAGAATGACAAATGCTTCTCTATGGACAAATGATCCTTTATAGACTTGACCTCCGTAAGTTCAAGAAAAGTGCCTTTTTCATTTTGTATCTTCAGCATGTAGTCCTGTGTTTGGCCCTTAGGAAGTACTTGATAAATATTTGTTGCCCTGAATAGAACACAAATGCACACAGCTGAACCAGGGATGGTGGACAATTAGTGACTGAGTACAATTGAAAATGGAGCGATGGGAGAAAGAAGGAAATAAATTTCTCATCCCGGCTTCTGTCTCCAAATATCTCTCTGCTGTATCCCTGTTGGAAGCTGTGTGCTTATATAACCCATTTGCACAATTAGCTCTAAATTGAGTTGTCTTTCAAATCATTGAAATATTAGCAGTTGTTGTACCCATGTTTAGTGGATTATTTGTGTAACCAAAGGGGCTCAGACAAAATAGCTATTTCCTGTGGTCGCTTCACAAATGTGAAGCATTGCTGCTATTTGAAATGTAATGACTTGCATTTCTGATTCCACTCTGGATATGTTAGCAATGGTGAAGCCTGTGCCGAGGGTGGCTGTTAGTAGATAAAGCATTATTGTGCTGTTGGCTCCTGTTTATCATCTGCCTAGATTTTACAAAGAGTCAAAAAAAGAAGAAAAGCTGACACTTTAGTGACACTGTAGTGAGTTTTCCTGATTTCTGATAGCCGGGAGCAGCAAGTGTTGCTTTTATAGTTTTTATTGCTTACTGAGTGGATGTCAACATAGGTATCTTTGTATTTGAATCAGAAAACAGTATTTCTCTAAAACACATTTCTTTGAAAATCTGGTGTCTCATATTTCATTCAAAAGCATGTCACCAGTTTACATGGGTGCCTGAGTCGACCAGTCATTGTTATTTATTCAAAGCCCTACCTGAAAGACAAAAGCTCTGTGTTAAGCATGGTTGGGAGAAGTGATTGCAGGAGAAGCCCTATCAGTCTAGTATTAGGAGGTCAGACCAAGGAATCCGCCAGGCTTTGGTAAATTTAATTCATTTTCACCATGCTCGCTAGGGTGCAACAGTGAGAAATTGTGTGCGTTCCCTGGAACTGATGTTCTCCACCACTGGAAGCCAAATAAATGACTTAAATCAAGGACAGCCGAATGACTGGAGGAGACTCAAAGTTCAGATTCAGATTCATGTTACATGTGTTCGTTATCTGAAAAGATAAGTCTTCTGTTGCTAATTTCACTTCTCTGAGATGGGGTGGTTATATCTTTATTATAATTTAAAAGTATTTTTCCCCCTAAAAAGGTGATTTGTTAACAAATTAGTAGTTATTAAGGTACTAGGAGCTAGGAGAACTTTTTAATTTTTTTTTAATTTTGAAAGAAAAGTATAGCCGGAATGTTAACCACCTTGAATTTTGGACTCAAGTTCCTCAACTGCTGGACCAGTAGAGAACATGTTCCAATGCCTCATCTTATAAGTCTACTAGTAATGGAAGGGATTTGAGGTCCCTCCTAACTTAATCTTTGCCATTAAGATATTTCTGGTTATATCTGAAAGAGAAATAGATTCAAATTCAGGAGTCCTAGATTTTAGGTTTGGTATTGCCAGTTTCTAGCTTTCTTGCACTGGACACATCATTTAACCCCACTGAACTCAGTTTCCCCAATTGTAAAAGACAGAAGGATAATGGTATCTCACCCATTGATGATCACATCCAATAAAGTATGTCAGAGTAGTTCTTAAAAGTATAAAGCATTATGTAAGTGTTTCTATTTAAGACAGGATATGGATGCAGAAAATACATTGTGTAACTGATGGGGGGTGGTGTTTGTTTTTAGTCTCTAAATCACATTCCCTTCAAATTTTTCCATTACTGATGTTCTTACAACAGAGTTTCAAAAAAACAAAGTAAAGAAAGAAAGAAAGAAACACAGCTATAGGCAGCCATTAGGATAAATTAGAATCTGTGTCTCAAGAATATAAGGCTTTCGCATCTCTGTCCTGAGGGGTCAATATCTAGTTACCCAAGAAAAACAAAATTATATCTGTGAATATAAGGCAGTCCTGAAATTTACTTATACTGATTATAAGGAGCACTCATTTTTGGTTATCTTTTTTATATCACATTTCTTAGTTTCTGTTAAAAAAAAAATCTACCTTGTCTGGCTTCCATGAAAATCCAGATGTTGTATGTGCACACCTGCTTGCTCTCTTGCTCTCTTGCTCTCTCTCTCAAAAAAAAAAAAATCATCTGGGCGCCTGGGTGGCTCAGTTGGTTAAGCGACTGCCTTCGGCTCAGGTCATAATCCTGGAGTCCCAGGATTGAGTCCCACATCGGGCTCCCTGCTCAGCAGGGAGTCTGCTTCTCCCTCTGACCCTCCCCTCTCTCATGCTCTCTGTCTCATTCTCTCTCTCAAATAAATAAATAAAATCTTTTAAAAAAAAATCATCTGTCTGGATTTTGAAATTTAGGGATAATATTAAGTATATTGTTTCACATTTAATTTTCAGCTAGGCTTTTTCTTACAATTTGAGTATAGAAAGCCAGGTAATGTGCAGAGGCAGATGAGAATGAGACTATTTTTAAGTGTATAATTTAATGAATTTTGCCAACTATATAGGTCCATGTAAGCAACACCCATATCAAGATATAGAATGTTTCTATCACCCAGAAAGTTCTTTCTTGCAGAGTTTCAGTCAGTCAACTGCCTCTCCCCGACCCCAGCAATTACTGATCTGATTTCTAGCACTATGGATTAGTTTTTCTCTGTTTTAGAGCATCATGTACTTGGAGTCACGCAGTAATGTACATATTCAACTATGTCTGACTTCTTTTACTCAGTATTACTCTTTTGAGATTCATCCATTTTGTGACATGTATCACTAGTTTGTTCCTTTTTATTGTTGATTAGTTGCTATAGATTGAATGTTTGTGCCCACCCCACCCCCAAAATACACAGGTTGCAACCTAATCCCCAAACTGATGCTATTAAGAGGTGGGGGCCTTTGGGAGGTGATCAGGTCATGAGGGTGGAGTCCTCATGAATGGGATTAGTGCCCGTATAAAAGAGGCCCTAAGCACTTATCACTCCCTTCCTACAGTGTACGGTTGCAGAGAAAAGACAGTGGTCTGTGAACCAGGAAACAGTTTCTCACCAGACACAGAATTTCCCCAGTGCTGTGACCTTGGACTTTCCAGCCTCCAGAACTATAAGAAATAAATTTCTGTTGCTTTTAAGCCACTTAGTCTATGATAATTCTGTTATCGCAGCCTGGAGAGACCAAAGCAGTAGTATAGGGCGCCTGGGTGGCTCAGTTGGTTAAGCGACTGCCTTCGGCTCAGGTCATGATCCTGGAGTCTCGGGATCGAGTCCCGCATCGGGCTCCCTGCTCTGCAGGGAGTCTGCTTCTCCCTCTGACCCTGCTCTCTCTCATTCTCTCTCTCAAATAAATAAATAAAATCTTAAAAAAAAAAAAAGCAGTAGTATAGTTGTCCCCACTAATCTATAGTCTTGCTGTCTGGGATTTCAGTTACCCACAGTCAACCACAGTCTGGAAGCAGATGATCCTCTGTATGACTTATTGTCAGAAGGTCAATAATAGCTAATGCTACATCATAATGCCTATGTCGTTCACTTCACTTCATCTCATCATGTGGGCATTTTATCTCATCATCACAAGAAAGGTGAATACAGTTCAGTAAGATATTTTGAGAGAGAGAGAGACCACATTCACATAACTTTTATAATAGCATATCATTATAATTGTGGTGTTTTATTATTAGTTATTGTTGATAAACTTTTATTGTCCCTAATTTATAAATTAAACTTTATAATAGGTATATAGGTATAGGAAAAACATAGTGTGTCTGTGTGTATATATATATATGGTTTGTACTACCCATGGCTTCAGGCATCCACTGGGGGGGGGCCCTGGAATGTATTTCCTGCAGATTAGGAGGGGGACTACTGCATTCTGTCTTATGAAAATACCACAGTTCGTGGCACCTGGGTGGCTCAGTCATTAAGCGTCTGCCTTCAGCTCAGGTCATGATCCCAGGGTCCTGGGATCGAGTCCCGCATCGGGCTCCCTGCTCCTTGGGAGCCTGCTTCTCCCTCTGCCTGCTGCTCCGCCTGCTTGTGCTCTCTCTCTCTCTCTGTGTCAAATAAATAAATAAAATCTTTAAAAAAAAAAAAAAGAAAATACCACAGTTCACCTTTTCTGGACATTTGAGTATTTGACAATTTGGGGCTATTATGATTAAAGCCACTCTGAATCGTTAGCGCAAGCTATGGTTTTGACATGTTTTTACTTCCCTTGGGTGAATACTCTTGGTCATAGAGTAAGTGCACATACAAATTTAAAAGAAATTATCAAATTGTTCTAAAGTTATGATACCATTTTACACCCCTACTTCTAATGTATGAGAGTTGAGTTGCTCTGCATCCTTGTCAAAACTTGGTATGGTTGGTTTTTTTGATTATAGACATTCTAATGAGTATATACTGGTATCTCATTGTGGTTTTATCTTGCATTTCCTGGTGACTAAATATGATGGGTACTGTTTTTGGTTATTATCCATTTACAAGCCTTCTTTTGTGTAATGTCTTTTCTCATCTTTTCTCCATTTATCAGGTTGTCTTCATATTACATATTTGTAAGAGTTCTTTATATATTCTAGATACAAATTATGTGGTAGATTGGGGCACCTGGGTGGCTCGGTCATTAGGCATCTGCCTTTGGCTCAGGTCGTGATCCCGGGGTCCTGGGATCGAGCCCCACATTGGGCTCCCTGCTCAGCGGGAGGCCTGCTTCTCCCTCTCCCACTCCCCCTGATTGTGTTCCTGCTCTCGCTGTCTCTCTCTCTGTCAAATAAATAAATAAAATCTTAAAAAAAAAAAACACAAATTATGTGGTAGATGTGTTTTGCAAATATTTCCTCCCAGATTGGGATTTGCATTTAATTTTCTTAAAAATACCATTTGAGGAGCAGAAGCATTTAATGTTAATGAAGTCCACTATATCAAGTTTTCTTTTATGGCTAACATTTTATTTTATTTTTTTTCCCTATCTAAGAAACATTTGTCCACCTCAGATTAAGTCAAAAGGGTTTTTACCCCTTTGTTTTGTTCAGAAATACAATTGTTTTTTGTTTATCTTGTATTTATACTTGGAATCACACAGTAATGTACACATTCTTATATGATTCAAAGCTACAAAATTCAATAATTAATTCTTATTAAAAATTTTTTGGCTTTTTATCTTTATGATTAAAGATTTATGTGATATTTTATATGATTTATCTTTATTCTCTTCTTTGTGATTCCAATGACATACTATTTTATATTGTTCCATAGGTTCTTGAAACTCTGTTCATTTTTTTACTTAAATCTTTTCATGCTCTGTTCCTTCAGTTGGATCATTTCTACTGGTCTCTCTTCAAGTTCACTAACCCATTTATTCTTCCATCTCCAATGTTGTGAATATTTCATCTGGTGAATTTTTAATTTTGGTCATTGTATTGTTCTGTTTTACAACTGCACTTAACATATAATTTCCATTTCTCTTCTGATATTCCTCCTCAGTTGACTTATTATGATCATCTTTTTCTTATGTTCTTGAACGTATTTTTAAAAAGTGGCTATAAAATCTTTATCTGCTAATTTCAACATATAGGTGGCCTGAGGGTCTGTTTGTATTGGTTATTTTTTCTCTTGACAATAGGAGCCATTTTCCTCTTTCTTCAATAAATTCTGACTGATACTGGAAACTGTAAACAATATGCTGTAGAAACTGGATTCTATTTTCTTTCTCTAAAATATATAGATTTTTGGTCTTGTACAAAGTTTAATTTCTGAATAATCATTTTGGACTTGTATTAAACTCTCTTACACTCTGTAAGATTGGATCTTTGGAAAGCTCAGAGTGTTTCCTAAGTTCTTCAAATAGGCAAACCTCTGAACTCTGTCTCCCCTTTGGATCTTGATGAGTTGTAGTTTTAGTTTGTAAAGACAGGCATAATGGAAGCCTTATTTAAAGTTTTGGTACTTTCTCCTAAGACATAGCCTTTCTAGTGTTTCAGCAGTGTTAATATTTATGTCAGGATGTCACCAAGGTCTTTCTCATCTGATTGAGCCAGAATAGCAAAATTTCCCAGCACTGCTTGATTTCACTGTCTGTGTTTGGCTCTCAACTTGGTAACAACAGCCTTCTGATAAGCCTTGAGTATTGCTCTGTGCATGCACAGAGCAACCCTAATCAAAGGACTTGTGGGAAACATATATTTGGAATTCTGAGTCTATTTCCCCCACATCCTGGCAGTTCTCTGCCCTCCAGGACCCAGCAATTCAAATTTCAACAGTTTAAACAACCTCAAACTCTGATCTTTGCCTTCTCAGATCAGCAGAACTGCTGTGCTTTCCTTGGGCTTCAGCCCCTCATATAAGTCAGGAAATTGTTCTCAGGCAGAATCCCAGGGTAATTAGGGCCTCACCTCATGGGTTTCTCTTCTTTCAGGTATTGCATTCTTGTGATTCCTACTGTCCATTGCCTAGATATTATTGCCTGTGTATTTTGGCTAGTTGTTTGTGGAAGAAGACCTGGTCCTGTTGAGGTTAGAAGTTGAGGTCCTTAAATTTTTCTCTAAGTTCCTTTTGTCTGTTTTCCCTTTACCTCTACGTGTTATTTTTCTCTTATGTATTACTTTTCCATTGTTTTTCTATTCTCGGAACTATTTATTTTTACACTTCTTAACTTAAAAATTTATTTCCTTCTGAATTCTTATTTGCTTGATTTAAAAAATGAAAACCATATATGTGTGTGTGTGTGTGTGTGTGTATAATTTGGTATATATAATTTGATTTTTGGAAAGTAAATGTCATTCATTTACACAAGTCATTAATCAAAATATAAAGAAAATATAATCATTAAATGCTTTAATGTCTGTTCTATTTGAAAATTACCTTTTAAATATTGCTTGTCAGGTAACAATATATAAAGGTTTCTTTTATGAGAAAATGGGTAACATTTAAGCAAACAGTACCTTTTATGAGATTTTCCTTTAGTCTGGTTTCTTCTAACTAATGGAAATAAAATTATCATTACAGTAAGCTGGAAAGCTGTTTTTAGTCCCCAATGGCATGCTTCAGAAGCCTTGTTGAGTTTTGTGGTACATCTGGTATAGCCAAGTGAGTCATCTTTCATAATATGTTCAGTGTCTGTTGGCCTCAGGACTAGGAGTCTGCTGACAAATGTTAGCCTCTCAGTAACAGAAATCAGCCTTTGAATTAAGAGTTATTAATGACATGCATTAAGCATCAGTTTTCATTTCCTCTAGGGAGGAGAAATCTCATGGACAATTTCCACAGTGTACCTCATTTATTGTGTTAAATGTCTTTTAATAATGATGGCTTAGTTTTTAATTTTATTCATTTGTTCAGTGTTATAAGTAAAAGAAAAGATGCCTCAGTTAAGAATTTTAATAGAACTGGGAAAAAGAAAATAAACCTACAACTTAAAATAAGTAATGCCGTCATCAACAAACCATGACCTTGCAGTAAAAGAAATAGAATCCCTATTCCTCCTGACTGATTTATGGTATAGAAAACATAACATGACATTGAAATCTCTTTGAAAAGTGGAAGAATAATCAAAGACAAAGGACTCTATATTTCTTTATTCAATTTACAGGACCATTTGTGTCCATTTTCCAATTCACTTTGTGTTATTTTGTTAATGGTATAATCATCAATCACACTATCCAGTGTACATTAGATGCACCTTTAGATTTTATTTCAACAAGTGAAAAAAATACTTCTGAATGAATTTGTCACACTTTCATCAGCACTCATACCCCACATACTGTAAGTTCTTGCTGTACACCTCTGTCCTCTTCCTTCCCCTACCCTCATCTCACACCAAGAAAGTCATTACCTGACTATAATGTCTTATCTTCAGGCTCTGAATAGTGCTCTTGCTGGTGACCTCCACGGTACTGTTTGTTCTTTGAAAATCATATCTGATTTCATTTTGGCCTCTTGATGTCTTTGGCCTAATATACAGTTTGATGATGAGGACTTGTGAAGAACAATTTTAAAACAAACTCATGTTTTAGTGCTGCAGTAGATTATTTTGGGAGTAGCATCCTAAAGATTGGGGGAAGCCTTGAGTAGCTGAACCTGGACAACACTTGCATCTCTGCAAAAACATCTTTGGACTTGAGATGTTTTCCATTATCAGTTATTATTTTCAAATTTTTGAGGTTGCCCCAAGACCTGGGTTTTTGTTTTGTTTTGTTTTTGCAAAGTTGAATCAAATGAGAATAGACTTTGTACATTGAAGCTTTGACTAAGGGTGGGTGGTGATTTATAAGTTAGAGGTTAGAAACTCAACTCAAAGTGGACACCTAAGAATTTTGCTGCTTTAAGTTTTTGACTGGCCTCTCTCCATTTTGATAGAAACAGTTGTGGTCAGTGTAGTACTTTAGAGACATTTCTACATTTCCTTAATAACATTTTTGGAAATAAGTGGTGAATTTTTGGAAGGTAAGTATATGAACCTTCCTAGATGTTCATGTAGTTAAAATGTTCAGGATTGATTTTAAGACCTCATTGCTAGAAATAAAGTTCTGATGTAAATAATGCCACTCTTTATTAACAGATACCATAGATTTAAAATGACCTGGTCAGCTCATCAAGTTAAGCATGTGATCTGGGGGTTTCCATCAACTTCTTTCATTCTCATTTTACTTATAAATGAAAATAAAATTGTTTTGCTTCTTTATTTGCCACAGTGGCCCAAGTCGTCTGACATGCCTAAAATTTTCTCAATGTCACTTCTTGATTTGATTTTCCCCTTGTATATCTGCTGCCCTGTCTTTCTGCTCTTGGCTGCCCTCTGAACCATCCACAGGCTTTGTTAATGCTCATCCATGTAGGAGGAACAGCGGACTTAGGTTTCAGCTGATGAGGCTTTCATGGTGGCCAGGGCCGAGGGTGGAAGTTGTGAACCCTTGCAGATTTGACCAGCTATGGAGCCAGGGTGCATGGGTGGATCACAATCCTTTCTATCTTGAAGAGGTTTCCCATTAGGCCCCTGGAACCAAGAGGAATGAAAGCTAACTGGCAGCATGGAGTCCTGCCATTGTCTTCAACCTTCACAAAAATCTGAATAATAGTAGAGCAATGATTTTTAGTTTTATTTGACATGAGGACAAATCATGGTCTATGTGTAACCAAAAGGTTATTCTTTTCTAAGTATACAAACTCTTTGAATTTCTATAGAGTATTACAAAAATCTAATTTACTAAGAAAAATCTGACATGACATTATATTTTACTGAATAGTAAACAGTCTTTAAATTGTTTTTTTTAAAAAGTTCCTCTTGGATCCTCAATTCCTCTTCTTTTACAAATAGAATTCTATTTTGGGTTAGGCTAACAGTAATGGTTGAGAAAGAAATTGCCAGAGCATCTGTGATATGGCTGGTTTTTTGTTTTTTTTTGTTTTTTTTGTTTTCCGTGCCAGTGCTTAGCTGTTGCTAAGCGAGTATAAGAAAACAGTGGCTACTCATATTTTATTGAACAGGCTGCACATAAATTCTGACTCTAACCAGGAGATCGGGCACTTTATTGCAAATAGAATGACTTTCTAACCTGGAACTTGGTTTCATATACTCCATCATACTGATCTCAATTCTGACGTTCAGACCAGAGCTTTCTGGCTAGGAAAAAGTTTATATATTCATAAGATGTATGTATGAAATATGTACAACCATAAAACTGTATCCAATACCCAATTCAAGGGTTTAAACACAGCAATCATCATTGAAGACCCCATGTGCTCTTTACTTTTTATTATAGCTTTACCATGAATGTTTGTATCCCTAAGAATTATATGGTAAGTTTTCAGGTGTTTGAGATTCATAAAAATCGAATTATACCCTGTTCATTCTTCTGAAACTTACAAAAAAATTTAATTGTGGTGAAATACATATAATGTAAAATTTAACATTTTAACTATTTGCAAGTGAACAGATCAGTATTCTTAAGTACATTCTATTCATATTATTGTGCAACTATCTTCAAAACTTTTTCATCTTGCAAAACTGAAATTCTATACACATTAAACAACTCCCCATTTTCTTCTCCTTCCAGCTCCTAGAAACCATCATTCTACTTTCTGTGTCTACGAATGAGACTACTTTAGATCGCTTATATAAGTAAAATCATATAATATTTGTCCTTTTGTGACTCACTTATTTCACTTAACATGATATCATCGAGGTTCATCCACATTGTAGCCTGTGTCAGAATTTTCTTCCTTTTAAGGTTGAACACAACTTTATTTTGATCCACTCAACATTATATTCATGGGCTAAACCGTGTTGATAAATATAATTCCTCTTGATTTATTTTCACTGCTGTATGTTATTACGTTATGGAACCATTCCATAACTTATTTACCCATTCTCTTTTTTCTGGACTTTGAGTTGTTTCCAGAGTTCTTAAAATTTACTTTATAACCAATTCCCCTGGAGCCATTTGCTCATGGCATCTTGTTCATGTTGTGTGTGCCTGTGCAAGAGTTTCTCTAAAGTATAAACCTAGGGAAGTGCTGAGTGATAGGGTAGATGCATGCTACCTTTACTAGATAATGCCAAATTGATGTCCCAAAATCTTTATACTGATTTACAATTTTTTTTGAGAGTTCTTGTTGCTTCATATCATTGCCAGTACATGGTATTTTCAAAAATTTTAATATCTGCCAATTTGATGAGTGGGAAATAACCTCATTTTGGCTTTATTGTGCATTTCCCTGATTGCTGATGAAGTTGGGGTATTTTTTGTATGTCTAATTTGAATTTCCAAATTTATTTTTGGATTAATGGAGAAGAAATACAAGTCAAGAGAGAAAAAGAGTAAGTATTCTATATCCAAACCTTAACTCTATAACTCCATAACTGACCATAACTCTGGCAGCTTTGTTCCCCATTAGAGCAGTCTACATATATAAAATGAGCACTGCCTCTAAGTCCCCTGTTGAATGACTTCTTCTTTATTTAATTGAGATATAATTGACATATAAAATTATATTAGCTTCAGGTATACAGCTTGATAATTCAATATCTGTATATACTGCGAAATGATCAGCACAATAAGTCTAGTTAACATCCATCACCACATATAGTTACAAACATTTTTTTCTTGTGATGAGACTTTTTAAGATTTACTCCCTTAGCAACTTTCAAATATGCAATACAGTATTATTAACTATAGTCACCACGTTGTACGTTATATTCTTATGACTTATTTATTTTATAACTGGAAGTTTGTACCTTTTTATCCCCTTCACCCATTTCACCCTTCCTCCATGCCCTCCTCTACTTCTGTTCTTCTGATGCTGCTCAGAACCTTTGAATAAAAAGAATCACAATGGTTTACTAGGCAGGCCATGAGAAAACTCAGAGCATCAGAGTGTAACTTTTTTGACTGTATGTGAATGTGTAAGTGTGTGTGTGCAAATTTATGCAAAACATGTAGAAAAATAACACACAAAATAAAACAAAATTTCATAAAGTAATACATTTACTAAGTATTATATATTTTGATATTTTTACTTTAATTTATTCTAGCCTCTCTTTTTTTCTTCCTCCCTCTCTCTCTCTCGTTCTTTCTTTCTCTGCCCCCACCTCCCCCCTCACTCCTTCCCTCCTTTCCTTCCTTCCTTCCTGGTTGGCACCAACTATATTGATTTCACAATCCAAAAATGTGACAGTTCTCAATGAGAACAATACTGCTTCCAGGGAATGTGTTGGACATTTGTGAGGGCTTTCATGCATTTATTGGCCAGGAACCAGAGATGTGACGTATGTCACAGTCTCAAACAATGAAGAATTATTGCACATATCACAGAACTTTTGATATTGCTACAGGTAATCACTGGATATTCATGTCGGTTTACAAAAAAACAAAAACAAAACTGTTTACCTAAGAACTTCCTTTCACAAAGTTCATTTTGCATAGTTTTAGTATGTCAGTCTTAGTCAGACATAAGTTGGACTTATGTCAGTCTATCATAAAATTATGAGGTCTGTCACCTGCTGAAGTGGAAGCTCCTTGAAGGCAGGAGGGGTGTAGTATTCATCTGGGTAACATCTACAAGTGCTTGACAATGGGCCTTATGTCTAGGAGGTAGGAAGGAGTGAGTGCACAGGCCTTGGTTAGAGAAAGACGTGGTTTATTGTTAGTCACCATACAGTACAACATTAGTTTTTGATGTAGTGTTCCATGATTCATTATTTGCTTATAACAGCCAGTGCTCATTACAACACGTGCCCTCCTTAATACCCATCACCGGGCTACCTCATCCCCCTCCCCCCCTCCCCTCTGAAACCCTCAGATTATTTCCCAGAGTTCATAGTCTCTCATGGTTTGTCTTCCCTCTGATTTTCCCCCCCCTTCAGTTTTCCCTTCCTTCCCCTAATGTCCTCTGTGCTATTGAGAAAGACATGGCTTAAATTCTAGCCATATCATGTCTGGTTGGTGTGGGTAAGGGTAAGTCACAAAGCTTCTCTAACCATCAACCAGTCCTCTGCAAAATGAATCAATAATGCACATATCATGAAATTTCTGTGGGGGATTAAGTAAAATAATGTTTGTATTATTTTAACTATTGTGAGTGGTAACAATTATTTTCATTGAAGAAATATTTGTTGCATTTTGACCCATCTTGTTCTAATACGTTTTTTTAACCATGATAACGAGCACTAATATTTATTGAATGCTTGCTTTGTGTCAGACATAAAAGCTTTGTAGGACTATTGTCCTTCAGTTAATATTTGCTACAACCCTGTAAGATAATTATATATATCTAGTTGAGGAAATTTAGGTAACTTGCTCAAAATCTAACCACAGAGCAGAAGGGTTTGTACCCAGGGAGTTTGATGTCTTAACCGTTTTTGCCATCTTGTTTGTTAATATAAAGAACTTTAAAAAAATTCCACAAGACCATCTTCACTTCAACTGGTTTCAAGTTTGACAAATCTTTGATATTGTCCTTCAGAAATTAAAGTGTACTGATACAAAGCAGGAATAAAAGCCTGTGCCCAAGAACACAAACATGAGAAACTGTATGTAAGTGTTGCAGAACTAACTTATGTTGGAAATCAAACCTCTAGCTCCAAAATTTAATGTACGACTTAGGATTGAATCTATTATAGAACCTTGTTTCTCTAACTGTGCTATTTCACTAATCAACTAAGAAGGGAAATATTAAAGAGCTAGCATATTTAGGTGTAATTCAAGCTAATGGAGTCAACCATAAGGGTAATATGGTTATAATAGTAATATTATATATAATATGATATAATTATAAATTTATCTCATATTAATATTAATACGATTTAATAGGGTTTATAGATATAGATTGATATATAAGGGTAAACTTCAGGTGAATATAAAGAGTTTCTGTACTGAGTCATGAAGTACAGTACTTGTGGGCCTTACCTATCTCTTCTCAGTTCTCTGTGTACTGGTCTACAGCCCTCTGACCCATGGCCGTGAGGGAGTTGTATTTTTACCTGCAGCTAAGTATCAAATGTAAGCCTCTAATCTCGTAGAGACGGAGTGAGAAGTCAGGATGGGTTGGCATGAACATCTCGCCGTTACTGGAAACACAACTCAGAGCACCTTGCCATCCTGGGCTGGGGGTCAGCTGATGCTTCTTGTTTATGATGTATTCTCTGCATATAATGAATTTATGCATGAGTGTGAGAATGAGGACATGAATGCCATGCTGAGCTCCTGAAGTTTATAGCATTCCTTAAGAGGTTGCATCAGACGGCAGACAAGGCTTCGCCTTACACTCAGTCCAACAATATTGCAAAAGAGCTCATTTACAATTTAATTTTGCTGACAACGACGCACAACCAGCTGTTGAAGTGCAGTAGAGTTAAGACAGGAAGAAAGAATCACTCAGCAGAGCTAGGGTCTGGGTATAGCTGCAGAACAGCCCCACTGATTTGACAATATGGTCTTTGAGCTCAGCTTCATCCTAAGGCACAAATGGCCCATAGATGAGAGGATGTTGTGGAAGGAGGATGTTAGCAGAACAGCTGAGGAAAAGACTGAAGTTGTGCCAGAGAGAAAGCCTTGAGGGGCAGGGGCGGGGGTGTTAGTGACAGGAGGAACCTTAAAGTAATGTGGAGCACTTGCAATTGGAGCCAGTTTCTATGTGGCTTTGAAAGAATATATGTGCATAGAAAAATGATGACCCTCATTTTCTTACCGTAAAGTGATTTTTGTCACCAGGCCACACAAATGCCAGAAATAAGGAATGAAGATAAGGAAGATCGCTCTCCCAACCCTTTAGTTTGTTGTGTTTTTGTTAATTTATAAAATGGAGTCATTTTAAGTTTTGGTGTTCCTTAAAACATTCACACATGGTGAACTTAGTTTCTATCAGGTGTGGGTGATTTGATGGATATTAGGAAAAAACTTCCAGAAACTCTTTCTAGTCCTGGGATTTGGGGACATGGTGTATGGTGCCTCCTTTAGATTAAATGAAGGAGAAATAACTCCATACAAAATCATCCGAGTATCTTCAAATTATCAGAAGTTGTCAGACTAATTTGCTCAAATAAAGTTTAAAATTCCTGTGCTAGAATATACAAATTCATTTCCATGTAGTTCTTGAAGGACAATGTTTCTGTATATTCTGAAATATTTTTTTCAGCTCTTCTTCACCCAACAGTAACCTAGAATGTTCTACAAAGTGAAAGTCTTTTTAGTATGAGTCTTTGGTTTGAAGATGTACCATCACTATGTTTTCAAAAGGTATGCCAGGGCACCTGGGTGGCTCAGTCGGTTAAGCGTCTGCCTTCGGCTCAGGTCATGATCCCAGGGTCCTGGGATCGAGCCCTGCATCGGGCTCCCTGCTTGGCGGAAAGTCTGCTTTTCCCTCTCCCACTCCCCCTGCTTGTGTTCCCTCTCTCGCTGTGTCTCTCTCTATCAAATAAATAAATAAAATCTTAAAAGAAAAAAAAAGGTATGCCAAATGTAAATGCACCTGGTATTTAAGACATTTTAACATCAAAAATAAAATATTGCATATATATTGCCTGGAATAATATCAGAAACATGGTGGGTGCTTTATAGACTTTTGATGATGGCAATGAGATGATGAGAATGACCTACTTTAGCTATAGTCCAGATATGTTATCATGCTACCATGCTATCATGCTATCATGTTATGATGTTATGAAGCTATCATGTATGTTTTCTGTTAGTGTTTTTAACATCATCTTAATAGATACCTGTAATAACCGAATTCACTTTTTTTGAGTGTGTTGTATTTAGCAAAATTTTTCTTATATGTATTTGTCAAGATAGGGTAAGTTTTGTTGTACATATAACAATCTCCAAAATATTCTTGGTTTAACACAACAAAAATTTACGCCTCATTCTTGCAAAGTCAGCTGCAGGGCGAGATGGCCCTCTAGACAGTTGGTCAGGACTGCTTTTGCCTGGGGCACTCCCATATCCATGTGTGCTACCAGAGTCCTACCAGAGTCGTCACAGCAGGCAAAGAGAGAACATGAAAAATCATGCATTGGCTTTTGAATGCTTCCACCTAGAAGTGCCACATGGCCTTTCTATTCAGATTTCATTGGCCAAAGCAAGCCATGTAGCTACATCTAACCTCATGGAAATGGGCAAGTACCATCCTGTGACACAGAAGGAAATGAGAAAATGAAATATTAGCGAGCAGCAGTAACATCACCACACCTACATTATCTTATATGTCATTTCATCTTTCAAAGAATTCTATGAGGTTCAAAATTTTGGTAATCTTGTTTTGCAGATGAAAGAAAAAAGAATCAGAAAGGTGAAGTAACCTACCCACAGCCAGCCAACTAATAGAAATGGGCCGGCATTTGACCCCAGCCTTCAAACTCCATAGCTCTTATTTTTCCCATCCAATAGACATGATGAGTCTATGGCTGAGAGAGTGTGTTTAGGAACAGACTTCACATCACTTTGGGTTTTTTGCAGAGTCACCACCATATTGCCAAGTATGTAGTTGTACCTGAAACTGATGTCAGGAAGGGGCTGCTTACTATGTTGTTGCCGAGAAAGTTCCTAGGTGGAGTGGGAGAAAATGTGCCTAGGTCTCTGGAACACATGCACTGGCTGCTAAGGGTCTGAGTAGAATGAGTCTCTGTAGGTCTCCCCACTAAGAGACTGGCTTTCTAAGTGTCTTGTGGCACCTGTTCCACTCCCACAGCCTAGGATCCTGGAGATGAAGGAGTGCAGTCATTAGTTGACCTCTCTTGACCTTCCTTCAGGGGCCTGAAGGGTGCTTTCTACTTTACAGATAATGATAGCAGGTTCTTGAAAAGGTTCAGTCATTAGCCCAAGGTCAAAGAGCTAAGGGGGTTGGGGAGATCTCAGGACTCCACGAGCTCAGGGAGACTCTTTCCGTTTGCACCACAGGGGCTCTTGAAAGGGGCCCCACAAAATGCTTTGCCACAGACTTCGGAGAGCAGATAAGAGGTAGAGGGGGGGTTACACCCATCAGCTGGAAAGAGCCTGTTCTTTGCTGAAAATGGGGAGGAGTTAGTGACTATCTCATTAATTAGATAGCAGTGTCATTATCAGCCCCCAACAACTTTGAAATATTGAAAAGCAAATATGAGCCATTCTTCCAAAATTCCAAGACAGATCACCACGGCAGGGAAGTACCAATAAATGTGCACATGCACACACACACACACAAAACATGTAATCAAGGCTTTTCTCATGATCTCTTATGTTCCTAATCTCTTCATTACTCACTACTTTCTTAGAATAGCCACATGTGAAATGGAGTGTGCTTAAACAACAAATGGAAAGTGGAGAAAGAAATTACTTTTGTTGATGTTTGGGATTTTTTTATGGTTATGTATGATCTTAGTTTTTTTGTTTGGAGTAAAACCATAATTAGGGTGAACTTTTATTTTGATTTGTGCAAAGTAGTCCTACTACCAAAAATATTTCAGAAGCTCTCCACTTTACAATTTCTTATAGAATTGTGTCTAGGAAAATAGTTCTGGGTGGACTCCTTAAGAAAATTCATCTTCTCCAGGACTAAATCCCAGCATGCATTTCATTTCATGATTGCTAAGAGGTAATGAGCCTGGATTGTATGAGAGAGCATGTAGGAGAAGATAAGAAAAACTGCACACAGTTCTTGTTACTGGAGCCCAACAGGTGTGTGACGTCAACAGAGGAGAGAAGTCTTGCTGTAGGGCTGATGTCAAATCCCCCCACCCTGTTTCCGTTTCTTTGTTATTAATGATCATACACACAAGGGCCACCATGACAGTGTTCTCTTACATTGTATGAATACCTTCCTTGAGAACATGTGCAATGTAATGGGATAAATTCTATTACAGAGAGAATGTTTATGAGGAAAGAAACCTGCCTTTCTCAATGACTCAAATATTTGTACACTGAGGTACTGAGAACACCAGTGTATATGAAGCCATCTGAGGCAACGTAAAGCCCTTTATGGATTTCTATATATAAATAATTGACATGAAAACTGCACACCATTCTCCCATGTGTATTTAAGCAAATGGCCTAAGGGCCTTTTATTGGGCTGCTGCTTTGCTTGAGTTCTTCAGCAAATAGGCTGCATCTATATTCTTTTCTTCCTTTTTTCTTTTCTCCTTACAGCTTTCCTCCTTCCTTCTTTTCTTAAACAAATAATTACCGAGGGCTACTACGGGCCCTCCCCTCTTTTAGGCCCTGGGGAAACAGCCATGAACAAGGTGTAACTCTCTTCTCATGGAGGTAACCTTTGAGGGTGAAGGGGAAGCACAGCATCACATGTCTGAAGATCATTTTAGGGGGTGGGGAGTGCCGTGTGGTTGATGACTTAGGGCTTGGCAGTGGTGCCAGGTTGGTTAGTCAGGGAAGGAACCTCTGAGGAGTTTGCATTTGAAATGTGAGCCAAGACCACAAGAAAACCTGGGGAAAAAGGATCCCAGGAGGAGTGAAGAGCAGAAGCAAAGGCAGAAGGCAGGGGACAAGGTTAGTTGAGACCTGGAGCAAAGACAGGAGCAATGGCAGGGCCAGGATGAGGGGTGGGCAGGATCCATATCACATGGTGGTGTCCGCTGCTAAGGAATTCAGGTTTAAGAAGTTCTTGGTATAATGTTTTGTTTCAGCATTTTTTCACAATTTGGATTTCATCTTCTTAGCTCTACTTCCTCCAATTTCAAAAGCCAATACTCTCCCCTTCAGAACTGGTGTCCCTACCCCCCTGATGGTGGTGGCATCATTCTCTCCTTTTCTTCCCACCTCTCTGACTCTTTACCTCTTCTTCTTCACTGACTCTCTTCCTTTCTCTAAACACCTTCTCTGGGTGACCTCTTTTGAACCATGGTTTCTACACCATTAGTTCTCCAACCCAGTCTTGACTTCTCAGCTGAGCTTATGGGCCAGCTCCACTGGGAGATGTCCACTCTTTTCAGTGTCAACCTTTCCAATGTCCTCCTACTCCTAAAGGAGCTAGAGCTCCTGAGTGACCCTTATGCTCTGTCCTTGCTTCATCTCAACCATATACCTGCCTCTTCCTCCCAAGGCTGTGAGACACAAGTAGGGCATCTTGTGGGTTACTGTCACCAATCCAGCTCTTCCCCAGATGTAGCTTCATTGAAGAGCTTGTTCTAAGAATTTGGCCACCTCCAGTGTGTCAGATGGTGCCCTAAGCTCTGCACATGAAGGTGAATGGGACATCCTGGATTCACCCTCGAGGTGGAGGAAGTCCAAGATGAGGATGACAGAGTTTGGGACAACCAACAAGCACTCAGAGGAAATAAGTGAAAGTGAAAAATGTGCTTAAGATTTTTTAAAGGTCAAATTTTTTTAAAGACAGGAAAGTGAGCAAAGGTATGACTTGAAGGGATGGGGAGGAATAGAAAGCCCCTACGAGCAAGATGCTCAAATCTGATGGGTCCAGCAGCACAGATTTGCAGATAGTAAACTTCAAGACTCCTCCAAAGGTCTTTTGATCTGTACTACTTGGGATCAGAGTTGGAAATGTACAAGTTAAAGATGGTTAAGAAGACTATTCAAGAGAATTATTGCAGTGGGGTTTTGCAGTAGGAGGGGAGAGAGGGGGTTCAACTCCAAATACAAGGAAAAGTAGAGATTTATGCCTAAGGAACAGGGTAGGAGTTTGGTGGATGGAACATTTCTTGTCATATGTAGCCTAGAATTTCAGGGATATGGATGGCCATTTCTGGGCCCTGACACAATGTAGATAGATTCAACCAACACTTAAAGAATATCAAAAATAGGGGCGCCTGGGTGGCTCAGTCGTTAAGCACCTGCCTTCGGCTCAGGTCCTGGGATCGAGCCCCGCATCGGGCTCCCTGCTTCTCCTTCTCCCACTCCCCCTGCTTGTGTTCCCTCTCTCACGGTGTCTCTTTCTGTCAAATAAATAAATAAAATCTTTAAAAAAAAGAATATCAAAAATATGCAGGGTACTATGTCGAGTACTTCCACAGATTATTTGATTTCATCACACAAGTATCCATCCCTGTGATGTATCAGGATCCCATTCAAAATTGAGAACATTAGAAGTTGAAGAAGCAACCAGCCCACGGTCCTATCTCCGAATAAAAAGCCAGGAGTCAGGTCATCTGACTTCAGGTTCAGAAGTATTTCCATGGCTATGTAACTGTCAGTGCTGACCTTACTATTTGCCTGCCTCTGGGCCCTTTATCACTTTTAAATGGTAAGAAGGCACCCCAAACAACTTCAGTTCTCCACTCCTGCCCAGTAGGTATTTCAAATGAGAACTGTTTTAATCACTGTCAGCTTCACAGCCTCTACCATTGAAATGCATAAGACTCGCCCTTTTCATTTTACCTTCACATGTAAGAACAGATGCTGTAAGAAACAAAGGTGTGTGTGTGTGTGTGTGTATTTAGGCGTTTTGTTTCTCTGTCACACCATTCTCTTTCCCACCTGCCCCCTAGATTAAAAATAAATTCATAGTAAGCTTGAGAATGGAATTTTATTACAGGTGTGGTAAAACTGGACTGCCATCACCTGGTGGTCCAGCAAGGCTGGTCCTGCCTTCCACGGTGAAGGTGAACATCGAGGCACAATGTTAATGATTACCCAGGAAGGTCAGTTAAGCCTTCAGCTCTGACGTCTGTATAAAACAGCACTTTGGAGTCGGTGGGTAGCTGGGACAGGATTTCTTTGTCCATAAGCACCTAGCTCTGCACATTCACAAGCTGAGTTGCAGTAGCACTGGCTGCTTCAGGTAATGATGAACAGTGGGCAGGATGGGCACAAATCAAACCCTCCACCACGCCACTCCCATCCTCATAGGAGGTAGCCCTTTGCTCCCTTCTGGGAGGTGTGGTTCCTTGCCAGGCTTCTTCCCCCATCTACTTTACTATTTACTATTTACTATCACTGCTTTAAGTGCAGATGCCCTTGAGGAAGGTAACACATTGACCTAAATTGAGGTGATGGTTCCCAGAGGATTAGGCCTCAGGTTCTGAGCCTTTGGAAGCTGTTGTCCACCTTTCTGCATCCAGATGGCAATGAGTCCATTAAAGAAGGTCTGGCAGCACCGGGATGAACTGCTAGGAGTCTTTAAGGTAAAGTTTAAGGCAGTGCATAATAAAATAGAGACGACTTCAATGTGATTGGAGGAACATAATACACATTTCGCTGGAAAGAATTTGAGAGGCAGAAACACAGAGCAGACATTTAGGCACTGGCATCAAGAGGAGACTGGGAATGCCAACCCTCTTAGAGCCCCTTTGCTGTCCTTCGTAAATACAGTGACACCGTCTCGGCCTGCTACGGCCAGTGTGTCACTGGTGTTTTCCTTAGAGCATCACTTTCTCTCCTAAGTTGTCTGTAGCGCATCCAACACAGCATGACCAGCAGGAGAAAAATGAAAGCAATGTGATTTTTATTCATTTATCCTCAGGAACAAAGGTCACCCTTGGTAACTGTTCTTTCTTAAGACAGCTTGTGTATTCACAATGACTTGTGACAGTCAGCCAGAGCCTTAATGTAGACCTTCCTTTTACTGAGGAGTACTCCCCCAAAGGCTCTGCATTAGCCTCCTTCACTACAGGGCAGATAAAGGAGTTGTCATACTGAATCATGCCCAGAGAACAGACATCCTATCAAGTACATGAATTTACACTGGCAAGGAAGACTAGCAAAGCTCCATCGCACCGGTTTTTTTACCCAATGCCTTTTTGTTCTTGCATAAAGAAAAGGAGGCTCTCCCCTGCTCCATTATTACCCCTGGCCCCACAACCTGCCTTATGAACTTGCATGGATGCCTGGAGGTTCTTCTTAGATGACGGTGGGGTGCAGGGAGAGTGGGGAGATGTATTTAATTAGAAGACTAGGGACTGGAATGGAGAGATAAGTGAGGGCATATCCAGAGGCTGCTGGAGAGTCTGGGGTTGATAGAGCCTCAGGCAGGCTGCCAGGGAGATTCCAGCTTCCAAAATAGTGCTGGCACTCTTGGTTGGCATACACAGGCGTACCTCAGAGATATTGGGGGTTTGGTTCCAGACCACCGTAATAAAACAAATTGATTTTTTTTGTCTCCCAGTGCATATAAAGTTATGTTTATACTGTACTGTAGTCTATTAAGTGTGCAATAGCATTATGTCTGAAGAAACAATGTACATTCCTTAATTAAAAATTACTTTCGGGGCGCCTGGGTGGCTCAGTCGGTTGAGCATCTGACTCCTGGTTTCTGCTCAGGTTGTGATCTCATGGGTGGGGTATTGAGCCCTGGATGTGGCTACCCGCTCAGCAGGGAGTCTGCTTGAAAGATTCTTTCCCTCTGCCTCTCCCCTCACTAACTTTCTCTCTCTCTCAAATAAATAAACAAATCTTTAAAAAAATAAAAAATACTTTATTGCTTAAAAATGCTAACCATCATCTGAGCTTTCGGTGAGTCATAATCATTGATATCAGATCACCATAATGATATAATAATAATAATAATAATGAAAAAGCTTAAAATATTGGGAGAGTTACCAAAATGTGACACAGAGACACAAATTGAGCAAATACTATTGGAAAAATGCCTCTGAGTGACCCATTTGCTTCAGGTTGCCACAGACCTTCAATTTATAAAAAACACAGTATCTGTGAAGTGAAATAAAACGGGGTATGCCTGTACTCCAAGAGAGAAAAAAAATCAGGCAGATTCTTCAAATAGACTAAAAAATATATTATTTCTATCCCTCTTCTAATTCTGCCTTTACACACTTGGGAGGCAGATAGGCCAACAGACAAACATCTTCAGGATTTGGGGGAGGAGATAATTGCTTCCGGCTCCTTTGGTCTGTTGTCCTCACCTACATGGAAGGCAGAGCTGGCCAGTCTGTACCCACCCATTTTGCCCTTCATTCATTTAATCAAAATTCACTAGAACCTCCCCAGAGCCCCAGACACTTTGTAGCTGCTGGTGACATATCAGTTAACATGGAAATATTCCCTGCACCGCTGGAAGGCTGGGACCCAACGCTAACCCGGAAGGAGAGCTAAGTTAGAGGAGAGGGGACCCAAACTAGCCTCAGAACTTAAGACTGCCTTGGGAAGGAGAAACTTGGGTCAAGTTCTGTAGGATGGGTGGGCCTTGGCCAGGATTCTTGACAGGGAAGATCTTTCCAGATGCAAGAAAACTTTTTAAAGGCAGGATGCAGCTTGCATGAGGATGTGACAGGCCAGTCACCAGTGTATAGACTTCCACATTTTTCTTCCATCATAGTACAAAACCCTGATGTCACCTCTTAGCCACCATGGCTTTGAGGGCATAATCAGATGCCACAGCAAATTATCCACCTTTGCCCCTCAGTGACCCCAGCCTGGGCTTGGGACAGTGTGAATACCTGTGCAACCCTCTGTGCTTAGGTCCAGCATGAGTCTCCTTTTGGGTCAAATCCATTCAAACAAGGAGGAAATAATTTCCTGGTGAGCTGCCTGTTTTGTTATGTGTGGCAGCCACTGTACCTAACTTAGATACCATCTAAACTCCCAACCCAATGCAAGACAGGGCATGGCAAAATATCTCAGTTTAGGGGGCAGTGGGACTTGGACCCAGGAAGGGAGCAGGCAGATGAGGGGGCAGAGCTGGGCTTACTTGGAGAACAGGTGGGGTCTATGGAGCTATACTCTGATGCCCTGATGCTCAAGGGAGATTAGGGGTGTGAACTAGGTTTGAGTCATTTGATCTATTTATTAATTGGAGAATTAAGGAAGTTCTTGCAGCTAAAATGAGTTGAGTGAGAAGTAAAGAAATTACAGATCCGACCTGAGATAACCAGTATTGAAGGGAAGGCAGGAGAAGAGAAACCTCACAAGAGAAAAGAGAAAGGAAGGGAGGGGTGGCGGTACTGGGGAGGGGAGACAGAGAGAGAGGAGGTAAGGAGAGAGGAAGAAAAAGAAATGCAGGTATCCCCCATTTTTTCAAAGTTCATACTGGGCCACTTTGTTTTCACAAAAGAATTACATTAGTACCATTTTCACTAACCAAAAGAAATCCGAAGAGGATTTTTGCTTTTACGAAAAAAGGTGAAAAGCAAAAATAGCATTCAGTGTTGGTTTTGCAGTGAGTCATCATAGAGGTACCATGCACCCTGGGCACTGCTAAGCTCCTTCCCCTGGGAACTCCACTCAGCATGAACCCACCACAGCTTTGACCAGTGTCTGTGAGCATCTGTGCTTTATCTCGGTATATTTTATGCATCCATTAACGAAATGTGTCCTAAGGTATCAGAAAAGCCTCAGAGACATTATTTTGGGGGTCTGGGAGTGCTCAAAATTTTTTTTCATATAAGTGAAAGGTAATTGTTTCTTTGCTTTACCCCATTGCAGTTTACCAAAGTTTTCATAGAACGCTTTGCTTTCCGGATAGCAGGGGAAACCTGTAGCTGGAAGGGAGGATGCAAATAGCTAAGGGAAGTGGTCCAGGCTGCAGAGAAGTCATGTAGCTAAGGAAAAGGGAGCATTCCCTGGATTTAGAAACACATGGGTCATCCACAACCTGGGAAAGGCCATTCGTTTGTTTTAGCGTTGGCAGTGGGCCGACGTGTGAACAGCAGTTAATCTGTGAGGGAGAAGGGAGACAGGGCCATAACCAAAGGAAGTCATGGATTTGGGACAGTTTTTGTTATTTGTTTTTAATATTGTATGGACTTGGATATGTTAAAATGCTATTGGGGGACAGAAAAAAGAGATGAGGGGAGACTGGCGAAATCGGAGTCAAGTCTGGAGTTTAGTTCATAGTAACAGACCAATGTCTTCAGTCCCTTAATTTTGACAGGCATGCCCCTGTGATGTAAGATGTTAGCATCAGGGAAAGTGGGGTGAAGGGTACGCGGGAACTCTCTGTGCTATTTCTGCAACTTTCCCGGAAATCTAAACCAATTTCAAAACAAAAGTTTATTTTGAAAATGAGCTATTGGGAAGTTGCCTCTAATAAGAGACCAAGAAGAGAGAAAGGAGCAAGACCAGTAGGAACGCAGGGCCACGAGCAGACGGAGGAGGGAGGTCTGGGCAGAGAGACAAGTGCATTTATAGAAGTGGGAAGTTCAAGGCCATCTCTAGATGGCATCTTTCTCTGACAAAGGAAAGGTCCTATCGTTGGCTAAATTGAGGGAGGAAGGAAATGGAAGATTTAGACAGTGGAGATTCTTTTAAAAGCCACAGAATATAATGGGACAGAAAGAATGCCTGGGGCAATGTGGAGAATATCTGAGTGCCATGGGTGGCTTTTAGGAACTTTATTGTTTGCCGATTACTGATACTCTATTCTGCCACTTAAGAATATTCAGGCATTGGTTGTATAGACCACAGTCCAAGGTGCTGTTGTCAGATTGTCGACTGACTCAATTCTAATGAAAAAGTTCACTGAAAGTAGCTTTTAGAGAAAAGCAGCATTATTTACATTAGCCATACGATGGGAGCAGCCCAAGAGCCCATCAATCGATGAATGGATAAAGAAGATGTGGTCTATATACACAATGGAATGTTACTCAACCATAAAAAGGAATGAGATCTTGCCATTTGCAACGACATGGATGAACCTAGAGGGTATTATGCTAAGTGAAACAAGTTAGTCAGAGAAAGACAAATACCATATGGTTTTACTCATATGTGGAATTTAAGAAAATTAATAAACAAAACAAATGAGCAAAGAAAAAGAAAAAGAGAGAGACAAACCAAGAAACAGACTGTTAACTATAGAGAACAAACTGGTAGTTACCGGGGGGAGGTGGAGGGGGATAGGGGAAATGGGAGATGGGGATGAAAAAGTACATTTATCATGATGATGAAAAAATAAAATAAAATGATAAAAAATAAATATAGTCAATTATAGATTGACTAATGTCTAATGAGGGTGAGCTAAACTTTCAATTGTCTAGATTCATAGTAACTGGTACAGAGTGCATCTATTAAACTTCACTAAAACTGTGGGTTTGAGGAAAGTTAAATTAACGCTCATCATCCCTTGCTTTCCTCTTTGGCTCTGAGTAGTTCTGACCCAACCACACTTAGAGGGACCCCCCGCCGCCCAACCTCCCCAACATCCTACCCAGGCAGTGTTAGTCACTTTCTTCACTGAACACCAACATTTATGTGCTTCAATGAGAAGTCACATTATCTCATTGCATTGCAATCACATGTTTATTTAATACTTTGTAGGTAGAATAAAATAAATACATCATACCTTTCAAAAGCTCAATATAAAAGCACTTCCTTGTAAAAGTTACTAGAAGTGGTGCCTGGAGAGTTTGTTACCCATGTAGCTTAAAACCATATCCTTACACCCTAGTAAAGTAGAATTGGAAATCTTTGGCTTAATATTCCTTTTTTTCCCCTCTCTCTCTCTTCTTATAGAATAGAATATGTGTATACTAGTGGGACCCTAAATTTTAACATTTAAAAAATTTAGGTCATACTTCCAGTTCATTTTAGTATGTTAATGATCGTGTGGTGGCTATCATGCCCAGATTAAGCAGGAAATACTGGAGGAAAATGCAGATAAAGACAGCATTGCACAGAGACCCTAAAATTAATTCAATATGCAGAATGAAAGTTGTTGAATTGCACTTTCCAAAACCACTGTTACTTACCAAAAAGGAGCCAGTATGATTTCAATCCAGCCAGTGGCTAGATCAGTAGGGCTCCCAGGACAGGGGGATACATAGATCCTTATTTCTCCCTGTAAAATTCTTAAGAGTGCTTTTCCTGTGAGAGTACTTGCAACAAGCCTACAGTCTGGTCAAAGGAGAACAGTAGAAACAGGAAGTGGAGATTCTGGCTTGCCCAGAAGCGGGGGCAAGGAACAGGTGTATTTGAGAGCCTCGACCCACAGAGAGAAAGCGGGGCAGCAAGACTGAGTAGCAGATTGGAGACTGTGTGTGAGTGGTAAATGACTTGAGTTTTAGCTGTGAGATGTTCTTTCCTAGAGCTTGTCTGTCACAGCTAATAGGAAAGGTCAACAAAAAAGAGCCAGCTAGAGAGTCCCAAGGAGGTAACACAGGACTCTCCGCAACTGTCCACCCAGCTGTCACTGACAAGTGATGTCTGGCACCTGCTCCCGAAGCTCATCCCAAGTATGATCAACAAGAGAGGATGAAGAGGCCTATTCCATTGCCTAAAGCTAAGGAGGCCTGTGACTCTCTCTTGCCTTTGGTGAGGTTTGATCACTTGACTACTCTGTTTTTAGGTTGAGGTGTGTATTATGTATACCTGTATAGATAATGTGTACATATAATCAGCTGGATCAGTTTTAGTTTGAATATTTTTAAATAGGATTTATTTTTTTCAATTGAGAGACAATATGCTTTTTTTTTTTTTTGAGAGAGAGAGAGTATGCTTACGTGAGCTGGGGGAAGAGGGTGGTGTAGAGGGAGAGGGAGAGAGAGAATCTCAAGCAGACTCCCAGTTGAGCATGGAGCCTGACTCGGGGCTCCATCTCACGACCCTGAGATCATGACCTCAGCCAAAATCAAGAGTCGGACTGTCAACCAACTGAGCCACCCAGGCGCCCCTGGATATGCTTTTTATCCTGCAATTAGAGAAAAATCCTAAGAGGCTAAGGAGAAATTGGCTCATCTCATCCAAGTGAAAAGTAAATGGAAGAACAACCAGCTGTAAATGGATCTTGTCATAATAATGTAGCATAACTGACCCTTGGCCAGTCCCTTCAGGAAGCTGATTTAAGCCATGGTAACCTTTGCATATGGTCTGCTCCAGTGCTGGGTCATGGCTGAGACCCCTTGGGAAAGTCACCATTCCCACTGTGGCTTCAGCAGGAAGGCCACCTGAGTCCTTCTCCATCGCAGACCTACTGCCATTATGAGGCTGCCACCAGCTTCCACTCATGACAAAGACAGCTAGGTCCAGAGCGCTCCTAGCATTGGATGGAATATGAATAACTTTACATTCCATATATATAGTGGTAGTTTTGTGATCTTCAGGAAGCTAAAGAAAAATGTACAGTCAGTGTCAATAACAGCATCCAAACCAAATGCCTTCAGAGGGCAAGTTTTCTTTCTTTCTTTTTTTTTAAAATTATATTCAATTCGCCGCATATAGTACATCATTAGTTTTTGAGGGCAAGTTTTCTGAGAACAGATGTTGGGACAGTTGCCTTTGCACCAGTGGGGCTGCTACAGAGTCAGAGCTGGGTCCCTGAGCTTAATTAGAAGCCACCCCATACAGTCTGACAACCCCTGGGAGTTGAAGCCAGGTCTTGGAGAAATAAGGGAGCAGGGCTGTGTGGTCTCAGTAACTGATGGAAATGACTCACTTCTAGTCTATCATGCTGAGAGAAATAGAAATGACTCCTCCTCCCCCTATTATTTAGTGTTTATTGTACTTGGTTTGGGACCATTTGGGTGAAGATTAAATGTCATTGCATAGTAATATGGGAATCCCTAACCAAATGTCAAATGTCAGCCATGTATGTTTGAAGCTAGAGTCACAACCTTTGTAAAATGTATTCACTTACCTTGGCTACAACCACCATCCACTAAATCCCTAATAGACTATGGTTATGTAGGTTCCTTTACTCATTCATCAGATGTTCATTCACACTTACTGAGTGCTCAGGCACCGTCCTGGGCTCCAGGAGCAAATGACAATGTTTACTAACCCAAGACTTCAGTCCCAAACCTGATTTTTCTGACACTGGCAAACAGAGTGGACCTGAATCTGGAGGAGTCTCTGTGACAAGACTGGAAAGACCAAAACTTCTGCCCCCTGCCTCCTTGCCTCTTGACAGCCTAGTTCCTACATGGCTTCTCCAGGGCAGAACACTTTCTAGAGTTTGCTGAGCTCTCAGAAGCAGAGAGTTTCCTGGGACATGTCCAGAATGAAAGAGTTTCCAAGAAAGAGCAATCCAGGGCTCTGTCCTCCAAGAGAAGACTCCAAATGGAGTGACCTTAAAGAGGCCTTGCCACATGGACCAAAAGTCATTAACCCTACTCCACATTCAACAACTCTAGCACAGGAAGGTACTTGGTTTTGACCCTGCCTCATGCAGTGCTCCCACTAACATGGCCATTTCTGCCTTGATCCACTTTAGGGAGGATTCACATGAGGAGGAGAGGGCCTACATGTTCTCTTCCAGGATCTCACTTGGGCCAACCTTGGGGATGCAGATTCAGGTGTGGCAACTGGACCCTTTCTCTGTTAGCCTCTTTCCACTTTGTCCCACCCTATCCTCTCCTTTGGGAAGGTCCCTGACTGGCTGGATTGCTAAAGTGCACTCTCTTTCTGGACCTATAACATTTTGCTTTGAAGGCACCTTGAGCTTTTTGGCCGACCGCAGAATTCACTGGTCTCTCTGAGGTCTTTCAGGTTAATACTAAAAATGAGTCATCAGACCCCTTTAGAGTCATCCTTAGAATAATTAAACATCAAGCTTGCAAGAACCTTTGAGAACATTAAAGCTGATTGTCTCCTCCATCCCCCTATTTGTCGCTTAAATCACTTTCCAAGAGGTAGTGATTTGGCTTCTTTTATTTTTTTTATTTTTTAAAGATTTTATTTACTTATTTGAGAGAGAAAGAGAGAGAAAGTAACTGGGAGGGAGAGGGAGAGAGAATCTGAAGCAGACTCTGAGCTGAGCACAGAGCCCCATGCAGGGCTCGATCCCACGACTGTGTGACCGTGACCTGAGCTGAAATCAAGAGTTGGACACTTAACAGACTGAGTGACCCAGGCACCCCTGATCTGGCTTCTTTTTGAACACAGTCAGTGGTGGCGACTTTTCTACCTTAAGAAGGCCCAATCCACTGATAGCTCTAATGTAAGTTCTGTTGTTTTGGGAACCCAGTTTCAGTGTATACTTGTTTCCATTTTAATGACAATGCACCTTCATCTTTATGGAGGACCATTTTAGCAACTGGCGCATTTGTCTCTGGTGAAGTGCATGTGTTAGGATTCCTGCACCCCACAGGAAATTACTGATTTCTCTAAGGCATTGGGTCAGAAAGACAGAACACTCCTTCTCGGCAGCTGGAGTCCAAAGCAGTCAACTCTGGGCTCTTTTTTGGCCCAATTTTCTGATCCAGTGAGCAGATGCCATCAGACAGAGCATTTTGGTTTTTCCTGGCTCCGTCTGCTTGAAAGATTTAGTTTGAGATGCATGCACCTTGTCGTCACTTCCTTCTCTCGTGGTTGGAATAGTGTTGCCTATTTGCTGTTTTATAGATATTTCATGCATAGTGCAAGGAGACCTCTTAAACTTTGCCAGGGAAATCAGAGTCCAGGTGCCAGAATGTTCAAATAGCCTCTGTTTAAAATATGTGATATTTTGAGATGGGTGCCTAGCATAGTTTTTGTGGAGTTCAGTGATTTTCTTCTGGGGGGGTGCCTACAGAAGAGCAGATTTTCCCAGCTGGCTGTTTGGTTACAGAGACATGCCTGTTCCTTGTCAGAACAGGTGCCAAGGCATTCGGTTTATAGCTCTACTCCTAACTTGTTATTAGCTAAATGTTGTTATTTGCCAGGTTGTGACTATGTGTATCCTTGACTCAAGAGATGAGAACATCAGAATTTAACAGGTACTAAAGACTCTGAGGGGGTTATTTTAACGACAGAAGTTGCTAAAAATATGTCTGGAGGGGACAAAGTAAAGATAAACAGACAAAACTAAGGGTGCTACCTACAATAACAAAAATATCATAAACTAGGTTGGCTTATAAAGAGCAGAAATTTATTGCTCACAGTTCTGGAGGCTAGAAGTCCAAGATCAGGGTTGCAAAATACTGACTTCCCCTTGTGTCCTCACATGGCAGAAGGGGCAAGGGAACTTTCTTGGGCCTCTTTTATAAAGACACTAATCCTATTAATGAGGGCTCTGACCTAATCACCTCCCAAAGACCTGACCTCCTAATATCACCACCTTGGGGGTTAGGATTTTGGTGTATGAATAACAGAATAAGCAACAATACTTTTGAAAATAGTGTAAAGCACTTATTTTTGATGCAGACTATCAGGTAAACTGAGTAAGTCTTTTTAAAATAAGAACCCTGCCCAGAATAATGAGAACAGCATACTCTGGTAGGCTGAATCATGATCTGTACAGATGTCTACACCCTCATCCTAGAACCTGTGATTGTTAGTATATATGGCAAAAGGGACTTTGCAGCTATGTTTAAATGAGGGATTTTGAGAGGGAGAGATTATCCTGGATTATCTGGGTGAGCCCTAACTGTTATGTTGACAGTTCTATAAGAGGGAGACTGAGGGAGCTGTGACCATACAGAGGATGTGCAGACATGGGTGATATGCTTTGAAGATGGAGGGAGGGGTTACAAGCCAAGGAATACAGGTGACCCCTAAGAGCTAATAAGCAAGGAAATGGCTTTTCCTCCAGAGCTTCGAGAAGAAACCAGCCCTCCTGATACCTTGACTTTAGCCCAGTGAAACTGATTCCAGCTTCTGACCTCTACAGCTGGGAGATAATAAATTGGCATTGGTTTAAGCTAAGTGTGTGGTATAATTTGTTACAGCAGCAGTAGGAAAACAATACACATACCTTCATGTACTTTTTTCTGGTGATCAGAGGAAAGTTAAAAATCTTGGAGCCTGATCAGAGAAAATTAATTACCAGAGAGACCAAATGGAAAATTCTAATCATGAACATAAGGTGTGCTAAGTGAATTAAGAAACGTCTGCATGAGAAGAAACTGTAAGATTGTTTAGTACCTTACATTGTAAGAGGAAGGTGTAAAGATGATACACATTTTGTGACAAAGCGAGACCAGAGAACAGTGGTAGAATCAGAGTATTTCAGAAGGAAAGTGACCTTGAAGGTCCAAATTCTTCAACTTTACCTTGAATGTCACTTTGTTCATCCTTCTGTACTGAGGATGAAAGAATTTGGACATGGAGAGCTTCAGGAAATAGTCCAAAGTTACACAACCAGGCCACTGTGAGCTGGGACCACACTTCTGCTTCCTGACTCCACATCCCTCCAGGGACTTCGTTCCTGATCCATGACATTTGAAAGTTTGCAAATAACCTATAATGAAAGGAAAAATGCTATAGATGAGTCAGTGCACAGTGCTCAGTAATAGTCACCACGTCTTCATTATTCTTGTCTTCATTATAACTGTTACTGGATCTGAAAAAGGGAGTGGCAGGACATTATTGCCCTTTGCAAATGCTACTAAATCAGGGTATGAAGTTGGGCTGTTAGGGGAAAAGTGAATAGCAAAGAATTTTGAAATATTCTTCAAATTTAGACATTTAAAAAAGCAGATTTACTGAGAGAAGACTTTTTTTTAATCCAGTAGGCACAATAGCATTATTCTGAGAGATATGGAAACTTGACATGTTTTTCCCATTCTCTTGACCTGAAATGTCTTTGGGGTAAAATATCCCCCAAGTTTTTGGCCCCCAAAATGTTAAAATTATTTAGAAATGTGGAAGAAAGAGAAGGAGAGGGAGAGCCAGAAGAAGAGGAGGAAGAAGAGGAGGAGAAGTAGAGTCAGTGGTAGCAGAAGGAGAAGGAAAAGAAATGGAAGGAAACAACTTACAAAGAATGGTATGGCCCACTCTCTTTCTTCTCCTCCAGCAAACACAGGCATGTGCCCATTCAACAATGTTTATGATGCTGGTGCCAGGCCTTGGGTCAGGCCCTGGGGAGGCATCCATGAGCAAAACTGCTGCAGCTTCTCTCCATTTACCTGCAATAAATCACAGACATGGTAAGAGAAGCTAGACACTAAGTCCTTCCTTCTTCTCCCACCCCACCTCCTCCCTACCTTTTGCCAGGATCAATATCTTCTGACTGGCTCTGGCTTTTTCCAGTTTGTTTAATCATTTTCTAAGTTTTTGAAAGAAGTTCTTGAGTGAATTGTTGCTTAACATTAGCCTTGATGCTGTTTCATGTTTCATAGGCATAAGCATTGTCTTCTCAGGAGCCCTGGAACAGTCTTTCAGAATTTGTCATCTCTGATGGCAACGCTGCCCTTGCCTAGCCCTGGAGTGAAAAAGCAGAAGGAACCCTGGGCGAGTTTAACCGGCTCAATTAATGTCTGATTCCTCTCTATTTCTAGCTGTGTGAACTTGGGCAAGTTATTGAATATCCCTAAGCCTAGGGCTTGGGATTTGAGGAGGGCCCATAAAATAGCACTCCTCTTTTCTGCCTGAGTTGTTTTTTCTTAACTTTATTAATTTATTTCCTAGAGAGAGAGAGAAAGTGGGGGAAGGTGCAGAGGGAGAGGGAGAGAGAGAATCTCAAGCAGACTCTGTGCTGAGCAGTGAGCCCAACACGGGCCTCAATTCCATGACCCCGAGATCATGACCTGAGCCAAAATCAAAAGTTGGATGGTCTGGGATGCCTGGGTGGCTCAGTCGTTAAGCGTCTGCCTTCGGCTCAGGTAATGATCCCAGGGTCCTGGGATCAAGCCCTGCATCGGGCTCCCTGCTCCGCGGGAAGCCTGCTTCTCCCTCTCCCTCTGCCCCTGCTTGTGCTCTCCCTCTCTCACTGTGTCTCTCTCTGTCAAATAAATAAATAAAAATCTTTATAAAAAAAAAGAGTTGGATGCTCAATGGACTGAGCCACCCAGGTGCCCCTCTGCCTGAGTTTTGATCAGTTGAGAATTGAAACAAAGTGGTAAAGCAGATGGGTGTCAAAGCAACACCTAAGTTCTGGATAAAGATGATACAGGATTATTTGGCTTATATCTTCAGGCTGGGAGACTGTCTGGTATTGAATCTCAGAATGTGTCTACTTACCCACACCTCATCACAGCAGCACTGGACCCAGCCAGCCTCCTCCCCCTGAGACATAGCCTGCTCCTGGGCAAGCAGGGTAAAACCTGTGCTCAGGCACATCAGTCCTCAGGAAAGAGAAGGAAGAAGGGGCGGATCCAGACAGGCCTAGTGTCTCTTCCCTGCCTCTTAATTAGCCTGAATCACCTCTCCTCTGCATGGCCAGGTGAGGGATGGGGCATAGGGGGAAGGGGTATTCACAAACCAGGAGAGTAACCATTGTAGTTTCCTGCACATAGAAGGAAGCAGAAGTCGACAGAAATCTAATACCTGAGTTTCTCATCTTTAAAATGAGGTTAATACTCATCTCCCAGGGATATGATGACCATGAGGCACCTAGGAAATACTCCCTATTGAAGTACCTGAAAAATTGTTACCTGCCTGTGTCCCTTCCCCACTCCCTCTGCTCTCCCTGTTTTCCTTCAATCCCTCTCTTTCTTCCTCTCTGTTTAGAGGAACTTATTTGAGAAAGGAATTTCTCCTATTTATTTTAACTGCCTGGAAATTTTTACTCCAAATTTATTTCTGCTCTAGCAATAGTACCATTTTCTCTTAACTGGCTTTCCCTAGCAAGTCACAAGAAAGGTGTGTGTGTGTGTGTGTGCGTGTGTGCGTGTGTGTGTGTGTTTAGCCAAATGTTATCCGTAAGTTAAGGTTCTCCTCTTGTAATACTACTGATAATTATTTTTTTAAAGATTTTATTTATTTATGTGAAAGAGAGAGAGAGCACGAGCTGGGGGGTGGGAAGGGGCAGAGGGAGAGGGAGAAGCAGACTCTCTGCTGAGCAGGGACATGGGGCTCCATCGCAGGACTCTGGGATCATGACCTGAGCCGAAGGCAGATGCTTAACTGACTGAGCCACCCAGACGCCCTGATAATTATTTTATTTTATTTTTATTTAATTTTATTTTTTTAAAGATTTTTCTTTATTTGACAGAGAGACAGCGAGAGCGGGAACACAAGCAGGGGGAGTGGGAGAGGGAGAAGCAGGCTTCCCGCGGAGCAGAGAGCCCGATGCAGCACTTGATCCCAGGAACCTGGGATCATGACCTGAGCCAAAGGCAGACACTTAACGACTGAGCCACCCAGGCGTCCCCTGATAATTATTTTATTTAAGGTGTAACATGGAAATCATCTGAGAATTAATGTTGTATAAAACTTCTAATAAATTAGAGATAGAATTTTGAGGCATCAAAACCAAATTTTACTAAGAAAGAAGGATGGTACCATGCTGAGATGCTCATATGTGATCCACAGTGAGTATGAGTTCACGAAAGTAAAATCCTAAGGAAGATAAAATGGTGAGGCACTAAGCTTTGGGGCAAAGCTTTTCAAGATGGGATTTACAAATCCTCTATATTTTGCCAGAATAAATACTTCTGAATGTTTTCTTGCTTTGTGTCCCCTGAATGTCACCTGTTTTTGGTATCGTGGGTTTTGTAGCACAGATGCAGGTATAAACAGATGTGTTGTTCTGGCCTCTGGAGACTATGAACTCTGTATTCAGGCTTAGTTCTGAAACTAGTGTGCAATCGACCAAATGTCACATTTTAAGACTGGGAACTCACATATGAAAACGAATATCATGATAACCACTAATTAAATGGTAAAAACAATTTTTTTAAACCATAAACCTGCATAATCCAATCACCGAGGACTGGTGCTGCTGAACATTAAGGCAGATGCAGCAACTGGTTCCCAGCAAACCAGCCACACGAGTTCCTGGCATGGTGTCTTGCTCTCTGTTTAAAAGCATCACTTAAAAGAAAAAAATGGTTCAACTGTCTACCTTTGTAGGCGTAGCTGGCTTTTGCATAGTCATCAAGCAATCCAGTGCCTCTTTGAGACACTGTGCTTTTGTATTTCGCAAACAAGCCACATCTGGAATCTCTTGCCGAGCTGCACAGGGTCCCATGGGAGCAGGTTAAGCTTGGGAGGGCCACGATCCAGATCTACATGGTTGCCAGCTCTTCATTTTCGAAACAAATGACACATTCTAGTTGAAATCGTTGCCTTGAAAACCAGATACCTGATAAAGTAGCTTCCCAGAAATTGCAGTGCAATTCTAGTTTTCATTATCCTGATAGAGCTTTCTGTTCACAAGTGGCCACGTATTTAGTGGTCAGTTTGTTTGTTTATTAATTGATTTATAAAAATGTATACAGTTTAAGTTAGTAAGTAGTTATGCCTACTATGTGCCGGCATTATTCTAGGTCCTGGGGATAGAGTATTGAACAGGACATAAGAAGGTCCTTGTTCTCGTGGAACTTAAGAGCCTTCAGGTGTAGAAAACAGTCAATGAACCATGAATTACACACACATACACACACAATGCTTGCCATGTGTCAAGCTCCCAATAACCTTATGAGGTAGCTACCATCATCATCTGCACTTGATAGAGGAGAGAATGGAGGTCCTTGCCACTCAAGGGCTCACACAGGTAGTAAGGAACTTGAACACAGGTGTGGTGGAGCTTCAGACTCCCATTTTTTTCACCTCACATGGAAAATTGAAATATGGTGAGGCAAGAGCCCCTGAGTGGCCCTTTAGGATTGAGAGGTCTTAGCAGGCTTCTCCACCTGAGGAGCTGACCTGTCAGCAGAGGTCTGAATAACAAGAAGTCAGCTGTGCAAAGCCCGGAGCACAGAACAGAATGTGCAAAGGCCCTAAGGCACTAACAGCTCAGCACGATGGAGCACCAAGAAGGTGGCCCAGTGTGGCTAGCAAGTCGGAGGGAAAGAACACAAGATGAGGGGTTTATGCAAAGGCCAAAATCAGATAAGGCTTTTAAGCTAAGAAAAGGAGTGTGAACATTTTTTTTTAAAAAATTGCTATGCCCCCCAAAATAAAACAAACTTGAAAATACAAAAACCTTTCATTTGTTGTTGGTTATTCATATAGTTTCTCTTCATGGCTAAGCACTATGAAGTCTGCACCAGTGAGAAAGGAAAAAAATGGGCACACTGAAATAAGGCATTTTATTTATGTATTTATTTATTTTTAATATTTTGTTTATTATTTATTTGAGAGAGTGCACAAGCAGGGGAAGGGGCAGAGGGAGAGAGAGAGCATCTCAAGCAGACTTCTCTCTGAGTGTGGAGCCTCCTGTGGGGCTTGATCCCATGACCCTGAGATCATGAACTGAGCCGAAATCAAGAGTTGGATGCTTAACTGACTGAGCCACCCAGGTGCCCCTGACTAGGGCATTTTAAAACCAACCCCTGGATCTTTCAAAATGAATACAGAAAGATGTCACAGAAGCCTGTGACGTCTGCTTCCACGTCATCTTACATAGTCATTATCTGAACATTCCCACCAGATACTGGTTGGCATTCCTAGTGCATGGTGGAATGCCTCATAAGAGCAGTTGTTCTGCATCGTACACTCTCTGCTATCAGTTCTACGGCAGACGTTTTCTCACATTTGAATGTTTTTGAAATTGGTTTGCATCTTGCAATCAAGACGTGTATGTAGATGCCACCAAAATAACTGTCAGAGTCTTTTAGAAGTTGCAATTTCTGCAATCTTGCTGGGCAGTATGAAAATTGAGCTCTTCACAGTTTCAGCAGAAGCCAGAGTCGGTGAAATAGATCCTTCCGGTGTATGCATGGCTCCTTGGGAAGGAGTTAGACACTTAAGGATGTTCCGCCTTTTTCTTCATTACACTTTAGCTCTGTCTGATTCCTGCAAGTTAACTCAGTGTGAAGATGGTGTTCCTAAAATTAAAGCCTGGATTCCATGCCTTCAACAGTCACTTGCCCTGTGTGCTTCACAGCCATCCATGGCCCCTTGGGATTGACCCTGTCCTTCCCCAGATGTGTCCCTCCCTTTGTTCTCTGAAGGATCCAGCCAATTATATGGAACTTCTGCTTCAAATACTTCACTCTCTTTTTCAAAATTAAAAGACAAATAAGATGTCTTAAGTCTGGGGGGGAGCATCATTGCATAGAATGTAGCAGCAGGGGGTGCCTGGGTGGCTCAGTCGGTTGGGTGTCTGCCTTCAGCTCAGGTCATGATCTCTGTGTCCTGGATTCAAGCCCCACATCAGTTCCCTGCTCAGCCTGGAGTCTGCTTCTACCTCTCTGTCTGTCCCTCCCCCCCGTTTGTGCTCTATCTCTCTCCCCGTCTCTAAGTAAATAAATAAAATCTTTAAAAAAAAAGAATGTAGCAGCAGAATATTATACTAAATGCTTTTCTGTACTTTTCCATAGTCCTTATTTCTAGGCTGTGAGATAACCCACTCTGCCTACTCCTATTAGGTATCACTTATAACAACAAGTAGCATTTACAGTGTGCTTCTTAAGAGTCAAACACCATGTTAAGTTCTCTTCTTGTCTGCCTTGAGTAATTCCTACAACAGCCCTGGATGACTTTAGCATCTCCATTTTATAGATGAACAAACGGAGTCTCAGACAGAATGAGTAACTTTGGTCACATATCCAGTCAATAGCAAAGCTGGGATTTGAATCTACACAATCTTATTCACCTAATGTTCTTGCCTTTCATCCCTGTTCCTAGAGATTCTAAGAGAAAGAAGACTCACTGCCTCAAGGCTACTCTAACACTTACCTAGAGCATCAACTAGACTGTAAACTCCTTGAGACAGAAATTATGGGTTATAGTTTTTCTGTGCCCTGCCCAGTGCCTGACACAAAATCTCTACAGGATAATTATTGGTGGATGGATTATCCCTGTCCAAGTATAGGAAAGGTTATCAGACTGACCTGAAAGTATTAGTTTGCCTACAAAAAATGAGCACCATTTTCCTTTCTTACTGGTGATCTGAGATTTATCTTCTAATATTTTATTTGACTATATGGCAGATTTGCAAAGTCTTGCTTACTCAACCAGAATAAATGAGGACTGTTTACTCAAGGGCTCTTTGCAAAAGGGTGGGCAGGGTTTCAAGGAATACAGTGAAGGGTCATGCAGTCCTCCAGAGCTAGAGGTTTGAAGGGGCTGTCATCATCCCTTTGCCTGAAAAGGCACCAGGGGAAGAGGGCAGGTGCTAGACTCCAGAGAGAGAGCTGAATGGAGAAGATGAGCTGGCAAGAGCCATGGCTGGCCGTTGAGGGAAGAAAACCACAGGGAAAGAGCAGACGGATGACCACCTTGGCCTCTTCTTTCTCCTGCCTCTGTCTCCACTGCTCCTCTTATTGGCTGAAGGTAACTGGAAGCCAAGGCACACGGGATCCCTTACTGCAGCTCTAAAGTCAGTCTTCTGGATGCAGATAAGGTGCAGAGAGGCGAGAGTGCAGAAAGCAGGGCCTGTACCTATATAGTTCAAAACTGTGCTGATGACATAAGATAGCTCTCGCTTACTCCATTCAGTATTCATTCATTCAACAACCAGTTGTCAATAGTCTCCTACGTGCTAGGCAAAGTATATAAATTGAGCCAGATTCTTCTGGTCTTTAAAGTGCAACTTAAGAGAATTTTGGAAACATTAACTTTTCAAAGATGCTTGAGTCATATAATGCATCATCAATTCCAGGAACCTAACATGCAACTTTGAAGAAATTTATACGTGGGGAGTGTGGAATAACTATAAAATTTTACACACACAGAACTCCATCAGGGACCATTGAATCCTACCTCATGGAGAATTTTCTTTATGATTTTTAGATAGTAATATTTTAGCATCATTTTTACCTTTTACCCTTTATATAATTTTTTTCCTCTAAAAAACATGAGTTCTGAACTCTTTAGGTGTTATTTTTCTTCAAAATAGACAAATAGATGCTATTAATCATTACTGTCTGGTTCACAGGTTGTTGCACATTGAAATGATTCCCTTTAAAGTGTGTTGGCCTAAATTAACACTTGTGATAATGACGAAGTAAAAATAAGTAAGTGAATATAGTTGTGTAGAAGAATTAATAAATATTAGGGTAAAATTCAGGCTATTTATAAGTAATGCCCTTGTTTTTTTTTGATTGTTACTTTGACAAACAAATTGAATATCATAAAAAACTGTTACAAACAATTAGTCAATTACCTAGAACTACTGGTGACTTATAATGGAAGTGCTGTAGAGACACTGTATTAGCATTTCAACATTGCTTATGATTGCTATTATTTGCCCATTCCACTTCCTGTATAATAAAATCAGCATATTCTTTGCTGAATATTGTGGAGCTAGGGTCTGTTAGCACATATTCTGTGTTTACATCTTCCCTGAAAGCTGTTTAATGACACTCTGAAGGGAGAGCTGATGATTGAAGTTGATAGAATTTCAGACTAAAGGATATTGTTTGAAAAGCCTCAAAGGGCAACAGTCTCTTCAACGGGATGGCTGAGTTAGTTTCTGAAATGAACGTTCTGCTTTGGACTGGGGTTCTGGGGATACAGGATATGCTCTTTGCTAGGTAACCAACTCTTGTGCCTAGAGCAAGTCTCTCATCTCTCTATATTTCTTCAGTTGTAAAATCATTACACTTTTAATGATCATCAGGTTTCTAAGGACCTAAAGTTCCATAAATTTCTGCTCACCAAACTATTAAGTCATCTTTGAATGTATTTTTTGAGTTCTCTAGGATAAAACATATTCAGAATGAATGCACATTAATCCATCCAACCTCCAAAGATAATGTTTACTGTGAATATTGACCAGAGTATGGAATTGATTACTCTAAGAGTCCATGGACTATTCATATATTCTCCTGTCACATTGGTGGCCTATCTTGTTAAGATAAGTAAGGTCTATATTCTATAAGGAAATGAGTGACAGTGCAGAGTGATGATACCTCTTGTGTGTTGAATTCTTGGCCTGTCTCAAAGCTGAGAAAACCAAAAGATAGATAGTGCGGCATTTAATGACCATGGACTTATTGCTAATTATTAGTCTGACTTCAAGTTGATAGAAATGGATATGTTTATCCAAATATCAGACTTCTATCAACCCCAGGCCACTGAGGGAAAAACGTCTGAGCATTCAGAATAGTTGTCAGCAAACCTCTGCATTAAGCTTTACGCTTTACTTTGTCTGCCTTTACTCATCATTTCTCAGATCAAATTTAACCTGGGATTCTCAATTTAACATGCAGTATAACCTGAAATTCTATAAACTAGGTTATTTGATCCTTCAGACCAAAGTATATTAGCAACAAATTAGGAGCTAAGTAAAGGGAGACCCAGAAATAACCATAATAGAGGCAAGGGAAGTGAGTCTTCAGAGCCTGGACGCCAGGAATAGATAAAATAAATAAAAGATAGAAAATTATATAATTAGGGCGCCTGGGTGGCTCAGTTGGTTAAGCGACTGCCTTCGGCTCAGGTCATGATCCTGGAGTCCCGGGATCGAGTCCCGCATTGGGCTCCCTGCTCGGCAGGGAGTCTGCTTCTCCCTCTGACCCTCCTCCCTCTCATGCTCTCTGTCTCTCATTCTCTCTGTCTCAAATAAATAAATAAATAAAATCTTTAAAAAAAAAAAAGAAAATTATATAATTACAACTATGACAAATATTCATAATAAAGTTCCTGTATTATTAACTTTATTAATTATACATTAATTATATATAACATTATTATATATTATAACAATATTATATACCATTAATTATATATTAAGTTTTTTACACCACTACTCATTGAAGATGCAGTACATAACATTATTTCTACAGGTTTTCATCAAAATGGTTAATTTTTTTTTATGTTTTGGTGCTATAAGAGATGAGTTACAAACACATTTTAAAAAAGTAATCACTAATTTAGAAGAACTGAAGCCCAACTGATATCAGGGTCTCAACAGGAAACAGATGGCACACACAAATTAGGATAATTCTAGATGGCTTGTTAATAAAGGGACTGATTACAAAGGAGACTGTAAGACAGATTGCAGGAGCTATCAGAAGCCAAGCCCTTGGTACAAAGAGCAAGAGGAAGAGTTTACTGGAGGTGGGAACAAGCCAGAGTCAAACAGAGCAGGTGGCCTGGCAACCTTCTGTCAAGGTACACAGCAAGGCTGGGATCACCTCAGAGAAGGGAACCAGGTAAATAAATTCTCTGGCCTTACTCTTCTCAGTCTCTCCAATCTATTTCTGGGGGCCCCCATTTCACTGAACCCAACTAGAAGCCAGAGGTTATGGGCATCCATTGATGTAGCCCATATAAGTCAGCCTCCAGGGTCTGAGAGAACAGTAAAGGATGGAGTGTAGAACTGAAGGTCAAAGGAAGATATCTGACACACTACATGTAGTGGATTGAATTGTGTCCCCCCAAAATGTATGTTAAAATTCAAATCCTGGTACCTGTGAAGATGGCCTCATTTGGAAACAGGGTCTTTGGAGGTGTAATGCTCCCTTACCCAGCAGCCTTGTGGCACATTGACCAGCCAGCTTCTCCTGGTTTCCCTGGGCCTCACTCTTAGAACCTGTCCTCCCATTTCTTATGGCTGACCTGGCTTATACGTGTCCTTTCATATTCCACCCTCTTCACCATAAACATCAGGCAATAATGCCTCAATTCTGTTCATCAGAGTCTGCATCTCACCCAGCCTCACCATCGAAGGTTTCATATGTTGCTTTGAAAAAAAACGAAACAAAACAAAACAAAAACCCACCACCAACAACAAAAACCAAGTTACAAAAGACTGCTGACAGGAAGATCCATGGAACAGCCAATTAATCCCTTCTTTGCTTCCTTACAGCACATTGCCAGATTTGGCATCATCATAAATAAATAGAAACTTCCGCTTTAAGCCAAATTGGAGTAACAGGGCCCAAGTTTTCCTTCTCTTCTGAAACAACAAATAAACTGAAAAAATATAAGAAACAATGGTTTTCAGACATTGAGCAGCAGGCAATGTAGGGCAGTAATTCCTGAGAGAGTAATTCCCAGTTTGTTTATCTCCTGGAGTGAGTTTCCAGACTCCAGCATGAATTCCTGAGGAATCCTTGAGGTGAGAAAATGGAGTTGGGAGCTCAGGGCAGACAAGGTGGTCAGTGTTTCCAGGGCTGAGGGAAGACCTGCTCAGAGACAGAGCACTGGAGATCTGGAGAAGGTCCTTCCCAAGTCAGCACATATGTGTGAAGAAACTTCCTAAGACTGGAGAATGAACCACTCAAAACAGCAAACAGAATTTTCTTCAGCACTCACATAAGACTTGGAATAGTTGGTGTTTTACCAGGCAGAGTAGGAATATTTCATAACACATGGGAAATTAGAGTACTTAAAGGAGTATTGATTCAGTACTGGGGAAGAAAATCAGACCTAAGTGAAGTTTGCCTTGATCCTATTAATTAATCTTAAATGTAAGTCTGAAAAAAATCAAACTGTTTCCAAATAACTAAAATATATCCTTAAAGGTCATACATGTGTGTATAAAATATGTGTAGTACTCAACCCAGTAAAATTACAATGTGTGATATTCAATCAAAAATTAATAGGCATACAAGAAAGTAGGAAAATATGATGTAAAATGAGGGGGAAAAAACCATTTAAGCTAACCTATAAATGACACAGATGATAGAATTAGGATAAGGATATTAAAACAGTGATAGCTGTGTCCTGTAAGTCTTTCTGATGACTGTCATGATATTTCAATTTCTTATTTCTATTTCTGTTTAAGAATATGCCAAACTAAATGAAACAATGGAAACATAATAATCCTCTAAAATATAAGTAAGCAACTTCTCCTAAGGTTTTTGACAAAGCAGATATATATTTCTGCAGGTTTCTGCACATGAAAATGGTTCAGGTGCCTACAGTCTTGCTGGAGGTATAAGCAGTTACAGCTCTGTTATTTAGGCATAGACAAAAATCTGGAGGTGAAAACTTCAAATTTTTAACAATTGTTGTTTGGATAGTGAAATTATAGATAATTTTTTTCCTTACTCTATTTTTTGAATTTCAACATTATTCCATAATAGATTGAAAATATATTAATAAAAAACAAAAAAGGGAAAATCATCCTTATTAAACATATATATGGAAGACTTGTAGAGCTACTAATGGTGGAATGAATTAGATTGGTATAATCATACAGTATATTAACAAGTTTAGCTACTGACAAAATATGAACAATAGCTGTTCAGAGTCCTTACAGAGAGACCAAAAGCAGGCAGAAACTGAAGGAGATTTGATCTTGGATAAAGGGAACCATATTGAACCAGATCAACATTTATACAGCTTTTGGCCTAAGGCTACTCCCCTGCCTGTACAGCATTAGACAACTGAAACTCAAATTTAGCTGTATTCATACTGGTTTGGTTTGTCACAGAGTTTGAAAACAGAGAGAGAAAATTCCAGGAGGAGGCAGTCATAGGATGTGCAGCTTGTATATTTGTGTATAAAATCTCCTTAAATTCTTGGTTGACTCCGAACCTGAACATGGATAAAGGAAATTCCAAGTATCCCAGTGGAAAGTAACAGTGAAAGGCTGAGTAGTTCAAATACTTCCTGGCACAGAGGTGACAGTTTGTGACTTAAATTCAGTTATATTAGAGGGTTTTGGTAAACATAAAAAAATTCTACTGAGAGGCGCCTGGGTGGCTAAGTTGGTTGGGCACCCGACTCTTGGTTTTGGCTCAGGTCATGATCTCAGGGTCATGAGATCGAGCCCCATGATGGGGCTCCACGCTCAGCGCATAGTCTGCTTGGGATTCTTTCCCTCTTCCTCTCTGCCCCTCTCCCCATTTATGTGCTCTCTCTCTCTCTCCCTCTCTCAAATAAATAAATAAAATCTTTTTAAAAAATTCTGTTGAAACTCCAAAAAAGCCAAGCTTTAGGAGTCAAGTCTATATCCCAAGACTAAGGAATCATCCTAAAGGTAAGGGTAAAAACTAAAACAAACCTTTCCTAAAAAAATGAAAAAACAATGCTTCATAATGTTGACAGTCAACCAGTAATGTAACTGCCCACTAGAACAAAGATCTACCATCTTCAGAGGAAAAAAACAGAATTCAGATCCTCTGTAATATGTCTTTGGCAATGCCCAGTATATAATGAAAATTTTTACTAAACACATGAAAAAAACAAGAAAATGTAGTCAGGAATCAAGAGAAAGGGTCATGAATAGAAACAGTCACTGAGATGACATGGATATGAAGATTGGCAGAAAGGGACAGCTTTTATAAATATGTTAAAGAACATAAAGGAAAAGATGGTAATAATGAATGTGTAAATGAGGAATATCAGAAGAGAAAATGAAAACTTAAAGAAAACAACCAAATGGAAATTCTAGAACTGAAAACTATAATAACAGAAATAAAAAAATTCACTGGATAGGCTTAACAGCAGATTGGAGACTGAAGATGAGGTCTATTAACTTGATTTCAGGTCAGCAGAAATTATACATTATGAAGAGAAGAGAGGAAAAAAAAAACTTTGGTGAGAGAAAAAATGGAGCAGAAACAGTATTTGAAGAAATGATAGCCAAAGATTTCCTAAATTTATGAAAAACATTACCTACAGATCAATAAATCTAAGGAAACTCAACTCTGATAAATCAAACACACACATACCTAAGCTCATCAAAGTACCAATGCTAAGTATCAAATACGAATATCCTAAAAGCCACCAAAGGAAAATGATACATTATATACAAAGGAACAAGAATAAACAAGAATGTTTATTGTGCTGGAGACCCTAGCCAAAGAAAATTTATTTATATGTATGTAGGTATAAGGAAAGTAAGGGAAAAATAAGAGAAGGGAAAATGAGAAGCAAAAGCTGTCTATATTTACAGATGACATGATTGATTTTTAGAAATTTTTGAGCACTATACAAATCAACTGCTAGAACAAATAAATTTATCAAGTTTTCAGAATTCTAGGTCAGTATATAAAAATCAATTATAGGGGCATCTGGGTGGCTCAGTCGGTTAAGCATCTGCCTTTGGCTTAGGTCATAATCCCAGGGTCCTGGAATCAAGCCCCATGTCGGGGCTCCTTCTCCCTCTCCCTGTGCCCTTCTCCCCCCATGTTCTCTCTCTCAAATAAATAAATAAATAAATAAATAAATCTTTATAAAAACTCAATTATATATCTATATAGTAGCAGCAAACAGGTGTAATGTGAAATTTTTAAAATAAATATAAAATAATTAGGAACAAATTTAATAAAAATGTATAATACTTATATACTGAAAATGTAAATTATTGCTGAGAGAATTTATAGAGGATCTAAATAAATGAAGAGATATACATGTTTGTGGATTAGAAAGTCACTATTGTTAAGAAATCATTTCTTTCAAAATCTATCCATAGGTTAAGTGCAGTTCAGGTCAAAAGCACAATAGACCTTTTTTGAGTAGAAATTGACAGGTTCCTTCTAAAGTTTATATGGAAAAGCAAAGACTCTAAAATAGTTTAACACATCTTGAAGATCAAAGTTGGAAGAACCATAATACCTGATTTCAAGATTTCTATAAAGACAAAATAATCAGGACAGTCTGGTACTACACTAAGGATATATAAATAGAAAATTGATCTCATTACAAGACAAAAATTGTTAACTATATATGGTGATGGATGTTAACTAGACTTAATATTGTGATCATTTTACAATGAATGCAAATATTGAATCATCATGTTGTACATCTGAAACTAATATAGTTATATATCAATTATACCTCAGTAAAAACTAATGAATGGAATAGAATAGTCCAGAAATAGACCCATACATATATAGTTGGTTGATTTTTTTACCAAGGTGCTAAGATAGTTCAGTAAAGAAAGAAAATTATTCACATATAATGTGGGGAAAAACTGGATACACAGTGGAAATTATACTTTGACACATACTTTAGCCTGCACAGAGGAAGTAATATTAGATGGATCTAAAAATAAAAGCTAAAACTATAAGAATCTAAAAACAAGCATAGGTCAATCTCTTTACCATTTTGTTTGACAAGGATTTTTTTTAGAAAAGACACTAAAAGCTCTAAATATGGAAGAAAGGAAATTGAAATTAAACTTGTGCTCCTCAAAAGATAACAGGTATTAAAAAATGAAAAACTATATTCCCAATATATAATAAACTCTAGAAAATGATAATAAATAAATAAATAATAAATAAAAAACCCAGTTACAATGTTGGGGAGAAAAACCTTGGACACATAACGTCATCAAAGATGGCATACAAATGACCAGTAAACACATGTAAAAGTAGCCAACATTGGGTCATCAGGGAAATGCTGAATGATTCCACAGTAAGATATTATTTCACACCAACAAGGATTGCTAAATTTTGAAAGATCAATGATACCAACTGGAACTGGCATGCTTTGCTAAGGCACACTGGGGCAAGGAGTTTGGCAGCTTCTTATAAAGTTAAAGGTCCATCTAGTCTATGATCCAGTAAGTATTTAACCAAGAAAAACAACATATATCCACAGAAAACATTTCTATAAGAATATTCATAATGGCTTTATTCATTATATCCACAAGTATTAGTATTTTCATTAATAAAAGAATAAACTAACAAATTGTGATATGCTCATACAGTGGAACACACTTCAGCAATAAAAAGGAATGAAATATTGACACCACAACCACATGGGTGATTTTCAAAACCATTAAGTAAAGAAGCCAGGTACAAAAGACTGAATCCTATATGAATCCATTAATGTGAGTTTCCAAAAAAGGACAAAACTAATTTGTGGTGTAGAAATTAGAACAATGGTTGCAGGGTGTCTGGGTGGTTCAGTCAGTGAAAAGTCCAACGCTTAGGTGAAAACTCTTCAGGTGAAAAATGAAGAACTGGGAAAATATGTGCAAATAAAATATGCAAATAATGTATTAATATTCCTGACATATTGAGAGCTCCTACCAATCATTAAGATAATGCTGAATAAGGGCACCTGGGTGGCTCAGTCATTTAAGCGTCTGACTGTTGATCTCAGCTCAGGTCATGATCTCAGGGTCATGAGATGGAGCCCTGCATCGGGCTCTGAGTTCAGCTCAGCGTCTGCTTGAGATTCTCTCTCTCCCTCTCCCTCTGCCCCTCCACATGCTTGTGCTCTCTCTCAAATAAATAAATAAATAAATAAATAAATAAATAAATAAATAAAATCTTTTTAAAAAAAGAAATTAGAACAGTGGTTGCTTATGGGGAGGAGGTGGGGATTGGCTGCAAAGGGGGCATAAGGGAATTTCTGGGGTGATGGAAAGGTTTTATATTTCAGTTGAGAAGATAGTTACGGGAGTGTATACATTTACCAAGACACAACAAATTTTACATTTAAGATCTGTGCAATGTGAATTTTACCTCAAGAAAAAGACCCCACAAAACCTCATCTCATGGAACTCTAAGAAGCTATCAAAAATCTTTCATTATGCAGGATATATTTTTTAAATTACATATTTCTGAATTTAAAATAAGTGGTGCATTTGCTGGAATTTAGAAGTGATTCTCCTGTATATTTAGTTATATTTAGTTTCTAATAATAGTAGGGATAGTGATTATTTTAAGAGTCCACCTCTGTAAGATTCCACACATATGAAACGATAGGACTATTAGCAAGAAAGAAGTAGAATGTCTTTTGTGACAGATGAAGGCTATTCGCAGCTGCAGAAGGGCTCTGCAAATCCTTCTACATATTTTTAGCTCTTGGGTAAATGTAAAGCCTGATTTTTACACCCTGAGAATATTTGACTATGGAACTTCATCTTGTAGTTAGTAAAGCTCTATGTAGATAATAGTTATAAACCACACAGAATTCATTTTGGCCATACCCATTTTATGAAACCTGACTCACCCTTCTCGGCAGCTTCCCATCCTTCTCCACTGGTTTCTGTCTGCAGCCTGTGTACTTCCAGTGTCTGTTCTGTTAGAAAGAAAAAAAAGGAAAGCTATTTGGCATATAGACGAAAAGATCATGTAGGAAAACAACCTGACTAAAATCTCATTAAGGCTTACTGATTTATTTCAGGGGCTCAGATTGTGTAAGTGTTTCCTTAATTATGTATGTATTTCTTTTAAATTCATATTTTACCCATACACGCAGCCACTGTCAAGTTTAAATTCACTTGCCCATAACAAACAACAAAGTTTCAAGCAAATACAACTGATGTCTTCACCTTCCGGAGAAATTAAAAAGCAGTAATGTAGAATAGAATGTGGAGAAATGATCACGGCTAAGTGTTGTTGTTGTTGTTTTAAGATTTTTATTTATTTATTTATTTTGAGAGAAAGAGAGAGTGCACCTGTGCGAGCGGGGAAGGATCAGAGGGAGAGGGGCAAGCAGACTCTGCATGGAGTGCAGAGCCCACTGTGTGGTTGGATCCCACGACCTGAGATCACAACCTGAGCCAAAACCAAGAGTCGGTCGCCCAACCGACTGAGCCACCAGGCGCCCCTGCGCCTGGTGTTGTTTTTATCTTTCTTTTCTTTTTATTATTCTAATGCTTACCTGCAGGACGAAAGTATCATCACATAATCACAGACTATATATAGACTCTTCAAGAGTCCATAAGAACCCACCTTGCCAATGGATAAAAGGTTGGGATAATATTCTAGTTTGAAGAGATGGGTGTAGGAGGAACTTTAGAAAGGCCACTTTCTTTATTCCTAGTAGAATTAAAATAGAAGGATCAGAGTGTAGATACGTATCATGAAACATTTATGACTGGAAAAAAATGTAGTTAAATAAAAATATTTCAAAAGAGCCCTTGTTTAGCTGGCCAAAACCAGGATTATGACTTTTATGCAATGAATAAGTGCAATGCATAGATGAACATTTCGAACCTTTAGCCAATCCTATAAATTTCATCCCCTACCAAAGCTTTTCACCTAATTACTCAAGGCAGTAAAAGTAGACTTTTTGCATTTTATGATCTTTCTTCTCCTCCTGTCTTTTTTCACCAAGAGATATTAATAGCTGGTGACTGTAGTAAAGTTACAATTGTAAGATTAAATTCCTCAATTTATTCAGTAAGTTTTTATTGAGTGCCTTACTATGTGGCAGGCGCTGTTCTTGGCAAGGAGGTAGAGCAGGAGACCACATAGACAGAAATTCTGCCTTCGTGGAGCTTGCACTCTAGTGCGGGGTACAGACGATAAGCAAGACAAGCACATAGATGACATCATAGATGGTGATGATTAATAAGAGGGAAAGTTAGGAGGAAACACCTAGATATGGGGAAATGCACCTAATCCAGTTTTATAGAGCAGAAATTCCTGCGTTCTCACCAGCTCCCAGCCCTGACAGAAAAGAGGATCATTTTCCTTAACTCATAAACTTAGATCCTTCCAACCCTGGTCATTTCCTGAGTTAACCTTTCACCCATTGCTGTGTGAATGCAGAGACTTTCCAGCATGTCTGTGACTGATCTGGTATCTGCATCATGTATATTTTATATACAAAGTTATGTATTGCCGATTTGCTTGCCTTTGGGAGTTTGCTTGGGCTGTTTGCTGGTGGGGCCAATGGCAACCTGTAGAAACGTAGAAAGTTAGTTTGTTAGTAGATAAAGGCATAGACTCTAGAGAAAACTGCCTTTGCTCAAATCCCAGTGCTCACAAGCTGTGTGAACACCGCAATATACTGAACTTCTCAGTGCTTCATTCTCTTCAGCTATAGAGTGAGAATGATAATGGCACTTACTTCATACAACTGTTGTGTTAATGTATACATAAAGCACTCAGAACAGTGTCTGGCAAATTCTTAATTAAGTAAAACAATACAAAGACCACTTTTGGCATCTGTTCCCTAGGGTTTCAGATTTAGGTTGGGTTGAATGTTGTATTTGATGCCACACCCACTCCTCAAACATTGCGGGTAAATGCCATTTTGTTTAAATACCTTGCAGTGACACTAGATTTAGTAAAGTTTTCTTTGAGACTCAAAGAGAGGGGAGAGGTTGTGTCTCCTACATATGCTGTGGTTTTGAAAAGAAAACAGAGTCCCTGGGGCATCTGGGTGGCTCAGTCATTAAGCGTCTGCCTTTGGCTCAGGTCATGATCCCAGGGTCCTGGGATCGAGCCCCGCATCAGGCTCCCTGCTCTGCGGGAAGCCTGCTTCTCCCTCTCCCACTCCCCCTGCTTGTGTTCCCTCTCTCACTGTGTCTCTCTGTCAAATAAATAAATAAAATCTTTAAAAAAAAAAGAAAGAAAGAAAACGGAGTCCCTGTATATCAGAAAAGCTGCATTTGTTGTTTACTCTTTATTGTCTTTTTCTTCCACTGAAAAGCAAGTTCCGTGAGGGCACGGATTTTTGTTTTGTTTTACTTTGGCTTTTGCTTTTTGTTGTTGTTGTTTACAGATGTATTCCAAGTGCCTAGAATAGTGTTCGGCATATGGCAGGCATCCAATACATTGCATCAATAAGTGAACAAAAGAATGAGTGAATGAATGAATGAATGAATGAGTGAAATACAATGTAAACAGAAGTCTCAGGAGCCTGGTTTAATTCTGGCTTAGTCACTAATCCCAGTAAGGTTTTGTGACTTATCTATCTGTAAAATTTACTCATTTTTGGAACTTTTATAGTAGGCCAGTCTATGTAAGGTAATCTGCTCAACTATGAGCCCTCAGCAAGTTCACAATTTGGCAGCATAGATAGGAAAGGGACATAAATAAATAACACAAAGTAAAAAGAGCTAGGTATTCTGAAAGAACAAATAGAATGTAGGAATTGTAAAATGAGAGAGAGACCTGGAGGAATCAGAGATTTCTTACCGGTCTTTTACCTTTTAGGGTTACTTGGGCTGATTCAGGCAGTCCCGCCATGAAGTATTCTTACACAAATCTTTTGAAAATTAAGATATTTGTCAAGTTAACAAACTCTGTGAAACCCTGACAGAGAATGCATGGGGAGTTCAAGTGTATTAAGATGCCCTTGTGTACAAAAGCAAATAAGCAGTGAGAGAGGACAGTTGTTCTCCAGGGCCCTCTGATGAGATTTTGTAAGTCTGATTATTTTTTAGTTGATTCATATATATATTTACATTTCCAGTTGCTTTGTTACTTCTCAGAGTTATGTATGTTATTTAATTTGTAGAAATACACAAGATTGTTTGATATATGCATAGTGATAATTTTTTTCTCTGACAATGATTACTTATATTTGTACAGAATAACATTACACATGCATTAAATTCAGATACCCAAAAGAAATTGCAGCTATAAATTTCATTTACCAGAAAAGTAGACATCAAGAGTTCTTTATTTTTTCCTTTTTTTAGATTTAATCTTTATAATATTGAAGACAAGATTGTCTAGTTTTTTTCTTAAAAGCAATTCTACTGAAAGTCATTTATGATCATGATAATGCAAGTACTGTGAAGGAATTTTTTATTTTAAAAGGCTTTTTGAAAAGTGTTCAATTTCGTACATATAAAGTCATCAAGAAATACCAAAATGAGAAAATAATAACTTCTTGATAATTAAAATTCTCTAGTTTGTTTGCTAAAGCATCTCCAGTCTCATTATGAAGGGCATAAAGTGGGACAGCATGACAATCGAATCAAAACAATAACAGCCAACCTTTACTGAACACCTCTTATATGTCAGACACTCTTCTAGACATGTGTTAATTCACTGGATCTTTATAATAGCTATGGGAAGTTAATGATTTGATTATCTCAATCATAGAGATTAATAAGTCCAATGAGAGGCATGAAGGGAATTGTAATCCTCAGGGCTAATAATTGGCAAAGCAGAAATTTGAACCAAGCCCCTCTCCCTATAAAACCCCACCACCCTGAAGGACCCTGGACCCAGTCTGTTGACCCACCAGGCAGATAGTGGTTACATAGTAGTTGTAAGCATGGCAATGATCCAGCCTATGTCCACATGTCTTGGGGCTTATCCCCCATAAGATTACCAGGATTTTTTGGGTAATCATTACATTTTTTTAAAGATTTTATTTATTTATTTGTCAGAGAGAGAGAGAAAGAGCACAAGCAGGGGGAGCGGCAGGGAGAGGGAGAAGCAGGCTCCCCACTGAGCAAGGAGACTGCTGAGCAAGGAGCCTGATGCAGGACTCGATCCCAGGACCCTGGGATCGTGATTGGAGCCGAAGGCAGACGCTTAACCAACTGAGCCACCCAGGCATCCCTGGTAATCATTACATTGAAGAGCTGTGAGAATTCTATGAATGCTCTATGAGAAAATAGCAGCTAAGATAAATTCAAATGCTGAATATTGGAGTCTTTCAACAGTTTTTTCTTATATGTTTTTATAATGTTAGCTTTAAACCTCATTATTTCTGACTCCCTGAAGGCTTTAAAGAGGTAAATGGCAAGACTCAATCGCAGACAGGAGGATGGGGAAGGGGAGGGGACATTTATTGAGTACATAATAGGGCCAGGCCTGTGCTGGAGCCTTTCCTAGCATTAACTCAAACAACACACAAAATAATTCTGTTATTCATTCATTCATTCATTCATTGGTTGGGGATAGTGATGGAAATGAATTTCAAATTGGAGAAGTGTAGATGAAAATGCAATAGGGTTAGAGACTGGGATGGGGGGCTGAAGTTGGGCCCAAAGATGTGGAAAAGGATGGGATGGAGATGGCTTTGAGTTGGGGTGAAGATGGAATGAAGTTGGAGACAGTGTATCACCATCTGACATACTGTGTATTTTACTTATTTGTTGATTGTCTCATTCTCCCTACTAAAATGTAAGCTTCCAGAGCATTCAGATTATTTGTTTTCTCATTTTTTTCTTTTTTGAGAGAGAGAGAAAGAGCAAGCGAGCTGGGGGAAGAGCAGAGGGAGACAGAGAATCTCAAACAGACTCTGCACTCAGCACAGAGCCTGACACGGGGCTCAATCTCAGGACCCTGAGATCATGACCTGAGCCAAAATCAAGTTTTAGGACGCTTGACTGACTGAGCCACGCAGGGGCCCCTATTTCTTGTTTTCTCTACTGTTAACATTTCTAGGATCTAAAACAAGGCCTAACATATAGTAGGTATAAATACTGATCTACTGAAGGAAGGAAGGAAGAAAAGATGGAAGGAAGGGTTTCTTAATATTCATTTTGCTGTGCCAGTCATTTCACTAGTGCTGGGGTGTCCGTGATGAATGACACTGCCCTTGCTCTTAATAAATTTGCAGTGGAAGGTTGAACACATAAGCAGGATACTACCATTGATGTGAAAGGTACTACTGTGAAGGAGGAATTCAAGAAGCACCTGTGTGACCCGTGAACCTAATCCTAGGGATTAGGGAAGCAGTCCTAGGGAGGGAGAATGGCCTTCCTAGAAGAGACAAGAGCATCTAAGCCGAGACCTAAAGCAACACAGGAGCAACCAAAAAGTTGAGGGGAAGGATGTTCCAGGCAAAGGAAACAATGAGGAAATATATAACTGTCCATAAGTCATGCTGAATCAAAAGTCCAGCTCAGTTCTGTCTGCACAGAATGCCACAGCTCCTCCAATCTGCCACATGTATGTGACCTCATGGACCAGAGTCTCCTCATGTCTCAAATGCCCTCCTCCTGCTTATGTAGCAATAGTTTTCCAAATGGAAAACATTAGTCTCATTTCTTACTATTTAACATATTCCTCAGAGAGCCACAAAGTTAATAACTTTTCTGTTTTTTCTCATGTGCTATAGACTGGGTCCAAGCTAAACATACAGGAAGTTGTGTTCACTTTCTTAGGACCCCAGAGATTTACTGTGTGGACTAGTATGTCCATTTAATGAATGTTGCTTAAAAGGATAAAAGAACTCATGCACCATCCAAAAAGCTCATTTTCTCCTGGGAAATAGTTTGTACACAGGGATTACCATCCCTGTTCCAAGAGAATAATTGCTTAACAATTGTTGGAGCAAATGCCATACAGGCATACCTCAGAGATATTGTGGGTTCACGTCCAGACTACTGCAATAAAGCAAATATTATGATAAGGTGAGTCAAACGAATGTTTTGGTTTCCCAGTGCATATAAAAGTTATGTTTACATTATACTGTAGTCTAGTAATTGTGCAATAGCAGTATGTCTTAAAAAACAATGTATATATCCTAATTAAAAATACTTTATTGCTAAAAATGCTAGCCATCATCTGAGCTTTCAGCAAGTTGTAATCATTGATCAAGATCCCCATAACAAATGTGATAATAATGAAAAAATTTGAAATATTGTGAGAATTACCAAAATGTGACTCAGAGACATAAAGTAAGCAAATGCTGTTAGAAAATGGTGCCGATAGACTTGCTTGCCACAAACCTCCAATTTGTAAAAAATGCAGTGTCTGCAAAATGCAATAAAGCAAGATATGCCTGTAATAAGCAGAGACTAATTGGTGGAAGTTTGGGCTTGTGTCCAGCCACTATCATCTGTATATACAGCACTCATCATACGTTACCTGTTAGCCAGCTTTGCCTTCTTCCGAAGACTTTATTTGCTCTTGCCCATGGAACCACATTTTTTTTTTGAGTTGGAAATATTTCTACCCTCTTATTTTACATTTCTGCCTTAACTGTCACCTCTCATGTGCTCTAGACTTTTCTGTCTCCCCTTCATCTTTGTGCGCTCAGCAGGTATCTCACAAAGGTAGACCATAGTGAACTTCAGGTCTGTAGAAGGCAACCCTATTGTGATCTGTTCCTGAAACCATGGGGTACTGTAATAACACCCACTGCTGGGAGAAGTTGCCTCTGACCAAATGCTACAAACAGGGCTATTCTAAATATGTGGAGTAACCTGGTGGTGATTCAAGAGCTCTTCTATTATGGCAGTATTAACAAGACTCTTCAGTACTCTTCTTGGCCATTTTCACCTACCTGGGAGCAAGGTACTAGGGTTTGGAAAATCAGAGTCTCAGCTTTAACTCTGCAGTTCAGGATTCCTTAGACTTTTTAAGGCTCAATTTCCTGATCTGTGAAATGGATATAGTAACACTGGACTTCCTACTTCATAGTGCTGTCATGAGGAAAATAGGAGATAATGTGTGAACATAACTTGTAAGCCACAGACATTCTGTAATCGTAAGCTAATATTATTATTATCATCATCCATTGCTTGAGATACAATTAATTGAGCGTTCTCATTTAAAGTCCTCATTTCAAACAGGAGGACTTGGTTCAATGATGTAGAAATATATTGCGGAGTGTCAGCAGTACCTCCAGATCACTTTGACTGCCTTAATTCACAAAAGTGAAGAAGGGCAACCACACTGATTCCAGTGATTTCACAGGAGGGGTTCTGTTAACATCACTTCTTGTCTACTTTATTTTTTTTTTTAAGATTTTATTTATTTATTTGACAGAGAGACACAGCAAGAGAGGGAACACAAGCAGGGGGAGTGGGAGAGGGAGAAGCAGGCTTCCCGCTGGGCAGGGAGCCCGATGCGGGGCTCGATCCCAGGACCCCGGGATCATGACCTGAGCCGAAGAGAGATGCCTAATGACTGAGCCACCAAGGTGCCCTTCTTGTCTACTTTCTGATAGGCGATGCATTCTATATTCTTATTCAAGCTTATCTTAAATATTATTTAAAAAACTAACTTTGGGACTGGGCTCTTGGCGGACATGAGGTTAAGTGCCCCAGAAGGTATCACATAATGCTTGAGAGTTTGGGCTGGGAAGTCTGCCCAATGTTCTAACATGATGTTTTAGCTGGGTTTGTACTAACTTATACCTACAGGATATTTCAAGTTAACCTTGAAATATCAGTGGCTTAACATACTGTAAGTTTATTTATCTTTTATGTAAAGTCTTTTATGTACAATCATTAATGGTTTTCCATTCAGTGTCTCAGGAATTCAGCTTAAGACATTTCCATCTCAACATGTGGCTTCCAAATGTGCCAGGGCAAGGAAAAGACTTACTGGAAAATTGACACTCCAGCATGTGAATGCCTTGGCCTCCATGTGTCACCCAGCATTTTCATCCATGTTTCACTGGCTAGGAAAGTCTTGTGGCTTTGCCTAACTACCAGAGTTTGGGTAGTGTAGTCTTTCCACGTTGCCAGAAAGAAGGGGAGAGCCAACAAGGAGAACCATTAGGGGTCTCTACCATACCCAGTTCCACCCCCTTCTTAGCCAAGTGAGTTTTGGCAAGTTAGATTTCCTTAGGTATAAAGTAGAAGTAAAATAGTTTCTACCTTATGTGACTATTGTGCAGATCAAATGAGATAATGTACATAAAATGCTTAGCATAATGCCTGGTCCAGAATAAGTACATAATAAATGTTAGGTGTTATTATTGTTGCTACTGATTAACCTATTGACCTATTAGTCAACTGTATTAGGAGTTGATGAAGACATTCCATAGCTGATCTCTGAATTACATGATGGAAAGCCTTCAGCACAAGAATCAGTTTATTTCCAGGAGGCTTTGAGTTCTTTCCCCAACAACTGTTAAAACGTGATGAATTTGGGGCACCTGGGTGGCTCAATCGTTAAGCGTCTGCCTTCGGCTCAGGTCATGATCCCAGGGTCCTGGGATTGAGCCCCGCTTCGGACTCCCTGCTCACCGGGAAGCCTGCTTCTCCCTCTCCCACTCCCCCTGCTTATGTTCCCTCTCTCACTGCCTCTCTCTGTCAAATAAATAAATAAAATCTTTAAAAAAAAAAAAAACGTGATGAGTTTTATAATGTCTAGACAAAATTCTTCTCTTGCTGTGAAACCAATGCTCCCTAGGTCAATTTTATCCAAAGACCAGGTGAAATTGCATTTGTGTGATAAGATGTAAGCTATCTGAAGGGTTGGTCAGTTTTCTACATCAATCTAACAAGATCATGATGGGACTTTTTTTTTTTTTTTTTACAGATGGCTGTTTTGTTTGTAGTTAAAACCATCTGGATCTTTCTTCTTCTAGTGAATCAATTGCCACAAAGATTAAGCAGATATACACAGTAGGCAGGAAAATTCTTAGGAGACCTGGTCACTGGCTCAAGAGCCTCAGTGAACATATACTGATTACCTGCTCTGCACTGAGCACCTGGCATGTTCTTTCATTTAATCAGCATAGCAAATTTGTGAGATCAGTACTATCCTTCAGTTTAGACATGAGAAAAAGTCTCAGGAGGGTCCAGTAACTCAACCAAAGTCTCAAAGATAGTAATTGGCATGGTTTAGATTTGAACCATGCTTTTGAGGGAAGGGAGGAAAATAACAGAAAGAATATATACTTTGTAGTGAGAATGAGCTGAGTTTGAATCTTGGCTTTGCCACTCACCAACACAGCATCTCAATTAACTTACACAATCCAGTTTATCCACCTGTATAATGAAGATAATAATGCTAACAATAACAACTAACACGTAGGACTTTGGGGCAGGGTTTTTTTTTAAGATTTATTTATTTATTTGAGAGAGGATGAGAGGAGGACAGAGGGGCAGAAGGAGAGGGAGAGAGAGCCTTAAGCAGACTCTGCTGAGTGCAGAGCCTGACACAAGGCTCAATCTTACCACCTTGGGATCACTACCTAAACCAAAACCAAGAGTCAGATGCTTAACTGACTATGCCACTCAGGCGCCCCTGGGCAGGGATTTTTACATAGAGCTTACTATGTCAAGTTCTCTGCATGTACCTTATGCATATTAACCCACTTACTCTATACAACTATCTGACTGAGATGGTGAACATTATTATCCTTACTTTACAAAAGAGAAAACCGAAATACTCAATGATTAGGCAACTTGCCCAAGGTCACGCTGCTAGTCAGGAGCAGAACGTGAATTCAAACCCAAGCATTCTGGCTACCCAGTCTGAGTCTTTAGCCACTAGCTGTCCTCTCCTCAAGGTAATAATGCTTCAAGGAACGAACAAGAGAACTCTTAAAGTACAGTGCTTGCTCATGCCAGGGCACATTATCATCATCACTTTTGTACTCTGCAATACTGAGATGGTACTTCTAAGGGGGTGTCTTCTCTCCAAGAAGGGGTGATCTAGCCCGAGGACCTCTGACCATTGGCTCAACTATGAATGAGTCCTCACTCCCTTTTTCCGTCCAAAGGCTCCTCTCCCACCCTTCCTATTGTCTTGGATTCTATTCTCCCATGGAACAGGCATTTGCAACTTCTCTAATCTAAAAGAAATCAAATTTGGGATGAGACTGTCCAATCTCCATTGGTCTGTAGCAGGTAAATTGTCTACTGTGGGAAGTCTGTGGGTGATGACATGCAAAGAGATTAGAGTCAAAGCATGGCATTTGAGAAGACCATCCATCAAAGGGTAAGTTAGCTGGATGGTATAATTGCTTAAAGATTTTATCATATATTTGGTTTTTGCTAATAGAGAGCTTAACTATAATTCCCTTAAATTGATTAGCCTCTTATTCCTGTTGTTAGGCCAAGTTGTTAAGAGTGGTTCTCATTTCCTTTCTGTTCATCTTATCACAGAAATCTAAGAGATGAAGAGAAGGTCTATTTTCAGATGAGCAGTTAAATGGTCAGGAACAAAGAGAGAAAATGTGAAAGGCCTGAAATCTTTAGATTAGATATGGCATATAATGAATTTGGAGGAAACACTGAAAGAGGGAACTAGTTGCTAGCTGAACAGAAAGATGATGAACTACATTGACTGCAGAGAGCAGTCATGGTAAGTTACTGCGAAAATATTTTACAAACCTCCAGGCAAAAGCGCAGACTCAGTGAAGACAAATAACTCCCAGAGTCATTTTGTTAGGTGAATCCATAAGGGAGCTACAACTTACCAAAGTTCTCTAATGGCCCCATTTTAATCTTCTTCCTCTTGAACACTGAATAAAACAAGTAAAAGTTGGGGTTCGGAGAGAAAGCAGTCTTTCAGGATATTTTTGTGTTCATGTATCTTTTGACATGTTCTTACCCCAAATTTAAGACCTAAAAATATATACAGTACACACATGCTCATGCATGCACACACGTACATGTTTTTAGCATAATTGCATATCATATGAATTGCTGGGTGCCCTTGGTAACTTATGGGAACATTACAGGAGTTTAATTCAATATATATCACTGAAGATGTATTACGTGCAAAGCAGTAGGTTAATTACCTCACTGCATTAAAAAAGATGTCTGCAGCAGTCACCTTGATTCTCTTTCTAAACCCCATCTAATCTGTTACCAAATCCCGTGGACTCTACTAAGAGGACCCCTGCCCTCACCCGCTGCCACCCCACTGTCTTCTAGTTGTCACCATCATCCCAGGTCTGTAGCACCCTACCAGCTTCTCACCTGCCTCCCCATGCCTTGTCCCTTCCTTTAAATAGCAGTCTGTCCTTCCAGATGTAAATCTCATCCTGCTGCTCCCCCATTGAGAACTCAGCTGCTCTCAGCATAATACCCAAACTCACCTCCTACCCCGCAGGGCTCTGCATACGCTGCCCTCAGCGCCCCAGCCAGCATGCCCACGTTCCCTTTCCAGCTGCACGGTTCACCAGATCCATTGCTCTTAGTCATTTCCTGCCAGGAGCCCCTGCTTTCTGCCCCATAGCCTTCCCACATCTGCTGCTTCTGCATGCACAGCTTCGCACCCTGGCCTCACCTGGAGCACTCTGTACTTTTTCACCTATGACTCTATCCTCCCAGTTTATTTGCATACTTATTTGTAGAAGGAAATTGCAAGTTCCACAAAAGCAAACTCACAAACCTTCACGAGAAGGTGGGGATTGCTGTATCCTCGTGTCAAGCGCAGTGCCCCCTACACAGAGATGCTAAATATCTGTTGAATTCTTAGAGAGAAGAATATTTGCAACTAACATAAATCATAAAGAAAGAAACAATGTGGAGGAGAGATAAGACAACCATTCATTCCTTTAGTGGGGCTGGAGAAATCTCCATAGATTAAAATGGATTTTTAAGGATAAGCAAAATTAAGATACACAGAATTGAGGGAAAGTCCCTCCCATTCAAAGAAAAGCATGAAGCCTAAGACAGCCCATGTCATCTTAAGGAATGGTGAGAGGGCGAGTAGAGCTCAAAGCTGAGGGGCTTTGGTGGATATAGAGCAGGAAGGGAGTGTGGAATGGAAGGTGGCCTTGAATGACACAACAAAGAGTAGGAGCAAGCCTGTAGATAAAAGGCTTCATTGTCTTTGTGAAGGAGAACAGCATGACCCCAGATGATTTCAGCAACACTTTATGGGTGGGGAGGAAAAATCTAGGCAAAAATATTTAAACCTGAACCAGGCACACTGTGAGAATAACAAAAGCAGGGAATCAATTCAAGAGATAGTGCAAAAGTCATGTGTTCTTTTCACATTGAAATCAAATACAAGTTTAAAATAAGAGCTTTTTTTTTTTAGAACAACTGTAACTTTTCCCTTGTGAACGATTCATTCATCTGAAATGGCTCTTCCTAACTTCTATAGGAAATGAGAGAAAGAGAGAGAAAAAGATTGTTTGGTTGATTGTTCTGGTTGCAAGAGAGATGACCTTAACCCAACTACTTTAGGCAAAATTGGGGATTTATTGGCTGTCATGCCATATAAAGGCCAGTTCACTGCTGGAGGCTCTCTTTCCTTCTTGTCATCTTTCATGTTTGCTTTACTTTGGGTATCAGTTTTACTTTCTCAGACAGGTACTTTTTTTTTTTTTAAAGATTTTATTTATTTATTTGAGAGAGAGAATGAGAGACAGAGAGCACGAGAGGGAAGTGGGTCAGAGGGAGAAGCAGGCTCCCCACTGAGCAGGGAGCCCGATGCGGGACTCGATCCCGGGACTCCAGGATCATGACCTGAGCCGAAGGCAGTCGCTTAACCAACTGAGCCACCCAGGAGCCACGTCAGACAGGTACCTTTTGAGCTTTTTCTTGCAAAGGTTGTCACCGTGCTAACTGTAGATGCTATTAGGAAGGGGCTAAAGACGGACTCTCAGCGACACAGCTGGGCAGCACATTCACTCCTGGGGCCTGGAAGGTGTTCTGTGCTAGCTCCTCCCTAGGACCATAGACCTGACATTGTCTGCTGGGGTGGACCTCTAATAAAAAGGGGTTCCATTATAGAAAAAAGGAAAAAGTCTGGTCAGACAAAACAATAGATGTCTATTACATATACCATGGGCATATAGTATCTGAAGTGCTGAATGTTGATACATATCTGGTGACCACACAGAGCTATTCACATACCTCTTCTTGGTATTCATTCCCTTGTCTTCTAATAACCCAAAATATCATCTCCAGCATGCCCTGCTTGCAACTGGAAGAAAACAAACAACTTCTCTTTTTTCCCTCTTATGGATCTTGGGTTTGGTTAACCGAAAGATTATGTTCTTTTAATGAAGTTGGAGAGCACTCTTCATTCCAGAAATAAAAGAATATTTGTGTAGAAAAGGAAATAGCTGAACACAATGTTTCTGCTTCTTCTGATTCTACCTTGCTTCATGGTTGAATAATGTCCTAGCTAGCCAAGGGGAAATAAATAAATGGAACCAATATTTCTCTTAAGAAATTTAAACAGAGCAAAACAAATACCCATTACAGTTCTGGGAATCTAACTCAGTGACACACCCTAATGGCTTCATTAAGTCTTTGTTCCAAAGAAGTTCAAAATAATCTATTAAAAAAAAAAAAACAGATGAATATGGACTAACTGCTTAATAGTTCATCTTACGTTTCCTGTAACCACTCTTACATTATTTATTTTATAATAGTAAAATAGGGCTCGACAGCTGTGGATTTGAGCAACTAGAACCTGATGGCAGATCATTTCAAGCAGATTATATTTAAAAGAGATATCTTGATATTCTTAGGAAATCAAAGCCACTAAAATATGAAATTACAGTGCATTACGAATGTTCAAATTATATATATATTTTTAAAGATTTTATTTATTTATTTGAGACAGAGAGAATGAGAGACAGAGAGCATGAGAGGGAGGAGGGTCAGAGGGAGAAGCAGACTCCCTGCCGAGCAGGGAGCCCGATGCGGGACTCGATCCCGGGACTCCAGGATCATGACCTGAGCCGAAGGCAGTCGCTTAACCAACTGAGCCACCCAGGCG
>NC_138373.1:57430579-57535886 GCF_054177405.1 Leptonychotes weddellii | reverse complement strand
GAATCATGGAACACTACATCAAAAACTAATGATGTAATGTATGGTGATTAACATAACAATAAAAAATATTTAAAAAAGAGTATAGGTCCCAGAGTTCCAGGGCCTAGATTGAGCTATCGCTTCTGACACTTGTTACCTGTCTGATGGGAACTAATACTTAACCTCACCTGATCTCAGCTTCCGTATCTTTCTAATAGGGGTGAAAAAGAACCTGCCTCATGGGGTGTTCTGAGGCTTACATAACATAATCCATAAAAGTGTTTAGTAACTGGAATAAATAGCCACTCATATAAATAGAGTACCTCCTCTTATGATTTTTATTATCATGTTGTTCGCCTATTGTTAATGCTGCCTTCCTTTATTGGAAATTTTCTATGATAACACCTTTCATAATTGTGTTAACAAAAAAAAAAGGAGTCCGCTTCGTCTATTTCAGTATTTGTAGCTTGGATGTGCCTCGAGGAACTTTGAATGAAAGGTACTATGTACAGTGCCTAAAATCTGATGATATTTAGAAAACTAGTGGCAGACCCAATGGCTTCCTCCCGCACCCCAGGAAGTACATATAAACAATTCTGATTCCATCTATGACTTAAAAAATTATTTTGTGCACACAAGATTGGACCATAAGTTAATTGGACTAGATATTCTAGTCTAAATTCTACTACTTCTCTGTGCCTGTTATCCCTTCTCTGTGTCTGTTACAAAAGAAGATGCCTGGCTTGAGGTTAAGATTTTGTTGTTTAGATCTGAGAAACAATGGATTCCCTTCAAACATGGCTGCTAGTTGCCTGTCATCAGACAGGACATACGAGGAAGTGCGTCCAGGCTCAAATCTTGCCTTGTTTATACTGAGTATTTTACAGACAAAATTTGATTAAAATATATCAAAAACTAATGATGTACTGTATGGTGACTAACATAACATAATAAAATTAAATTTAAAAAATAAAATAAATTAAAATATATATATATATATATGTAATTTCTAAAGACAAAACAGAAAAGATTTTCAGGTCCAGGTAATGATCTTCTTCATTTAAGTAGTAACTTGAACTATAGTGAAACTTAGAATAGTTGACCTCTTTTGACCTACAACAATTGCAGTTTCATGGTTATGTGGGATCACTTCTTTTAGTGGCAAAGGGACAAAAGTAGTTTCAAACCCAGCTCTGTGTTAAAGGGGGGGAATACAGGAACATGAACTCTCACTGTTGTGTTTGAAGCTTCCTCAAACTGAGACTTTTAAATACTGTAAAAATGATTTCTGTGATTAGGACCAACCTGAATTAGTAAAGATAAAATGACTCACGCACACACATTTATAATTTTAGAACGTCTTTTCAGGAAGAACTTAAACTGTGCCTAGAAGCTTGAGCAAGCGTCATGCCCCATCCAGGAAAGAGCCTCTGTGCATGTCATCTGGTAACCTGTGACCTGTAGATGCTGGGGACTGTACTGACATATGTCTCATACCTACCTGTGTGTGTTCTCATCGGCACAAACTCTACAAGGCCTCCTGCTCCTAGGTCAGTCAATGGCAGCAGAATAGAGGTTGGTTTGGTCGTTGGGAATAGAAGGGCTTGTGTTTTGGGTGCCTTTCCTTGCTTCCAGCTAATTTCTAGCTTATCGCCTGGGCCTGGATATCAACCTATAGCTGTGTGTGAAAGAGGCTGGGATTGCACTGAGGTATAAGCAGCCAGCACTCTTCAACATATGGGCGTGATCTCATCAAAAACTCACAACAGGGGTGCTTATGAGGGAGTAAAGGAAGAGAGCAAAGGCAATAGTAACAAGTGGGCTTTTAAAATAATCCACAACTGCAGCACCTGGGTGGCTCAGTCGGTTAAGGGTCCAACTCTTGATTCTGGCTCAGCTCATGACCTCAGGGTTGTGGGATCAAGCCCCACATTGGACCCCTAGCTCAGCGAGGAGTCTGCTTGAGATTCTCTCTCTCCCTCTGCCCCTCCCCCCAAATAATAAATAAATAAATAAATAAATAAATAAATAAATAAATAAAATCTTATAATCCACAACTAGACATCTTCAGCACAGTGTAGGTGGGAGTGCTGCCTTCCAGAGTGACTACAGTTACATAGAACTAAAAATATGTGGGAAGGAACCACCCTGCTTTGTGCCCACTGGACCTCTGGAGTATTTGTCAGCCGTTACCCTAATGTCTTTAAAAGACGCCCATTCATTTACAGCAAGGGAAGGTAACAGTGTCCTAGTAATAGACATTGATCTAATGGCTTATCGTGGACACACCAGGATCCTTTCTGAACCTTGGCATCAGGGCATGTTTTAACCAACATGGTTCCTAGGACGTTGTTTGTTAGCAGAGCAGGTGGGGAGGGCTGTGGCAGCAGAGCTGGCTTCCTGGGCGTGTGACCTGAGCAGTCTCACAGAGCTCTGTGCTTAAAAAGATCCAGTGCCTGGTTTAATGCTCTGCTGTCTCCATCTGGAGATTCTTAATTTTTTCACAAGGGTCTCACGTCCTCATATTCCACTGGGGCCTGTAGATGACGTTGCTGACACTGACAGACAGCAAGGCTCTGCGGGGACCATCTCTAAGGAGGTCTGAAGAAAAGCTGGAAGCATTGTTTATGGAATTGAAATGAAGCTCAGAGATGAGGTGTGTGGATAATGTGACTCTGAAGTCTGTCAGAGGGGAGTGTCTTGTGGAAGCTTCACAGAAGAGCTCATGTGGGAAAAGAAGTGTGGTCAGGGTACCCACACAACTCATCAGAGTGGTTTGGGGCCAGCAGGACCCCCTCGAGCCTGCTCTGCCTTCTCAAGAAGTAGCAGTCAGACCGCCCTGATTGTCTTCAGCTTATGGCATACTCCCTTCTGCTGCCCCGCCCTGCTGTCTGTGGTCTCCATTCTTGCTAACCGGGAGGTGAATGTTTGAAGCAAGAGAATCAAAAAGGCGCTCTCGTCCCTTCTCATATGCAGTAATGACCATTGACCCATCTCCTTTCTTCCCTAGCTAGACCTTCTTGAGGCTTCCAGAGAAACGTGAAGAAGGCTGGACATTATGGTGAAGTCCTCTCAACAGTTCATCCCATTGAAAGTGATGGTGTAGTAAAAACTTATGAAATGACCACATAATTACATAATGAATCCTCGCAAGGATGGTAGTGAATTGAATAATATTAAACCATCACCAGCAGTTTCTTTTTTATTCTTTTCAATAAGCAGGCCATGTACCTCTTTAAAAGATGTATAGTACTTGATTTGGCAGATGACCCCTCTATTTTAAAACTAAATAAATATTGAAAAAGTTGTCAGTCTGGTGTTTTCACAAAATTTGATTTTGTGGAAAGCAAACAATCACACATTTTTAAAAGAACAACTACTTGAAATGTAGAAAACCCTCTTGCAAACAACTGTTCAAAGAAAAAAAAAGAAAACAAATTACAAAATAGGTAGAAAATAAAAATCATAAAGACATTTATAATCCTAATGCTTACACATATATGTCAAGTAAAGGAAAATAAGTGAATTAAGAGTCCAAATCAAAAAATAGAAAAATAACTATAAATTAACCTAAGAAAATGGTAGGAAAGCAGAAATGGATGAATAAGAAAACAGAAAATAATAGAATTAATAAATAAGCCCAAGAATAGATTTTTTTTAAAAGATAAAAGACAAGGATAAAGCAATGGCTGGCCTAATCAAGAAAAGAAAGAAAGATGTATAATTGAAAAGATTAGAAATGAAAAAAAGAGAAATAAAGCACACAGAAAAATAACCAGCTAATCAAAAAGGAATTTACATGACTTCAAATGGTGCCTGGCTGGCTCATTTGGTAGAGCATTCGGCTCTTGATCTTAGGATCATGAGTTCAAGCCCACATTGGGTATGGAGCCTACTTAAAAAATAAAATAAAATAAAAAATACATGGCTTCACAAATAAATATGAAAGGTAGGATAAAGTTTTCTAGGAAAATAAATGCTACCAAAATTGACCTCAGGAAAAATAGACCAACACACTCAGAAGAGATTAATATTATCAAAGCATCTCCCTCTCCTCCAAACACATGAATATCATCACACTAAATTTGAATGAATTCACACTTATGTTCTTCAAACCTTATAAAAATATGTAATATGGATGCTCTATAAGTTTTTTTAAAGCATAGAAAAAGAACTACCAATTCTTCTCATAGGGACAAGAACTAAAACCTGTACATAATGTCAAGCCCCAAAAAGAAATCTGTAGACCATTTATCTTTATACACATGAATGTACAATATGAACTAAAATCTTACCAAATGTAAGTCAGTGGTGCATTAAAGAAATAACTCACCACGGGATGCCTGGTTGGCTCTGTGGGTAGAGCATGTGACTCTTGATCTCAGGGTTGTGAGTTCAAGCCCCATGTAGGGTGTAGAGATTACTTAAAAATAAAATCTTAAAAAAAAAAAAAGAAAGAAGAAGAAAGAACTCACCAGAACCAAATGAAATTCATCCCAGGATTGCAGGGATGGTTCAATATTATAAAACCTAAGCAAACAAAACTTAGTTTTGCCTTTTATCATATACATGAAAAGGTTATAAGATTTTTACTGAATTTAAAGGGTATGTTTGGGATTCAGATGACTACACTATAAGCTATATAGTTCCAGGGAGATACCCCAAGGAGAAGGCAGTCATCTTCCAGAACAGTTGTAAAAACCAAAAATGGTTTCAAAAATATGCCTTACATCAATGCAAAGGCATGAGAGTGAAAGTTATATCTCATAGGGCAACTTTCTCATGTTCTGCAGGGTGAGAAGCTGAATTTTGTATAACAACAGTTGAAGATTTTCCAGAACAACACTGATACTAAGCTGATTTTATGATTAATATAAAATGTAGTGGGATTTTTATCGAAGACTGAAACAATTCAAGAAAATCCATACTACTACTACTACTTCAGAAAAATTAGCCAAGGTAACTAGACTGAAGAACTTAAATATTACATATATATGTATATGTGTGTAAATAATGTATAAATATGTATATATGCCATCTATTATATATAAATAATATATATATTAGGATGGAGAACAATTCTTAATTATTTAATGGATGTGTAGTATATGACTATAAAACTTGATTACACAGAAAATCAACAGAAAAATATTAACATCAATAGGTAATTCAGAAAGAGGACTGGTTGTACATTTAACCTATAAAACATTAGTTTGCATGTGACTTTCCCATATTCAAACCAATCACCAGAGGATAAATATAATGGATAAATGGAAAATATTTCATTTGCAATAACAACAAAAAAAATAGTTAAGAACAAACTTCAAAAGAAATATGCTGGATTTAGAGGAAGGAAACCTTACCAATTCTATTGAGTGTTATTTAAGAAAACTTGAATACATGAAAGACACAACCTGTCTTTAGGACAAATCATTATTTAAAAATATCAATTCTTCTCAAATACCAGTATACAAGCAAAATATTTTTCTGGGACCTTAACAAAATGAATCTGGAGAAATAAACATGTGATCTTAGCTAGGATATCTTTGGAAAAGAATAATGAGAACAATCAAATAGTCATATTTGGAAATCAAGTAATTAAAGAATTAAAACTAATTTTATTTAATTTGCTTAATTTCAAAATATGTAAGTAATTAAAATACTTTAGTGCTGAAAACAAAGTTGTTAGAAAATCATTGGAATAGAATAGTTGAGAAATAGAACCAAATTTATGGAGTTTATGAAATGTTCTTCAGGCTAAAAGCAAAATTTCAAATAATTGAGTAAAGTTGAAATAGACGTTAAGCATTTTAAAAAATAAATAAAGCTAAATATCCCGTTTATTATCTCACAGCAAATTCCATATGCATCAAAGTTTTAACTATAAAAAGTAAAACCACGAAGTATCAATAGAAAGTTTAGGTTTATTTATTTCTAATCTTGAAGTGGAGAAACCATTGTTAAAGAAGATACAAAACTCACAACCATAAAGGAAAAGATGAACAAAAAACAAAAAACAAAGTTTTAGAAATTTATATGGCAGATCACAAAAAAAAATGAGACGTATTTGCAATGCATATATCAGGGAATGCATTAATTTCTTTAATTTTCCATAAAAAATTAATTAAAAACTAGAAGTTCACAAACAAAGAAATACAAACGGTCAGTAAATAAGTGGAATGATGCTTGGACTTTTTCATAACTAAAGAAATTCCATTTAAAACAGAAATATATTGATTTCACTTATTAGAATTCTAGATAGTATTGGCAAAGATGTAAGGAAATAGGCATTCTCCTCTATTGCTGGTAGGAATGTAAATTGGTGCAACTTTAGAGGACAATTTGGCACTATAATTCCCTTTCAAAGAACTTATCCTATGGATATACTCATAAATAGATGCTGCCCAAAGTATACCAAAGTATGTATGTATAAATGTATAAATAAATATGAATACAAGTATATATACATATATTTACTGCAACATCAAATTCAAGGCTGGAAGCATTCCATGTCCATGACAAGGAAAATAGTTAAATATATGATGATGCACTTATAGACAAGAATAACAAAGCTGTTTAACAATGAATGAAGCTGGTATGTAAATGCCTAATGGGGAAGGCTCTCCAAGAGATACGGCTCATTTCCTTTCATTTCTTGGCTCATGTAGATTGGCCTTATGTAATTTGACTTCTGGAAAGCACCCTCCACTATCCTCTTTTTTGTTGTTCTTTTTAATAGCTTTATTGAGATATAATTCATATGTCATACAATTCACTCATTTAAAGTGTACAATTCAGTGATTTTTAGTATATTAACAAAATTGTGCAACCATCACCACAATTTTTGTCTCCCTTAAAATAAGCCCCATAAACAGTCACTCCCATTACCAACCAGCAGCCCTAGACAACCACTAATTGACTTTCTTTCTCCATAGATGTGCTTATTGTGGACCTTTTATATAAATGGAGTTATACATACACACCTAAGAGTGGAATTTCTGGGTCACAAAGAAACTCTATGTTTTGAGGAACTGGGAAAATGTTTTTTTCCAAAGTGGCTATGCCATTTTACATTCTCATCACAATGTATGAGTGTTCTAATTTCTCCAAATCCTCACCAACACTTACTATTTATTATCCTTTATTTTGATGATCCTCTTGTGTGTGAAGGGATAGCTCATTGTGGTTTTGACTTGCATTTCCATGATGCATGTTGAACATCTTTTCAGGTGCTTATTGGCCATTTTTATATCTTTTGGTTAAATGTCTAATTAGAACCTTTGCTCATTTTTCAATTAGATTATTTATCTTTTCATTATTGGATTGTAAGGGTTCTTTATATATTCTGGATATAAGTGCCTATCAAGCATATGATTTTCAAATATTTACTCTTATTTTCTGCATTGTCTTTTCACTTTCTTCATGGAACCATTTGCAGCACAAAAATTAGCTTTGTTGAACTCCAATTTATCTATTTTTTTTCTTTTGTCATTTATGCTTTGATGTTGTATCAAAGAACGTTTAATCCCTGGTCAGAAAGATTTGCTTCTATGTTGTTTTTTTTTAGATTTTATAGTCTTAGCTCTTTAGATCTATGAACCATTTTAATTTAAGTTTTACTTATGGGGAAAGAAAGGGGCCCCACTTCATTCTTTGCATGTGAATATCCAGTTAATCCAACACCATTTGTTGAAAAATCTATTCTTTCCCACATTGAATTATCTTGCCAGTATTACCTACTGAATATTCTAGAATCAAATGTTGATTGATAGTTGATGAATTTTTATGACTTTTTCATTAAACAAAATTTTTCTTCTTTGTGAGTGAATTTACATAGAATTTACATTACATTTCATCAAAAATTTACCAGTTAACTTTTTGTTACCCTCCAGTTTTCAGACACATTTGTCAGTTGTAAGGTTCTGTTCGAATTGAAAAGGCTCAATTTGAAAGGCTATATATGTTTTTGATTTTTCTCTATTGTAAAATTATGATATCATTTTGTTAGCTGATGATGATGACTTAAATGTTTTTTAGATCCTTGTCATTTAGGTATTGGAGAATTAAGTGGAGGGGGAAAAATAGCTCTAGAGAAGGAAAATGGAATTATTGAAGAATTTTATCCTGATTATCAGATTATCATAATCACAGCTACTGTTTATTGAGCACTTACTCTTCACTACTTTACTGCTATCTGATTTAGTCCTCGAAGCAACCTATTTTACAGTTTAGGAAACTAAGATTATAAAGAGACAGTAATATCCCCGAAATCACACTATTTATAGATGGTAGAGCTGGGCTTCAAAGCCAGGTTTACCTGAATTTCAAGTTCGAAGTCAGTTCCATTCCTGGAACGGTGCCCAGCATTACAGATGACTCATGCTGAAATTCGATAAAATGGCATCATGTCCTAGGAGAATAAATTCATGTATTTGTCCAGATAAAAGACAACTGTTTTACCTGATCTAGGCAGACCAGTTAGCAAATTCATAACTTGTTAAATGCTTCAAACAAGCATACTTCTCCCTTCCGCAAAGCTTTTTTCTTTTCCCAGGCAATCAGAGGTAACGAGAAACTGTGATTCATGTTGGCAGGCTATTTGCTTCTCAGCCGAATCTCAGTCAGCAATTTTTTTTTCCTATGAGACCAACTTCTGATGAAGACAGAAAGCATGACGTGGAAAAAACTCCTATTTCAACTCTGGAAGGGAATGCAGTCCCATTTCCTGTTGGTTTTGCATGTTCAACTCTATGGAACAATCCTAGAATCAGATGTTGATCAAATAGCCTCTAAATGCATAAGCAATTTTTTAAAAGTTGAAAATGAAAAAAGATGTGACTGAATATAGAAGGTAGTTTGGGGTTAATTCATTGATGAAAAGACAGAAAAACACATTGACTATGTGAATGAGACTGAAAACCACAGATTAGTGTCAGGGCTCAGCCCTTGGCATTAAGGCATCTCAATTTTAAGTGTACTGCATAGTGAAGATTTTATATTGGGTGGAGGAGTAAAAGTGTAGGTTCTGAAGGACTGGGCTTGAAGTCTATGTTCGACAATTTCTAAGAGGCTAGCCTTGGAGAAATTACAAAACTCCAAATTTCAGTTCCTTGTCCATAAAATGAAGGTGATTTGAACTGTTAAATATGTAGTCTGATGCAGAGATCAGGGGCCTGGGCTTCACACTTACTTATATCAGGGTCCAAATCCTATTTCCTTCCCTTATCAGCTGTGTGATATTGGATAAACAGGTAGCCTCTCTGAACCTCAGATTTTTCTTCTACAAATGGGATTATTAATATGAAGAGTTTGTGAAGATTAAGTGAGATAACATGTATAAAACACATAAAAGTGAACTTGGCTCATACTCTATGCTAAAAAATATATGCACCATTTGTTTATTATCATTATTGTACCTACTAGGTGAGACACCTACTATAATGCCTACCATGTAGCAGATTGCTGCTCTCTCTTCACTTTTAGTTTGAAAGAATATTCATGCTTAATGGTTATCCTTCCCCATGAGGACAGGCATTTCCCCTCTGGCCATAATGTAATTGTAGAAAACTTCTGGCTCCTTTTCATGAGTTCCGGGTGTAGCTGTGTTATTACTTTCTGCTTAGAAGTGTTTCAGTTTAATTACTCAAAGCCCAATGCAGAAAGTATGCCTTTCCTGGGTCAGTGACTCTCACAGCTGATACACACAGAAGTAAAGGAGCTGGGACAATGGCTTGCTAGCACCCCTTCTCCCTACATGGAAAATGTGCATTTTCAATTAAGAATCTCCGTGGAAGCCACTGGTTCCAGAGGCAGAGACTATGTTTATCAGGAGAAGTCAGCCCCTAAAACTTTCTTTGCCAGCTGATTTTACCACAACTTCACTCCTCTTGTCTGGTTCCCCACATCCCTTTCCAACTGGAAATGAGAACTACTTTCAGGGAAATGCTTGGAGGCAGGCAGGCAGGACATGTTTTATAAAAAGCAAGTATCTGAAATTACAACCTGCTGTCCCTGCAGCATCTCCTTCCAGCTTTTACTTTCTATCCCAAAATGAAATTAGAAATACTGAAAGTTCCCTGGAAAATAAAAAGGATAAAAAAATGAAGCACTTCCTTGGCTCTGATTAAAATGCACAGGCCAATGCTTCTTTAACTTCCTTGTATGAGTCAAAAGGAACTCAGATCATTTATCAAGGTAGAGATGACTTCCCGTGGAAGGTGCTGTTGGTGGGAGGAGATGTGAAGGTCAACTATCCTTAGCTAACTTTGAGACTCCAACGATGATACTCAGAGCCTCACATGTGCAAAGGCCCCCACGCTACCACTGAACGACACATCGTATTGTGTTTGAGCTCCTGGAGTAAAGAATTTCTGTTCCTTTGGCTTTCCTTCACTTTTGAAAGTGTTACAGTGGATCCCTGTTAATATGAATGACTTATCTGGAAATAGAGATGATTTCACATGATTGTTAGAATCCCGTGCCTGATTCCTTCTTCGATCCATTGCACCCACTTTCAGACAACTTATCAGAGCTAGCCATGCAGATTCTGGAAACTCCCCTGTCTATGTAGGGGCTGCTCCCACTAGCATTCTCTTCCTATCTTTTGACTCATCATCCACAGATCTGGAATGACTTCAGAGGCTCCCAGCTTAATGTCAGAATTTAACCAGATCACCCAGTTGCACCCACTCATTTTTAGATGAAGGATTGAGTTGAGGATTCGGGAGATAAAGCAATTAATCCACAGTCACCCAAGCAGCTTGTGGCAAAACCGAGACTAGAAATCAAGATCATTTTTCATCATTCCAGACTGTCCCTCTTCCTGTTATGAAGCATTGGGAGTTTACTGAGTAGCAGTTTAGCTGGACGTATTCTTGCTCTACAAGACTGTAAATGGTCTATTCTCAAATGAACTGAAACTGTTAAATTGTTAATAACAATTGAGGTATATTAAAATATGATAATTTGTGCCCAAAGGCACAACTCCTATTTCTAGGCAGATGACACATACATCTATGCCAAAATTCTCCCTCTTGACTTAGGCTCACATAATATTTTGTATACAAGATAATATTCCTTAATACTCAATCAGTGCATATTTAATGAGTATCTCCTGTATGCTCAGCACTCTTCTAGGTGCTGTAGAGATTAGAGGGAAAAAAAGTTGTCAGTACAGATTTAGAAGACTAAAGATGCCTATGGAGGAAATATACAAGAAGTAAGTCCAAAGGCTTTGGCTCCCAAAGACATGCTGGATCCTGAAGTATCAGTGGCTGTGGGGGGCAGTGGGGGACAGAGATTTGATGTAGAGTCTTACTGAGACAATGTTATATCACACTGCCCAGGTCAAGGGAAAACTCTTGATGTTTCCAGATGCAAAATGCCTTACATTGCTTAAATCAAGACTCTGTGTGTGGGTTTAATTTGTATGAAAGGAGTACGGGAGCTAAGTCATTTGTAGTCAGAGAGCTAATAAAACCCCACGAGACACCACTTTCTTTCTTAGCAGAATAATAGCTGAAAGTTAAAGATGATTTTGACTTTTAGTCTGTGAGCTTTTCTGCTGACAGAGATCTTTTTCACATGTGTGTTATATCTAAATGGAACGATGGATGTCCTTGAAAAAAATGTTGCCTCTAGAATTAGCTTCTTCTTGGTTCCATAGGGATGATTTGTGACTCGAGGTTTGAAAAGAATTTTGAGGTAGTTGTAAGAAGAGAAGCACATCTTGAAATGGTTTCCAAGTTTGTCAAACTTCTTTTCTTTAATGAATTAAATGCCGTCTTCCAGCCCTAGCTCTTAGAATGCTATAAATTTATATAACTCTGAAGTTTATAAAGGACTTGCATTCCCCTGCTGAGAGAGGAAGAGGGCCGGTATCATCATTGTGTTCATGTTATAGATGAAGAAACTTCAGAGAGGTTAGGTGACTTTCCCAAGGTTATACAGCTAATAAGTGGCAGAGTTAGATGAGAAGAGAAGTCTTCACTGATTCCATCCAGTGCTCTTTCTGTCACACACTAATGGCCTAGCATTAGAAAGAAGGAAGGGGAAAGTAAGTAAGATGAAGGCAAGGGTTAGGACTGATGAGATACTTGCTAAGGTAACCCAGCTTCCCCAAAGTAAAACAGTTGGAAAAGAAAATTGACTCCATTTTTATATGTTTTAAGGCCCTCACCAGTGTTATATAAAATGAAAAATTAATGAACACCTGTAAGAGATTTCATTGCCCCACTCTCTGGGGCCACAATTTAAAGTTAATGTTATTTTCTGTATTAATAGCTGCTCCCAGTGATGTTTCCTTTTAAATTAATGCAGATGCCAGAAAATTTGGAAGAGACCAAATAGACCAAGAGGAGCAACTCACATTGCTCTCTCAGCAGCCCTCTCATTTGAAAAGAGAGCTTCAGGAGCAGTTACTACCTTTGGGACCTTGTTGGCGGTCATTAGATGCACACAAGCTACTCCTTAAGAATAACATCCTCTATTTCTCATCTTTCGGAAAACTTGTGGGCTCCTAGTAATTGTAGAATAGAATTCCATTATCACAATACTCCCACTGAGTTTCTCTTCCTGTCTTCATTTTTTAAACATTTTCCTTAAACATGACTGCTTGTTCCAGCACCGATAAGGGAGTGGGATGACACGTTCTGCTCATAAAATGGTAATGATCATCATCGGGGTGATTGCAGATGAAGAATGATAACATCCTCAGTCTGAGAGCCTAGGCATAGTATTCGGAGGCATCCTCAAGATTTTGCAAACTCTCCAAGTCATGTCTTTTTTCTGGAAGAACTGAGGCTGCATCCCACCCCGCTTTAGCCTTCAGCCTGACCTCCCTCAAGGAAAGAGAACCTCCTAAATGTTCCCAGGTTCATGGCTAACCCCCTCTCATGAGAGACATAATTATTTCTCTGGACAGGAAACAAGGGAAATGTGTGGGTGTCTTTTTGACACTGGTTTTAAGTTATTCTGATAAATTAACTTAGAGTAGAATTCCTCAAGTGCAGTGAACATTTCATGTTGAATTCGTGTCAGGCCTTTGTATGTGCCTGCTCCCTTTCCTGTTAATCTCTAAGTTTGCTTTTGAAGCACAACAATATGGAGAATTAATGAAATAGCTGTAGAAATAAGACTCCAAATATTACCAGTAATATATGCACTCTATATACATATATAATGTTCATATGCTACTGTATAAATATATACTAATACACAAAAAAGCATTTTAATCTATGCATAGAAGATGCAAAGCAAAAGTGAGATAACTATAAATAAGAGTTGTATTTTTCCTTTAAAAGATCATCTTAAGTCTTTCCTTAACCAAGGTTTTAAAGTGTTTATGAGGTCATTGGACTAACCATTGTGTTCTAATTGCCGTTTTCTCTCTAATGACCCTGTTGGCATATGGTAGGGAGAACAATCTTAATGTGCTTTATAGACAGTCCCTGACTTAGGGGATGGTTCAACTTACAATTTTTTGACTTTACATGGAATGAAAGCAATACACATTCAATAAAAACTATCCTTCGAATTTTGAGTTTGGATCTTTTCCTGGGCTGGTAATGTGTGTTATGACATTCTCTTGTAATGCTGGGCAGTGGCAGGGAGCCTCAGCTCTGTCAGCCACATGAGCACCAAGGTAAACAACGAGTACACTCACAACCATTCTGCACTCACACAACCATTCCGTTTTTTCACTTTCAGTGCAGTATTCAATAAATCACATGAGATATTCAAATGCTTTTTATAAAATAATCTCTGTGTTAGATGATTTCACCCAACTGTAGGCTAACATAAGTGTTCCGAGCAGGTTTAAGGTAGGCTAGGCTATGATGTTCAGCAGGTTAGGTGTATTAAATGCATATTTGACTTAATATTTTCAATTTACAATGGGCTTATTGGGACATAACCAATTGTAAGTCAAGGAAGATCTAATCTTGAATTATTTCTACTTGCTTGTTACCAGAGTAGCCAAGGGAGCTGGGCACATGAATGGTGGCAGAGCCTCATGTTCCCAAATGCCTGGAATGTCAGGCAAAGAACAGTGGGATTAAAGACCCAACTCTCTTTCCTTCAAAGGCACGTCTCAAATAAATGACTACACATCTTGATTAAAATGTTCCTATAAAAAATCAATTTCACCACAGAAAATAGAAGAGGAGAAAAAATATTATTCTTCCCAACATTCTCTGGAGTTATGGACTCATTTTAATGGAGTCATAGAAATAATTTTATAGGGGTTCTCACTGAGTCTCAGAGAGATGACATGTTATGCCCAAGTTTACATAGCCGGTCCCAGTGGGTGGCAGGTCTTATGCTCAAATCCTTCTATGCTCATTCTCATTCTAGAAGAATTTATATTTTAAGATGGAGAAGTGTCGGATTCCCAGGGCATGAACAATCTCACATTTTATGCCCCCTTAAGTTCTTTTTCTCTTCATGCCTTTCTTAAGGGAAAATGTACTGAAATAAAGTTTCATATGTGCCCTTTTTTTCTGATTTAAGATGATTTTTTACCATTTTATTGTCAAATGAAATATAGATGCAGAAAACCACACAAAACACAAGAAGAGATTTGGGAACATTCTTGCCGGACCCTCAGCAGATTAAGTGCGATTGCCCTTCTCTGCCCTACTTCTCTCCCCACACTTCCCTGTCCTCTTCCAACTGATGCTTTACTGAAGATTGCTATGAACTCAGAAGATTGCTATGAACTCCTCTCCTTCCTGGGCCCAGCAACCCTAATGTCTCTGCATAGGCTCTGCAAAGCTTTCAACCTGGGACATTCCTTTGTTGATCTCAACTGATTTTTTATTTTTTAAAAATATTCTTTGTTTCTTATTCCTCATCTCTTTGTTCTGCTTTCTGGAAGGTTTCTTTAACTTCATCTTCTGATTATCAATTTTTAAAAAATGTTGACTATTTTAATTTTATTTTTCCAGGAATTATTTCTTACTCATTGATTGTTTCTCTTTTATAGTATCCTGTGTTTTATAGATACGTATTTGCTCTTTCTGTCTGGTGATAGGTTCAAATATATTTCAATTTTCCTCCATGCTTTGCAGTTTCTCATTTTCCTATGTGATCTTTCTTCCTGGTGTTTGTCTTGGTCTGTCTCTTTCAGACAGAAGGCTTTGCTCAGTGTCTGATGACCTTTGCTGTCTGTCCTGTTTGAGGGGGTTGGGGGCTGCAAACTTAACTGAGGGCTCATGTTGGGAGGGCTGGCTACGCTGACAGGTGATCTGCACTGCCAGGTGATCAGGGGACTAATCAAACAAGTGACAGATGGCCTTATCTGGAGACTATCTCTGAGGTCTTAAGTTTCCTCAGAGCAGAATCATCCAACTTAACTGGCTGCCAGCATTCTGGAAGCAGGACAGGGAAGGTGTCCAAGGATTCTACCATTAAACATGTGGAGTTTCACTTCATCCCGTTTTGAGTTCTTCTCTCTCTGACAGTCCTTCAGTCTGCCTGGTGCTCTGAGTCCTGAGTCATCCAGAGAGTATACTTCAGCTTTTGTGTGGGCAGGGTGTGTTGTGGGGTGGGTGGATAGAGAAGGAAGGGGATAGACATGTTGTAAGACATCAGAGAAACCCACTGTTCTCTCAGCCATCCCCCAGCTTTGGCCTTGTTCCCCTTCTGTACCACCCCACAACCCCACTTCCGCCCCACCTTCCTGCTTGCTGGTGCTTCCAAGAGCTTCATGGTTTTGTAGGGAGAATCAGCGGGCTGCTTATTGGCATGCCACTCAGTGGGCACTCAAGCCATAATTCTCCTCTGCTCAATCTGTTATTACTCGTCCATCCTTTTCCTTTCCCCAATTTGTCTTAAAACTTCTCCTCCGTTGCTGTATCCTCCAATTTTCTATGTCCATATGCTTAATGTCTCTTTAGGTGTTAAGAAAGAAGGGAGATAAACGGGAAGGTGTAGCTATCTTGCTATTTTTAAATCTGGTATCAATAGGCTACATTTGCCTTCTCAATATCTCCATAAAGTAACCAGTTATATGGTTCATTGTTCAAGGTTGCTTAAATGTTTAAGTAAATTTATATTTAGACCAACGTATAGAGAAATTTTATTTATGCACCAGTGGCTCCTTAAAAAAAAAAAGCCGAGAATTTATTACTTGCTGAGACAGTAATGATTTTAAACTGAAGACATTTATCAATAACATTTATATGAGATTTGTTTTGCCACTTTTTAAAATTATAAGGAAATTTTATTTAACTCAGAGAGTCATTTTGAATTATAGCATTTTATATTGTCTTTGCTTTAGGGAATATTTTCTTGAAATAATTTTCTTTGAAGTTTTAACAGCTTCATCTCAGAATTATAGCCATAGTTTCCTCTTTAGAAAGCCTCCACTAGATTTAGTTAGCTTAAACTTTATCTCATGCTCCTTATACATAAAAGGGCTATTGGTGACCTTTAATTCAGAGGTTAATTTTGATTCTGCAAGGCTTTGTCACATTTATAAGCAGGTGAGGGTCATTTTCAGAATAGATAATAATTTAGTAAGATAAAAAGAAACTGTGTTACTCTCTACAAAGACTGCAATATTCGTTTTTTATAATTCAGAGCAAAGGATTTGTTATTCTGCCTGAATCACCTACATTTTCCTCCTGGAAATTGATGTCTTTCTTTTTATTTTATTTTATTTTATTATTTTTTAGGATTTTATTTATTTATTTGACAGAAAGAGAGCAAGAGAGCATAAGCAAGGGGAGTGAAAGAGGGAGAAGCAGGCTTCCTGCTCAGCAGGGAGCCCAATGCGGGACTTGAACCCAGGACCCCGAGATCATGACCTGAGCCAAAGGCAGTCGTTAACCAACCAACCCACCCAGGTGCCCCTGATGTCTTTCTTCACACAACCCAGGACCAGCTCTATTTGTAAGCAATCTGTCCTCTAAGATACTTGCAGGCCTCCTAACCCAGCAGAGAACTGTACATGGCCCTGAACTTTTCATTACAAGTCATTTCTTGGGTTTACTCATGAAAGTTCCAGTTAAAATGCAAACATATTAGTAACATTTCCAGCTACTGCTATCTTGGGGGTAATTAGGACAACTGAATTCAACAGGGCCATAGGATAGGTAAGTTGTAATGGGATCAAACCAAAAAGCAATGATGGAAAGCACTATCTAGCTCTTGCAGAGGTGAGAGGTAGAGAGGAAGTGGGAATCCCTCAAAGCTGCTTGCGATGGAAGGGGCTGCTTTTAAGGGTAGTGAGCCATGCTCCTGAATTATTCATGCAGATGCCAGAGGAAATCTGGCAGAGATGCTATAATAACTATATTTCCCCTATAGTTATGTAGCACACAACTATTTTCAAAATGTTTTAATATCCATTATCTCCTTTCCTTGACTGTCAATAATCCTCTGAATCTTGTGAAGTAGAAGTTATAATTTATAAAGAAGGAAACTGGGTACCAGAAAAACAGTGTGACCATTCCCAACACCACACCACTGATGATAAATATGTGGAACCAGCATTAGGATCCAAGTTTCCTGACTCTAGGCTGGGGCTCTTTGCTAGACAGTGTTTTTCAAAAGATCCCCTAAAATACCCATAACTACAGTGGAAATGGCCAGTGAGCCCCAAGGTCGAAAAGTGTAGTCCCAAGAGGCCCAAAGTAAGTGTGACATTTTCTTGGAAGTCTTGTTTTATCTTAAAAAATAGTGAAGGTTTGTGCTTCACTGTGTATTACTCTGTTTCTTCTTTGTAACAAGCAACTTCAGTGATCTCAGGGCTTAAGATAGTCGATTTCTATTCTCACTTATGGGTCTTTGGGTTGACCATGACTGTGTAGGTTTGGCTAAGATAGGCCCAACTTGACCCTTGGCTGTGTGTGGAGTTCAGCTCTGCTCCAAAGGTCTTCTCATTCCCTTCAACCAGCAACGGCCCAAGACAGATCAGAAGAACAAGTAGAAAGAAGTAATGCCTCTTAAGGCAGCTGTCACCCCCCAACCTCCTTCTGATAGCTGAAGCATGTCATATAGCTGAGCGTAAAATCAGTAGGGCAAGATGTATATTCTGTTAGCTCTACTGTACTGCAAAATCACAAGAGAGAGGAAATGAAAAATTGAGAAAAGTAATCCAGTCAACCACAGCTATCCCTCTTGGCCACAATTATTTGCCCCCACCTCTAAAATATATTCACCTCCACCCTAAGACTCCACAAAGTGTCTTCTGATCCCAACAGTAAAATCCTGAATCTCATGATTGACATTGGTCCAGATGCAACTTCACAAGTTATGGAGACTTATAAACAAAAAAGACAAGTTACCTGCCCATCCCCTGTGCCCATATGCACACTACATAATCAGTATGTAATGGTGGAAGAGGCAAAGTTTACACACCAAAAACATTCAGCACGTCAAGAATCGGAGGCACATAGCAGTTACTAATTCACCGCAATTCTGAAATCCCACTGGGAAAATTTGCCAGGCCATACATAAGAGAGTGTTCCTTGATTTGGCCTGGTTTTGCTCCCTGGGAGCAGCCCCTAGTACATTGTTGTCCATTGCTCTTGGCTCTACCTGCCAGAAAGTCCTTACTTCTCGATCATCTTTCATGGCCACATTTGAAAAGGGTTGTGGTGAAAATGTTCTTCCTGGTGGCTGAGCAGCTTTCCCTGCCTGATTCCTGCCTATTGACTCTTGGTTGCCCTTAAGTCTTTTTATAACCAATTATAGGTGCTTTTAATTAAGTCTGACAGTAGTTCTGCCAATATAATTATCTCAAAAGCTTTGCAGTTTTCCATGTAGTTGATTCCAGTCAATCCCATGTGCCTGAGCCACACCCACCATTCTTTTTGGACATAGATCTTTCTATAGACTTAATTATAAGTCCTTTAAGCTTAATAGACTTCTAGGGACCATACCTTTAATCTATGTAGAAACTATTTTCTAGTTAAAACCTTCCCTAGGAGGCATTTTAATCCTTTCAGGTGTCTTTAAAAGGTGTGACTACTAGAGTCTTGAGTCTTGAGTTAGTGTTTGTCTCAAGGGTTCATTTTAATGACAGTGCCCTGGATGAGGTCTTTTCCTGAGGCAGCGTCTTAATGGCTTCATCTTTGATTTGATAGGAAACAGTTTCATTTTCCAACCCCTCAAGTCCTCAAATCTCTGGGCTCTCTATTCTATTTTGCAAACCGGCCTTTTCTGAATTCTTACCTTTCTTATAATACCTTACCAAAGGAGCCAGCTCATTCTAGCAATACTTTGCCTCAAAACTCTCACCCAATGCCACAGGTTATTATGGATCTTTTCTGAGTTCTGAGTTTTACCATAGAGGACAATCTGACCAGTTTGTCAATTACATATCAGAGGTCACAGTTTTTCCATTCTCCTATGATGATTTCCTTACTTCTGTCTCCTGATCTCATAGCCAGTGCTGTAGAGATTTGTTACTAACATTCTACTTTTAGCTACCAATTCCTGTATTATCAATGTTTGCCATATAACAAACAAAATCAAAATCTCAAGGGGGTAAAACAACAAGTATTTTTCTTCCTTATGGCTCTCCAGTTTTGCTTGATGTGGCTCCTGGCTTTAGGGTAGGTTCAAGCCGACTCCACATGTCTCATTTCCTTTGGACCATGTGGTAGAAAGAGGGGAAGAATTGAGATAGTCCAATTTATCATGCATTTCATAAAGTATCTTTGTTTTAATGCAGTTATTAAAATATTGTTATCCTGAAGACTTCAAGTAAAATCAATATTCTAGGATTATTCCTTCCATTTGTTATGGCTTTAAATACTCCTGACACTCTACCAAGTGCCTCTTAGAGGTACATGTTGTCCAATTTGGAAAGCAGAGCTTCATAAAACTGTGCCTCAAGCATTGGAAGGGACAGTGGTCCAATAAGGATATTCTGATTCTATGACAAGGGATGGAGTGGAGGGGTGTGAAGGACACTGAATACTTTATTCAATTCATGATTTTACCTTAGGCTGGTCTGAGTCAAATTATGTCACTTCTGAAATGTGGCCTCACATGCTCCTTGTCTTGTAGCAACAAAACTACAAGAAAGACAAAATGAATTCAAGAGAAAGTCTTCCTTTGGAAACATGTACAGATTGTTGCCTACATGTACTAGAAAAAGAACAATACAAGAATACAATGTCCTTTTACTCTCATTCAACAAATATCTTTGACATATCTATTTTGTGTCAGATAATGGTGCTTGTGGCTAATGATATGATTATACAACGGCTAACAAAGTGTGGTCTAGGGACCCTGAGTGTCCTGAGAAATTTCCAGGGGGTCTTCAAGAGCCAAACTATTTCCATGACAATACTAAAAAGTTATTTGTATTTTTTGGTCTTGTATTTAGTATCTTAATAGAAGATAGAGAAGATATTGCCTATTATGCTAGACATTTAATAATATTTTCAAAAATGTAAAACAATACCACTCTTCTCACTATTTTTAAAAAAAATTTTTAAGTAATCTCTATGCCCAAAGTGGGGCTCAAACCCACAACCCTGAGGTGAAGAATCACATGCTCTACCTCTGAGCCAGCCAGGCATTCCACTATTTTTTGCTTTATTTTGGAAAAGTAGTCATTTTTTCCTAAGAAATATTATATTTAAGTTAATATGTAAGATTTTATTATTGTTACTTTTGAATGAATTAATAAATTAGCACTGTTAAGTGTTCACAATTTTATTTTTCCATATGGTGAATATTGATGGATAAACAAAAGTTCCCATTCGTATCCTCAAAAAGTTTTAAGATTGTAAAGGATCCTGAGACCATTTGCCATGAAGGTAAATGAAAGCGGCATGGCTCCTTCCCATTTGGAGCTTGCACCGAATTTTCTGCAGACCGCCCAGCAACACTTACTCCCTCTATGCACCACCTACTATCACAGGGGCTGGAATCCTGAGAACTTATTTCCTAGAACCCCTTGCCAGGAGGGTCCCAGATTAGATTCTGCCAATGAGATGCATTCTCACAAAATTTGGAAACTACAAGCCAAATCCTTACTCCATGGGCAGGTGTCCAGCCTGCAGCAGATGTGAGCTTTTTCAGCAGCTCTGGGTATTGCTATAATCACTGGTTTCAGTTATTCATGCAGCTATGATTATCACCAGTAGTTTCAGAAACTTCCTGACTTTCTTGAAGCTAGTGGCAAACTTTAATTGTTCTCCTTCTACCTTTTTGACATTTTTGTAACCATGAAATTCCCTTTTTTATGTCCCTTTCTGCTCAGAACACCTGGAGAGATTTTGTCTTCCTGAACCAGTTTACTTTGTAGTTAGAAAGTCAAACAAAGACCAAATCAATAAATAAATTATGAAAGACACACAGAGACTATATGATAAATATCATAAGAGAAATAAATGATTATTGTAATATAGAGTAAGAATAGAGGCTTTACCTTAGGTTACAAATGTATACGTGAGAACTATATAATCTGTTCATTTATGTTGGTGATTACAGACATTTATTTTCTAAAAAGTCATGCAGGTTTTTTCTTTAAGTTTCAAGGCATGAGGAAATAAAATCATAAAATTATATTGGAAAAGTGACATCGATTTTAAGAAATTAATACCAGTGTTCCTTGTCACAATGATTTGTGAATGTGTTACAGAATTTTACAGATTCTACCATTTGGAAATGTTTTACACAGAAATTTTTGGGAACATAATTTAGAATCTTGTTACATAATAGCTTGATATAAAACATTGATTTGCTGATGTGATTAATGAAAAGCAAAATTTCCATTAATTTTTATTTTCATCTCTGAAAAATATTCTACTTCATTAACTCTTCTAGAAATATCAGCACAATCTAAGTCCTATGAAACACAACTTGTAGTGACTGGGGCAGAAACCTGAGGTTGCGGCAATGAAATATATCATACCTCAGCTCTGCAGAAATGAGCAGTGTTCACCACCAGTAATCATTTAGTTAAAATATTTTACCAAAGTTGTAAGGAAGACATAAAATTTGCAGCTATATTCATCAGATAAGATGGGTGTGTGTGTGTGTGTGTGTGTGTGTTAGAACTGAATATCTCTGTGACTTAAAGCTGTCTTTTAAGGTCTTTAAGACAGAAAAGAATGTGACACAGAGGTACACACATTTGTCATTAGAAAGAGCAATAGAAGTCAAATACCAAACCAGTTCACTTTCCAGATTTCAAAAACTGATAGGGCTAGTGACTTGTCTAAGGACAGACTGATCCAGAATGCAACTACAGCCTTACCTCTAGGGCAGTTAATGGAGCCCAAGACCCACTGGCCATGGAGAATTCCCAGAGCTCAACTCTGGAATTTTTCTTATGACAACAATAGATTTTTGAATCTTTTCCTGAATATAAACTTTAGTATAACATTGTAAGTACTTTTAAATAACTCTACATTTTTTCTCAGGGTTTCTCAGAGAGGGTCGCAAGTTCTTCCCATCCCAATCTCACCCCTCAAGAGAGCATTTTCCCCACTTGAGACTTTTAGAGGAAACGGCGTTTAAAGAAAGTGAAGATGAAACTTAAAAGTGTTTTTCTTACATGTTTAATTAGAGATTCTTATTTAGGAAGGCCGTAATAGAAGGAAATCTGGTATCAGATCTACCTTCACATAACTGTAGTTTACTAAGCAAGTAACTCATATCCAATTTGTCCTATAGACCTAAGAAGACAGTGCTAAGCATCAGGGAAATCTAATTCTATTGTACATACGAGTAACTGCCAGTTACTCAAGCTTGTTGAGCCTCAGCTCTTCTTCTTCTTCTTTTTTTTTATTAAGATTTTATTTATTCATCTGAGAGAGAGTGAAAGCAAGAGAGGTCACAGAGGGAGAAGCAGACTCACCACTGAGCGGAGAGGCAGATGTGGGCCTCGATCCCAGGACCCTGAGATCATGACCCGAGCTGAAGTCAGACGCTTAACCGACTGAGCCACCCAGGCGCCCCGAGCCTTAGATTCTTAATCAACAAGACAAGGATGTCATACCTAATGGCTAGGACTGTAGCAGGGGCTAATCCAGTGAATGAATGGTACATGCCTTGGTCAGTACTGGCACACAGTAGGTACATAAAAATAGTGATTCTTTCACACACTCACCTTGGGCACAAGCTCTGAAAGTAAGTTGATTCTATGTCCACCTTCTCATTCTGTCACATATAATGAGGTTTAGAAGGTACTGAGGAGTTGAGCATGTTGCAAATTTATTTATTGGTATTAATTCATTGGTTATGAGCAATACGAAGAGAAGAGCTATTTGATTAAACGTATTGTCTCCTAACCTCAAGAATGAATCATGGCACATATTTCCCAACTAAGCAGGCTCTATAAAAAGCACCATACAAAGGGAAGAATGAAGGGGGGGAGATTGGAGGGGGAGACGAACCATGAGAGACTACGGACTCTGAGAAACAAACGGAGGGTTCTAGAGGGGAAGGGGTGAGGGGAGGGGTTAGCCTGCTGATGGGTATTAAAGTGGGGAGGTACTGCATGGAGCACTGGGTAAAAGAAAATAAAAAAAAGAAAAAAGAAAAAAGAAAAAAAAAGTACCATACAAGTCAAGGGATTGGATTTTCCTCTTTTTATTTTTAAATTCTGCTTAAATCTTTCCCTGTTCAGCTTTTTTTCATTAAAGCCTTAAAAAATCATTTTTATCTCTTTCCAGTAAATATTAATATAATATCCTTCAGCATTATTAATAACCTTTTTAAAAAATGAGGTGGTCTTTTTGTTTATATTCAATCCACATTCTTTTCTTCGTTCAGTTCCTATGGGTACCTTTATCCTCTTCTAATGATGAGTCATATCTGTGGGTGCTGAAAAAAGAAGAGGTTATCTAAAATATATTTGAGAAAAGCACATACTTCATTTTTTTCTGAGTTTTCTTTTTCCTAAAGGAGGCACATTTGTTTAAAGTACCACTAGCTTTATAAAAATTAAGTTACTTGAGGAAGAACACAGAGCCATGATCAAATGAAAACTAAGGAAGTGTGTTTTAATTATTTTTAAGTTGTTGCTCTATATCTTTTTTACAAGAGGTTTTGACCAACAGGTAGGATGACTGCTTTTTTTTCTAACCTGGTGCAGTGGGTGTTAATGGGTGTTAAGTGGGTGTTAATCAGTTTATTAACTGATGAATGGAGTGAAAGCCAGAGAGGAAAGAAGGGCCCTAGGGAAACAAAGTAGGTTGTAAGGGTGTAGGAAAGGGTGTTATAAAGGTGGAAAGAATCTTGGAGAACAATCTAATATTCCAAATCCTTTGCTTTATAAATGAGGAAGTTGCAGGCAGGTGAGATATAGTGACAATAAAACTGAGACCTGTCCCTGAAAATTCAAGAGTTACCTATGACCCCGTTTGCACATGAAAAACAAAGTGAGATATGGAAGCCTTCTCTCTGCTTAAATTAGGGTTAGAAGCAGAATTTTCAAGTTGTGCTGTCTGTGTTGATTGGGTCATCAAACTAGTCGGGAATTTTCGTAATTTTTAGTAAAATTGTGCTTTTGGAACCCAGTGTGTGTCTACAGGAAAGTGAAGGTCAGGCCCTGCAACCCTGCGGCTACCTTTTAAGACCACACACAGCTCAGTTTTGTATTGAGGAACTACTTTTCTGCAATCCCATTTACATGGGCTTTTCTTGTTTTTCCTGTAGTCTGAGATCTAGTCACTAAAGCATCCAAGAGATGCATGGCCCCAGGTTCAGTGTTTAATGGGACTACCAAAGTACACATCAAGGTCCTTTAGGAACTTACAATCTAATTAATTAGGAAATAAAGAGTTGAGTGAAAAAGTGCAGTGGCAGATCATGTGCTTGCATGTGTACAAAGCTCTGATTCAGCAAAAGGAGTGACTTCATACACTGACTGCCCTGCATCTGAGCTCGACCGGGAAATGTGGACAGGTTCTAGATGTGTGCAGAAGACAGGGAACTGCATTTTAGGGAAGGAACAGCATGTGTACCCACTTTAAGTTTATAAAAAACATCATATATATCAGGATCAGAAAGGAAAATAATCTGTTGGGGGAACAGGGATTCATGATGAAGAATTGTTAGATAGGTCTGTTTTACAGGGGCTTGAATACCAACCTGAAGCCCTGGATATTTGTCTCCTTAAATACAACAGTCCTACCCATCATAAGCCTATTATGAAACAGCCTATCCATGCTGGAAAATAGAGAAGATAAATTGCCTTGTGATCCATTAACATATGACATGAAGCCAAGTTGCCTGATTTCCCCCAAACCCAATTTTATGAGCTACTCCTCTGGTAAAATTCTTTTCTGACTCTGCAACAATATAAAAGAGTGCTCTTTATACCATAACATTGAAACAGATGAGAGCTAGTGTTTGAGTTGCCCTCCTCGTGTGAATTTATGTCTTTATTTTTATTTCATTGTGGAAATTGTTGAGGCAAATACATATTCAGAAGCATGTTCAAAAAGCAAAAGCTTATGAAAAGAAGAAACTAAAAATGTAGTGGATCTGACAGAACAACAGAGAAATAGAAATGAAGAGACTTGAATCGCCAGTACATATATCCGTATTTTGTGTGACGGGACCAGAAGGAGACACAATACCTTGCCTACCCCTTAGCCACCTCTTGAAGGTCAAAATGAGACCTGAGAAAAACAGGAAAATAATGAAAGCTCACAAAGGAAGGGAACTGAAGGAAGTCCCTTGGAAGATGCACATGGCCTCAAATCAAACATGATTTGAGGTTGAGAAGCCACCAGGATAAAGGATGGTCCACATGAGATATGTTTATGTGGCAGATAACAAAGGTCAAGGGAACCTAGTTCCATCATTCTTTCTTGGAGGCCCTCATGCTGCGATAAGAAGGAGCATGTCTGAGCCAACGGTCTGGAAGGAGCCTTTGATGTCAGGATGTGAGTTGTCATGGGGTCCCACCATTCCCTCTCACTGCTAGGCTGGACGCCCCGTTGGCACCTCCAAATGGACCAGACGAGTCTGTTTGGGTGTTGTGGCCAGGTCACACAGGTTGTCCTACTCCATGGAGCTTGCAACTCCAGAAGCGACACATATGGAGTGCAGAGGGCAGTGAGTCGGGGGAAGAAGGGAAGGCAAACCCACTTAACCAGCCAGATCAACTGAAACCACCCTGCTGGACAACAGAATCTGGAATGTCACAGCCATTTACAGCCACTTTACCTTGCTTTGTGTGTGTGTCATTTAAGAGCCACTTGCAGTCACTCTTCATGGATTCTGAAAGCTTCGTTCTGATATCCACCTGTGTAAGTTGACTAACTAGCAAGCTTCAGGGATCCCTTTAGGGCTTTTTCTCTTTTCTTGTTCTGAGTTATATGCCCAGCCTCCTCGTCTTGGCTAGGCACTCAGGAACTCCTTGTAAGGCTCTGGTACCTGGATAGCTATCCAGCCATTTCAGCATCTTGGGGTTCAAGTGTTTGGCTATGTGTAGGCAGCCTTTTCTAAAGAGATGCTGGATGGAGGAGAGTCTTCTGAGTTTACCTGGGTGTCATCCCAGGCTCCTAGGCATTCAGGAGACCAAAGAAATGGTCCTGAGGTTAAAAACCCTCCTGCTTTTCTTGATCTGGTGGATGGAGACATACATCAAGTTTAACAACTGTCCCAGCTCTTGAGCAGATCTGGGGATAGTTACAGGGAAAAGGAGCGATGTGAGTGGCATAACCAGTACCCTTTGGACTAGCCTAGTAATGAGTGTGTTGTGTTCCCAACCCAACCTGGCCTAGACAAACCCTCACCTCGAAAATGCTTTTTTTGATTTCTAAACCACAAGTTCATGACTACTGAAGCTAAACCTGACTTCAGTGGTCTTTCAACTGCCGTGTCATAGCTGGGATGGGAGTGTGGCTATGTGGGAGTCTGAAGAATGAGGGCTCGGGGATGACTGATGAAAGGAAACTTCATTTGTGCTGATTTTCAGATCTAGGACAATCCCATTGCTCAAAGCCATCTCACACACGGGCTATTAGGGTTGCTGCGTTCTCCACTGGAATCCTAACACCCCCCTCATGAGTAGTTTGCCTTCCTCCCTGCTACCCAGGGCAAGCTCTGCAGAATGGAACAGAGGCAATATATGAAAGTTGAGGAAGGGCCTGAGACTAAATGTTTATAAGTCTAAGCTCTTTCTTGAAGGTGTTGCTATGGAAGCCAAAGAGAATGTCCAAGACTGATGAAGTTTCTGAGCACAGCTGAGCATGACACCACCAGGGGGCAGTATGAAGCTATGTCCATTACTCACTGTTTCAGTCTTGACCAAAATCAAATCCAACCTTTCCTGTCCCTGTTACAGGAGCTTCATGGAAAGCCCTTAGGTGGCATTTAAACTTCAAAGCTGTGGGAATGTTTAGTAAATCTAACAGCATCATCAAGAGTAGGTTGGATTTTTCCCTTAAAACCAATAACCAAATTCAATTTTACTGGAAGTATGTCGCCATTCATTTTCTCATCTGAAATGGCCATTTTTCACTGGTTTCACCATCTGAAGTAAGAATGCATTATTTAAAATTATGTAATTCCCTGCCCTAAGCTGTAAAACAGAAAACTTGCTTTCCTGTGTCTTGTAAAGCCTTGCCTCCAATCCATGTTATTAAAATTTAAAAGTGTACAAGGATTGTATGATACACAAGAGACGATTCAGATTCAGATTAATTTTTGTTCAGCTCTTGCCCTCAAAGAGCTGATGGTCTCCCAGGGGATCAGACAAAATAGCAGAAGGGCCAGTTTCCTAGCACTCTGTTAGCTTTTAGGGAATAATTGGTCAATTTGGAAAATGGAAAGAAGAAACAATAGAATCATTTCCAGAACCATTACAGCTTAGAGAACCTGACATGTTCATAATCTCAGATTTGGGGGTAATATCCGTCAAATGCCAAATGTATATTGTATATTAATATACTTTATATATATTATATGTAAATATAATATATATACATACATACCAAACCATTTTATATATATATGTGTGTGTGTGTGTGTGTGTGTGTGTGTAAAACCAAATTAAGGTAAATGGCTTCCTCCTTACTAAGAGAGCATTTTTCCTCTTTCCTACAATTTTCATTGTTTCCCAACCCAACCTGGCCTAGACAAACCCTCACCTCGAGCATTATTTAAAATTATGTAATTCCCTGCCCTAAGCTGTAAAACAGAAAACTTGCTAATTTTCTTAGGGCAGGTTTGCAAATATATGATGCATGGGAATAGACACCAGTTGAGTTGATAATCCAGGAACTGTCTCATAAAAGCACTGAGGAGTTTGGAGGAACATGGAGTTTTTAGATTGAAACTGCAATAAAATAATGTCACTGCGGGGCACCTGGTGGCTCAGTTGGTTAAGCGATTGCCTTCGGCTCAGGTCATGATCCTGGAGTCCCTGGATTGAGTCCCTGGATTGAGTCCCGCATCGGGCTCCCTGCTCGGCAGGGAGTCTGCTTCTCCCTCTGACCCTCCCCCCTCTCATGTGCTCTCTCTCATTCTCTCTCAAATAAATAAATAAAATCTTTAAAAAAAAATAATAATAATGTCACTACGTTATGAACCAGGTGCTACATTCTTGCCTAATGTGTCTTGATTCTAATTAGTTAAACAGCAAAATTGAGCCTTTATTTTTTGGCAAGGTTAAGTGTATGGTTGAGTGCGCTCAGCACAGGTTAGGGATTTATAAACTCTTAATCCTGGTCCCAGGTCTATTATTGACTTTGGGAAAGTCATTTAACCTCTTGTTTCTTATTTCTGTGGAGTAAAATGGAAGTAATAAAATGGACCATCTCACTGGGATGCTGTGGTGAATGTCACAAATGATGGAAATATACTTCGCAAATTCAGTTGTATTGCAGTGCTGATGTGAACCTGTAGCAAAGAGCATGTGTCTGGTTTCCCAGAGAAAGAACCCCTCCACTTCACTCTTGCTCACGTCCAGCTTTGAATATGTCCAGAAGGTCATCCAGCCCTTCTTGCCTTTATGTGAAGCAGACACAATCATTTCAAAGATATTCAGAAAATGTCTTATCTTTATGTTCTTCAGGAAACAAGGACTGCTAAAGTCAAATTATTATAGTTTTGCTTATACCCCCTTCTTGCCTCAGGCTGATTGGGAAGGTATAGGGTTTGGGGAAGGTAGGGACAAAGTGGCTTTATCATGTAGGAAGGAGACAATTTCTTTACGGGAGAAGGAGAGCATTGGGCCAGTACTTCTTGCAAGAGGTTTCCCCTCACTAGACAGCATGAAAGCAGGAACTAATTTTCTTTTTTACTACCAGCAACTGCCACGGTGCCTGGCACAAAGTAGCCACGCGATGGTTTGTTAAAGGAAAAGGGGAGAAAAAAAATCAGCTGGTTCACCTGAAATGCTTAACCAACTGAGCCACCCAGGCGCCCTCACCTGAAATGCTAATAGCCACACCAAAGTGCTTAGAAGCTGCATTTTCTAGGAAGATGTAAGTAATAAAATAATCACTAAATAAAAGAAAGTAATACTAATCAATTTTATCTCAATTTGCACATAAAATAAAAATTTCATAATTAAAAAATGAATTTTAACTTTCATCTTTGTTGGTTTATTAGATTTTTTTTTTAGCAGTAAAATTTTTCTGTAAATCTGAGTGCGCAGAACACACAAAAATGAAGAGAGATGCTGGTTTAAACTTACATTGTGGAATTTCCAACTAAACCTAAGTTGCTCACATGGGAAAATGTAATTTCGGCCTGATGGACTTTATTCCTGTTTACTCCAAAGCATCCCACATATTTCAAAATATAAAGGTATAAGGAGTAGATGCAAATGCCTTTAAAACTCACTGTTATTTTGTAGAAAGAAGCTCAGTGTTACTTGAGAACTGAAAAGCAGCATAGCTCAGTGGTCCAAGCTTTTTCAAATCTAGAAGGATTCCAGAGGCTCACCTATAGATGGTTTGTACTGGGATTTCAACAGTTTTGTTCTTTCAGTGCTCTGGTAGGAAGAAGCAGCCACATTTCTTGATTTTCTACCAACGTAACAGAAAGTTCTAGCTTGAAAGAAGGAAAGAAGTTGGTATTCTTTCAGGAGAAGAGTTATATTCTCTCAGATTACCACATGTCCCTAAAAAGCTATTGTGGAAGGGAACAGAGATTACTGCTTAGAAGAAAATGTAGGTTTAAAGCCATTTTCAAAAAGAAATGCTTTTTTTTTTTTTTTACATGACTTGGATCCATATTCAATAAAGAGCTTTGTTAATCATTTTTCCTAATTACTTTGACTAACTCATATTTGATGAAAAAAAATATATTGTGAAAACTGCAGTGAAGTATAAGTTGCTCTCCCATGTAATTAGTTTGTTCTCGGAGCTCATTTTTATTATGAAAATAATTTGTGGTGGTGAGTTATAAGGGAGAGACTCAAGCTGGAAGACTTCAGGATAATATTTCCTCCATGAAACTTTCTCTACCATGACAATTCATTTTATTCCTTGAAAGTCAAACATATATTTTACATCTAATTCCTGATATACAGACTAAATAGGCCCAGGCCCTCGACTGTCTGACAACATTTCTGGGGCATTCTTTCATGGAGGGAACGAAAGACTTCAAGCATCTGTAGCCATGTATTTCCTTTCAGAGAATCTGCTTCTGGGGCCCTGTTTCTCCATTCTGCCTCTCTTCCTCCCCCTGCAAATTTGGTTGCATGGGAGATACAGGGGCTAGTGGAAGAGGGAAGGAGGGGAAAACCATGCCCAAATATGCCCGGAGTGACTGCCCTTTGGGGACATTCACTGGTGTGATTCATGGTTCCCTGAAGGCAAGAGGAAAAGTGAGGGGGTGCTTTCATTTTCTTTTCTAAAATCAATCTCTCTGCCAGTGCTCTGGATCCTATCCATACCAGTCCCCCAGGAACTTTCTCTCAACTATTTTCAATTTTATCCTCCTTTGCCTCCAAACATGATGAGTAAGTTCATTTGTATCAGGGAAAAAAAAAAAAAAAAGACTTAACCTTACCAAAGTCTTCAGACAAATGTTCTTTCCCTGGTGCTTTTCTTTCTTTGTGACCCACTTCCTGACTTTTATGTACTTTGCTCTCTAGCCCAATCCTGTAATACCTTTCTTTCTTTTTTTTTTTTTTAAAGATTTTATTTATTTATTTGACAGAGAGAGACATAGCGAGAGAAGGAACACAAGCAGGGGGAGTGGGAGAGGGAGAAGCAGGCTTCCCGCTGAGCAGGGAGCCCGATGCGGGGCTTGATCCCAGGAACCTAAGATCATGACCTGAGCCGAAGGCAGACGCTTAACGACTGAGCCACCCAGGCACCCCATGTAATACCTTTATTTCTAAAATGTTAATTCAATAAAATCAAACTTGAAGTCTGTACAGCAGAGAGAGTTTCCCAAATATTTCATGGACCTCGGATTTTGGACAGCCTCCCCCTGCCGCTCAACCCCTCCCTCCCATATTCATTATAGAGGGAAAATGTATTAGAAAACCCTGGCTAATAAAAATTCCACGTGCCCTCTGTTGATTTATTAAGGCTACTATAGATTTCATAACACTGCTGTAAGCATGGTTAATATATTGTAATAATTTCTAGCATTTTTCAAGTACAACTCAGTAAAATATTCCTTTATACAGTTGGCATCAGGCAGTGAGGAATACAACTTGCATGTTGGAGGGGATGATGTCATTTTTTTCAGCTTTAGATCTCTCCCGTGCTTCACATGAAACCAGCAATAACTAGCAAAGGATTTACATGCTTATTTAATAGCAATTAAATTAGTAAGACCTCCTGACCTTTATATTCTTCCAATGGTATTTCTTTAACTCAGTGTCATCCACTATTTCATAGTTAGGAGAAATCTCATTTTATATTCTTGAATTCAATCAAAATATGCAGCCAGTTTGGATTTCTCAAATGAGAAAATCTGAGTGGTAGCCAGTGGACCAGAGGGAGAAATTCTGTTGCAAAAAGGGACAAGTTTCACAATTGCTTTTCTCATAAAGACAGTGCTGGTATAGGATGACCAAGGATTAACATGCCACTCAGAATCACAGGGTGTTTTCCAAAATTCTGCCACTAATAGGAATTTGCAGTAGTCAAACAACAAAATTTCACTCAAGCAGACTTAGTAGTTTTTATATTCCTCTTGTCTCAAAATCTTTAAATTTTGAAATATTGGAATTCAGCCAGTTTGAAGTTAATATTCACCTACGTAAAATCTCTCTTCTAAAATCTTACAAACTAGGCAGGAATATTCAAAATATTTCAGAGGCCTTTTAATCGTATTTGAAGATGAGATTTTTCAAGTAACACCAAGTACCTTCAATGCATTCATTTACTCTTTTAACAACCAAATGATTGCAACTGTTTTTATTCATTCATTACAAGAAAATCCATTAAAGGCTTCTATTTGGCCATATTTAATAATGTAGCTGAAGTTACCTTGTGTACAACTATATCTATTTGAAAATATGCTATAATACACTTTTTAATTACCTGCCCCAATTCGTCTGAATTTACCACATCTGACCCTAGAGAACTTTTCTACAAAGATATCTAAGCAATGGATGATGATGATGATGATGATGATGACTTCCCAACAATCCCCAGTGACTAGCAAATAATTCAGGATGTATGTTCTTGTTCTGTTGCAATATCTACTCTGTTTACACACAATTGGCTTTTTGGGAGGAGGAGCAGAGAAGACTAATACAAATGTTTGGAATTGGGCAGATCCTGAGGGAAGGTAGGGCTGCAAGCCTAAGAACCAGGGGTGACCTCGAAGCTGGTGTGGTGTCATGGGAGCCAGACTGGGGTGGTTAGTAGACTTAGTAGGATTCTTTATTAAGGTAGTTGACGTAGTGATTTTCAGTTCTCAGCATTTCATAATTTTTGTCATTCAGTGGCTAACAGAGCCTAGTGTGGTAAGTGGAGCAAGTATTAAAAGGAAGAACCCAGACTAAGTAAGAATGTCCATAAAGTGTCATGATAAACTGGCAGTAGATTCAGCATTAGAACCTGGAATGTAGATCAGCAGAGTTGGAAGACTATTCTCCAGTATATTAGTATTTAGAACTACTTGAACTCAACACAGGAAATAATCTAAATGGTATGGACATAACCAATATTTTAAAAGTTTAATAACACGGCTATTCAGGGTCAAAACCCAACACTGTTTGTGATCTAGTTTAATTGTGGCATAGTTCAAATTTTAATAACATAGCTATTTTAGTGTCAACACTCCATCTGTCCATGACACATTTTAATTGTGTTCAATGACTTTTCTCATAGTTTCATCCATGATTTTCTTTCCACTTAGAAATGTGATTCTCTGGATCTTAATAAGGGTTGATATCAACAGATATCCATTTGGGGAAATGTTCTAAAGAGTTGTACTATCCCGTGTGCACTCATTTCATGGACATAAACTAAACTCACCACAGTTTCTGGAAGCGTAAGAAGCTGCTCACTGCAGGGGAAGAGTGCAATGTCAAGTTTGATTTTCTGGGGCTCCTCAGTGATCCTGGAATAGTCCTTCACAGAAGAAGTGCCTCTTGGCCTTGTCCATGATTTCAAAATCTCTATGTAGGGCAACTCGTGTTCTTTGTTGGAGTACTCACCCCACCCCCCTCTGCCACCACCACCCCACACCCTCCCGAAGTCCCATGGTTATTTCCCACTGGGCACAGCAGGACTAAGGGAATCCAAGCATCTCTACATAGTAGGCTCTTACAAGGATACAGCAATCATGACTGACCATCACCTCCCAACAAAGGGAGCAGAGGCAAATCAGAGGTGGTTCTGCCTTTCATTCAGCCACTCTGATTCTCAGTTGGCTTTCCCTGATTATCTTCTACCCCCAACCACATAAACTTGCTCTTATTTTCATGGCTGATCTAGCTTTACATGTTTACCTTCCTTTGTAGTGTGCACCTAATGTTTTGTGGAAAACTGGAAGTTAAAACCTCTAAGTTGGGATATATTGCAAAGGTGTATGTGTGATTACAAGGCATTCTGTGCTATACGTTGTATATGCATCTTACTCTTTGTTCTTCCTGTATTTTTTAATCAGCATGAATTTCTAGCTACTAGCAGTTGCTTGGTGGAAACAATGACATTATTACTTGTATTTTTCAGGTGAAGAGACTGAGGTCCTAAATTTGTACTGATCTCACTGCATGCTGTGTCTCGGAGACAGTTGGAGCCCTGATCCAGAGCCCTTGGGTATTGCCTCAAAAGATTGCACTACTTATCGGTGGAAGACTCCTCTTCATTTTCTTTTTAGGTAAGGTCTTTCTTTCTATTAAATCCTAAAAGAAACATTCATCATCTTAACAGCGAATGAATTATGAACTAAAGGCCTATCTGTAAAACTTGGTTTCTTGATTTGTTCCTCCCTGAGCGCACTGGAATAAAATGTCTGTGCTGCACCTTGCAGTTTCCCTCCAGTGTGTATTTGCTCTGATATGCAGCTGTTTTATTTTTTTAACCATTCTTTCTTCGGGCTTGCAGGCAGTGCCATCGATATACGTGTTGTTTTTCAGGGCATGTTTTATATTCACTTAGATTCCTGTCTTTGTGTTCAGACTCTGACTCGAAGCCATCATAATAACTAAAAAATATGAGAATATTCAAAGACCATGAACTTTTGACAAATGATATGTGGTCCTGGGTAGGTATCTGATAACTTTGTCTATGGACTGAATAGAATGAATAAAATGTAAGAGTCCCTTTTGGGTCTGACCCATAATATGACGTTGATCAAAATCAGGCTCCCACAAAGGTAGCAAAGTAAATTTGCCAATTTCATTGAGGTCTTTTTGCTTTGCCAAGACAGCCTCCTGTAGGTGGACTTGAGTGTCTGGAATGAGTGAATGGGATGACCAGATTGAGCCCCAGCTTTGGCTGTATTTATTTGGTCCAAATTCTGATCATAAATCCATTAGTTCAATATTCTGCACTAAGAAAAGCAATTTCCATTTTGAGTTTTCCCCCATTACAGAGGTCCTCGTACAGCCCTCCCCATTCTGACACCACATTGTAAAATTTTGATAGTTGATCCAGAGGGAGTTAGAAAAGAGAATAGATATATCCTATCCCAGTACAGTCTTGGCTCAACTTGATTTTTGCTTTATTGAGCAGTGTGAATCAATACTCAGCCATATTGCAGAGCCCCTAAGAACATCATGATCTGAGAATCACTGACAAGAAGTCATTGAACTTAGCTTCACCAATGCCTGAATTAGGAATTCATGGCTTCTGACACAGAAAGTACACTGAGTAATGCAGGAGTCCGACTTGCAAAATCGCCTCTGAATTGAAGGAACCAAAGCGGGCATTTCTTTTCTTTCCATAGAGTGACAGTGTCAGTGGAACGCTGTCAGTTGAAAGAGGGCATGTGGATGCTGGATTTTGTGCAGCTAGAGAGCTAGTTCGTAGGTCCTGTTTTTTCTTGGCCAGAAACTGAACTGGCTTCAGAAAGGGGATTCAGAAGTCCTTTTAGCTCCTGGTGATTTACTCCGATTTCCCGTTGTAGGCATATGGATTCGATTTTCTACTGTCTCTATAAATACCGTTGTGTCTGTCTCCCTGCCAAACCAGCTACCTTTCTCACCCCAGAGAGAAGCCAGAGATCAGACATTCCTATACTATAGCCCCATTAGACACCATAAGGGGAGCAGATCTGGCCGTCAAAATGATGTGTGTATTTGAATCATGAAAGAGCCAGGCTAAACTTAGAGTCAGTGGGCTCCCATAAATAACCTGTGTCCCTCTCTCTTTGTGTGGTTTGGACTGGAATGCCTTTCTCTTTAGAGTTGTACAAGCAGCCAGAGATCAAAGAGTCAACCGTTTATGGATGCATAGTTCATTACAAAGTCATCGTGCTCAGCAGGAGGACTCTGGCTAAAGCACAAATAATTTTCTCCCATTACTATTTTGTTGCATGGATTGGGGTTGGAGGGCACAAAAAGACCTTGCAATAACTTTAAATAATGTAAAAAAATAAAAAGAGAGAGAGAGAGAAATGAAAATTCACTTTCGAAGGATGGTTAAAACTTAACTGGCATCTTTTTAGGGTATGGTATGTGGTAGGAGGAAAAAGGAAGTAAAGAAATTGACCCATTACCACATGGAATGTGGTTCGAGAAGAATAATAGAAGGCAGAACAGTATCCTGTGTAATTGACTTACCCTTGTGTAAGCATTACGGAGAGCCTTTGATAAGCAGAGCAGAACATATACAAGGATTTTTTTTTAAAGCCCAAACTAGATAATGTACTTGAAAAACAGGCTTTGAACTAGTTTGCTAGAATGTGAAGAATACATGTGTTTTAAATTATAGCATTGGTGGTGTTAACAATCCCAGGACTGTGGATAATCACAATGATACAAAATAATAACTACTATTTATTCAATGTCTACTGTGTGTCACGTGCTGTGCAGTGTATGCCATATCTTTCCATCCTCCCAATCACGCACAGAGAGGCTGTGGTGTCCCCATTTATGCACGGGGAAATGGGACTCCACAACGTCTAAGTGCTTTGCTCAAAGTCATGCAGTCATGGTGAGCCCAAGATTTGAACTGAACTCTGGAATGAAGCAGAAACTTAGCTTGTAGTTAGTGTGTCTGGCTCCTAACCCCTCTCCTGGCCTCTGTCGCAGGAGTTGTGGGAGCTCTTCTGATGGCCAAGCTTGGGAGTTTTGTTCACAAAAGAGCTATCTCAATCCGTGATGGCCACTCTTCTGGCCAGGGTAGATCATCTCCATCCATGATGGCCGCTCTTCCGGCCAGGGTAGATCACCTCCAAGTCCTGCTTTCCCGTGTTCCTATTCCCCTTATCCACACCGTCCTATTCTGGCTTCTAGAATTGCCACTGACCATACACAGGCCTTCTGCCAGGAGCGTGATGAAGAAATTGCTTAGAGGAAATACTTTCTCAGGTCTTCCGCCCATTTCAAGGGCAATAAAGGACCCTTGCTGGACTTCTTGTTTAACTTGTATAGAATGTGAAAAATACTTTCTTTGAAAGAAAACTCAAGGCACTGAATGAGTTTGTCCATGTGGGGGCCCTGTCACTGTGCTCTCGTCCATAGGTAGTCTGGGTTGGTCGCTGACACCTCACCCACCCATCAGTAGTAACACTTGATCTGGTGTTTTCTGTATGGATGTTAGGGACTGTGTATCTTGTAAAAGATCTGTCACGTGCCTGACCAGTTACAGTGATAACTGAAGAACATTTCCTCAAATGTATTATTTTAACAGATATCATGTTCTACTTTATGTTACTTTAATTTTAATCAAAGCTGAGTTGTGTGAATCTTAAAAAGAAAAAAAAAAGGCATGGGATATAATGCAAAGAACCCGATGCCTAGAGTCAATAAAATCCCAGTGGCTAAAGTCTCAGTGGCTATGTAATCCCTGAGAGCCTTTGTCCTTGTCACTGATAAAACCTGCATCACAAGGAGGCCATAACATCAAATAAGTAAGATGAATGGAAAACCACAATGCTCTACAAATGCTACCTTTTTTCTGTTCTTCTCAGTGATGCTACCTTTTGTTCAACCCATCTCTTCATGCTGCTTTCAGTAATAGTAGTTTAAAAGAGTCAGAGGGGCGCCTGGGTGGCTAGTAGTTGAGCATCCAACTCTTGATTTCAGCTCAGGTCATGATCTCAGGGTCATGGAATCGAGCCCCGCGTCAGGCTCCATGCTCCAGTTGGAGTCCGCTTAAGAGTCTCTCTCCCTCTCCCTCTGCCCTCCCCCCACCAACTCACTCTCTCTAGATATAAATAAGTCAGAAATAGAAGCAAATAATCAATGAATTCTTTTTTACCAATTTAATTGAAAAGCAACTGAGAGTATCATCCAAAGTCCTATGGCTCTTCCCCGCCTCCACATTTTCTTGAAAGCTTTCACACGTGCAGTGTAAGAAATTGTGAGTCAGCCTTCTCCAATCCTGACTTTAAGAGTTGCAGAAATCAGCTGCCAGGCAGCACATATGTTCTGAGTTCCATGAGAGGAAGAAAACACATTTGCTGAAAAGAAATGGAAACCTTAAAACCAGTTGAGTTGTAATAAAGACACTTTGCATTTTGCTAACTTCTTTTCCCCTCTGGTCCTTGGATGTCTTTCTGGCCCTGGACAAGTTCTCTTGCTCCTGAGGCATCTGTCACCCCAACCACTCCCTCCCTGGGATGTGGGCTCCATCTGGCCATGGCTGATGGGGGAAGGCACAAGAAGTGCAGAATGACCAAAAGAGGGCATTATGATGCAGAAATAATATATCAACTGTGAGTACTTCTTGAATGCAAGGCACTCAAAGGCTGTAAATCCATTCTCTTATTAAGATCTAGTAACAATTAAATGTGGTAATAAACTTTGGTAATAAATTCCAGTCTGCAATTGAGGAGATGACTTTAGAAGTCTAAGTCACTTGGTCAAGGTCACACAGCTAGTGAGCCAGGCAGAGGTTAATAATAAAGCCTCATAGCAGCATTACATATGGGACCTCCAGACACTGGAAAGGCATTTTCTTCTGGGCAGTTGTCTTCAACAAGCATTCCCATGAGCCACAAACATCCAAAGGGGAAGGCTGCTAGCAAGTACTCTGCCTCTATGTTAACATGGTAGAAACCAGATTCAAACAGGTTCTGGGTTTCTCTTGGAGCAAAAGAAATCAACTACAAGGAAAATGAAACTCTACTTAGAGCTCTACTTAAGACACTTTCAACTCATTTCATGATGTTTTGCCCTTCTTCACCTCTCCCTGAGGCAGTTCTGTTCTTAGTAATTGGTATTCGGTTGTTCTTGTGGATTGTCGGTCAGTGTGTTCTTATTCATTAAACTGTGTAAGTAAAAATTGATGTGATGGAAGAACCATGGCAGCCTCAGCCTCAGAACAAAGACTTTTCTAAACCAGCATTTCTCCCATAACATCTGGGCAAATGTTTCATGTGGGTTTTCTTTCCCCAAGTATCCATGACTCTGTGTTCAGAAAGAATTGACAGTGACACTTCATTTGACCAAAAAAAAAAGTAAAGAAAAAGAAAGAAATGTTTCTACACTTAACAAAACCCAAAGGCAACTTGAAAAACACTTTGAAAACTTATTTTCATTTTGCGATCTAAAGCAGACCTCAGGTGTTTTGGCAGACAGGTGGTCCTGGTTGTAGTTCTTCTGAATCCTTGTGAAAAAGATCATGTTGACTTTTGAGAATATTCCAGGATTCATCATCACAACAGACTCTGAAACATGATTTTAAAGTCCCATTGAAATGGGACACAATGTAAATCCTAAAGAAAAAACCCATTCAGGTAAACCCAGGATTTTGGCTCCACACCAAACCTCACCATTTGAAACCCCAGCTCATGCCTCCAGAAGTTCTCCAAGGCAAGACTTACCTATACGCATTCTTGCCACAGACACCAACCCTGTGGTTTCCTCTACCCTGCTAAAACTCAGTTCAAAGAATGTCATTTTGCATAAATCTCTCAGGATGAAGAGAAATCCATGAGAATGGTATCCTCCGTCACAGAAAACTGTGGTGTTTGATGGTAAGATAGTTGTCTTTTTCTTCAGGATTGGTGGAAATAATTCTACCTTGTGCCTTTGAATGAAGGATTTCCCTAAAGACAATACTGACCTCTATGTTTAGTTGCTGGAACCCTGCAGGCTTGGGATATAAAGAAAGGTCAGGGCTTTCAGAGGAAGCTGGAATATAATGCCCATTATGATGAATTGTAACTTAGAAGCACTCTTAAAGACAAGAGAATTCAAGGTTTTTTAAATGCGGTTTTAACAAAAATTTCAATTTTGGTTGGATTGAGCTGTCACTGATGTCCAAATGCTTCAGTCAACAAAAAAATGTACCTTTTAAAAATGGAACTTTTTCTGGGGTCACTGAGAGCATCCTAGCCCATAACATTTGTATGATTTAAGTACAGTCGATCTTCACAGATTCTGTATTTGCAAATTCTCTAACTCACTAACATTTATTTGTACTCTCAGCATCAATACTTAGAGTGCTTTTGTGAACATTCACAGAAAGCACAGAGTGGCAAATAATTTGAATTTTCCCCAGCTGAGGTCAAACAAGATGATGCTCTGCTTCCTTGTTTCAGGTCATACCGTGCACAAGTGTCCTTTTCACGGTCTATTTAGTGCTACATTTTTCTCATTTTTGTGCTGTTTGTTGGTAGTTTCACTGTTTAAAATAGCCTCAAGCACAGGGCAGAGTGCTCTGTTGTGTTCCAAAGCACAAGAAGGCTGTGGTGTGCCTTATAGAGAAAATATGGATGTTAGATACGCTTCGTTCAGGCATGAGTTACAGAACTGTTGGCTGTGCATTCCATGTTAATCAGTCAACAATATATATTAAATAAGATGTCCTTAAACAGAAACACACATAAAACAAGGTCGTATATTGATTGGCTGATGAAAATGTGACCGGATATTATAGACTATAACTATCGTAAATAATGAAAATTGGTTGTATTTGACTGAAAGCTCAGTACCATCTGCTGACTTGAATGGTTTTGTGGTTTGTAGATAGTGTCCACTTCTCATCTCAAATGTGACTCAGAAATGTCCTGCTATGTTTAGGATGCAGTTTCAAATAAGTTCAAGAGTTATGTAGATTGGATGAGGATCCCGTGAATTTCATACATGGGACAAAGAAAGGGAAGCTGGTTCTGGAATGTAGGGAGAGAAAGGAAATTTGGCCATGGGCATAGCAAGGGAAGAGAAGGGAGGTAGAGATAGAGGAAGAGGCTGAAGAGAGACATCTGAACCTAGAGGAGAACGTGAGTGGGCTCATAGTGAAATTGAAAGACGGCACCCAAGATAACGCTATTAATCTTTGGATATGGCCTAGTCTGAGAGTAATCAACATAATTCTCCCACTGAAGTATTGAACAGGCAAATTAATGTGCATAAAATGTCATTTCATATATATATATATATATATATATGATTTCATATATAATTGGAGAGGAGTAGATGAGATACCACCACATTCTGCAGAGCTTAATGACATCATTTTTATGTAAATTGAGTTTTGTTTCTTTGTTTTTCCTTCTTCATGTAGGGTCATGACTCTTTGTTTCGTGGCTACCCAGAAAAGACAATTTTGATTTTGGATAAATAGCATCTGTGGAAATGTTTTTCTTAAGCCAGAGGCACTTGCATGCACTTAAGTTAATGGAATTTAATACCTTTTTAATACACTAAGGCAAGAGAGAGATTTTTACCAACTAAGAGAAACTATGTGTTCTCATATGTGTTCTCATATTCATGCAAAAGGTAATTTGTTTTATAGGCAGAAAATAGAGTTTACAGTTTGAAATAAACAAATCATTGCTTTAAACAGTGTAGAAGAAAGTACACTACTTCAAAAATAATTGCTTGTTTACATGCATTTGCTTGTTGGAAACAAAAGACTGAAATGAGAACTCCTCTATAATCAGTCTGTTATGTAAGGAAATGAGAAAATATATACAGGGACCCAAAGCAGTAGAAAGAATTTCCCATAATCCCATGTGAACATGATAAATTGTACTATTTTGCCACTTAATGGTATATTAGATCAATACAGCATCTAACTCATGAGCTTCAGTTACAAATCTCAAGTCTGATAGAAAAGTATTTTTTTTAGTATTTCAGGAAAGATTCTCAAAACTTTAGCAAAATCAGTGCTGATGAAATATGGCCAAGTTATATCTTCACACATGAAAAATGTACTATTTTTTTTTCCAGAAGTTTGAAAATCATTTTGAGTACAGAGTTTTTTTAAGCAATGTTAAAATCACACTGAACTGCTGCTAAAGAGTAATAGTCATGCCCATCTTATATTTTTTTGGAAAATTGAACAATGTAAGTCACGTAAAATACATACAATAACAATTAATACAAATTGTTCAATGAGTATTAACTGTTATAATAATACTTTTGTTATAGTAAATGTTAACCTTAAAATAGTGTATAATTATCAAAGTTACCTTAAACCAAGTATTTTCTTTTGACTATCATACATTCAGTGTCACTCTTGAAAATCCCCAGAACCAACAAAGAAAAAGATAGGAAGCAATGAGGCAAAAGGAAATTCTGAGGGTGACAAACACACTTTCCTGAATCACCCAAGACATTTCCTATAAGGTAGTGTGCAATGATTTTGCAGATGAGCATTCATATGTTTCATTAGTCAGGGTAATTAAAACTAACCACTATAACAATCAACCTCCAAATCTAGGTAGCTTAAAACAATAAAGATTTATTTCTTTCTCAGGTCATAGTTACATAACAAGTGGCTCTTCTGGGGGTTCTCTTTTAAATAGTTTCTTTCATCTTATAGTTTCACCAGTCTCAGTGGAAGGGATAGAATTTGTGTATTTGGGAGGTTTATGGCCAGGTGTAGAAATTGCAACATAACTTCCACTCACATTCTTTAGACCAGAATGTAGTCCCAAGGTCACAGTGTAACTTCAGGGTGTTCTGGGAAGTGTTCTTTTCCTGTTTACATGGGGAAAAGAAACAGGATATGCTTTCTTGATTCTTCAGAGATAAAAAAGTTTAAACCTTCCAGTATGCTCAATTTATTTCTTAGCATGCCATTAAATGGGGTTACCAATTTATTAAAAGAGAAAAAAGGCATAATTGGACATCATAATTTATGTATCTCAGCACACAGTTGAGGTTAATCTTAAGGACAGCTTGAGTTCCAAGTCTTCCAGAAGCATCCCTGACCATCTCACCACACCCTATTATAGTGAGATTTAGCAAATATTTCTTCATATTCTTTATTCTTTCTTTTTTATGTATTGTATCGGTTATCTTCTTATTAGACTCTAAGCTTTCTTTCTATGATAGCATAATATACTGTAGTGCAGTGTAACATTACATAGTATCATATCATGTAGTATGGACATGGGCTATGCCTTCAGATTGCAAGGATTTAAATCTTGCTTTCATTACTAGTATTTACGTTATCTAATTATTTAACCTTTTTGCACCCCGTTTTGTCATTTAAAAATAAGCATAATAACTAAAGTACCTATCTCATATATTGGTTATGATGATTAACATACTAAAATATATAAAGCACTGAGAACAGTAAGCATTTAAGACATGTAATGAGTCCTTGGGAGATGTTTAATATAATTACTGATACAATCAAGAACTATGACCTTGTTTTCTTGAATTCTTTACTGCAGCTTGGCTTGTCCACAGTAGGTCACAACAAATGTTTACTAAAAGAAGTAATGAATATTTTTTGATTAATGAAGTAGAAAGTCTTTTACTACAATGTAAAAATCTTTCCCAATATATTTCCTCCAGTTCACACAGATCGCAACATTAGTTAAGATAATAATATTGGAGCGCCTGTCTGGTACAGTCAGTTAAGCATTATACTCTTGGTTTACTCTCAGGTCATTATCTTGGGTGGTGGGATCGAGTCCCATATCGGGCTCTGCATTCACCGCAAAATCTGCTTTAAGACTTTCTCTCCCTCTGCCCCTCCCCACCCTATGCTCTCTCTCTTTCTCAAATAAATAAATAAGTCTTTTAAAAAAGAGACATCTATTCTCAAGGGGCACTTGGACGGCTCTGTCAGTAGAGCATCCAACTCTTGATCTCAGGATTGTGAGTTCAAGCCCTGTGTTGGGCATGGAGCCTACTTATGAAAAAAAAAGATAATCTCAATACAGAAATAAGAATTTGGGGGGGAAGAAACAGCTATTTATGTAGGAAATCCCAAAGAAGGAACAAAAAATTATTGGAACTAATAAGCAATTATAGCAAGGTCACAGGATACAAGATTAATATTAAAAAGTCAGCTGCTTTCCTATATACCAGCAATGAACAAATGGAATTTTAAGTAAGAACACAGCACCATTTACATTAGCACCAAAAAACTGAAATACTTGGTATAAATCTAACAAAATATGTACCGGATCTATATGAGGAAAATCTGTAAACTCTGATGAAAGAAATCAAAGAAGATCCAAACAAAGGAAGAGAAATTCCATATTCATGGATGGGAAGATTCGATATTGTTAAGATGTCATTTCTTTTCAGATTGATCTATAGATTCAATGTGATACCAATCAAAATCCCATAAGTTATCTTATGGATATCAACAAACCAATTCTAATGTTTACATGAAAAGGCAAAAGACCAAGAAGAGTCAACACAATACTGAAGGAGAAGAACAAAATTGGAGGACTGACACTACCCATCTTTATTACTTACCATAAAACTTCAGTAATCAAGACAGTGTGGCATTAGTGAAAAAACAGAAGAATAAATCAATGAAACAGAATCAATGGCCCAGAATTAGACCCACACAAATAGTCAACTCATCATTGACAAAGGCAATTCAATGGAGAAAGAATAGTCTGTTCAACTTCTGGGCATCCATATAACAAAAAAATGAATCTAGACCCTAACCTCACACCTTTCACAAATATTAACTCAAATTGGATCATAATCCTAAATCTAAAACCCAAAACTATAAAACTTCTAGAAGATAACACAAGAGAAAATCTTTTAATTATTTAAGATTAATAGCACTATCAACAATAACCAAATTATGGAAAGAGCCCAGATTTCCATTGACATCTGGATAAAGAAGGTGTGGTATATATATAATATGGATTATTACCCAACCATCAAAAAGAATGAAATCTCATTTGCTATGACATGGCTGGAACTAGAGTGTATTACACTAAGTGAAATAAATCAGTCAGAGAAAGACAAATACCATATCATTTCACTCATATGTGGAACTTAAGAAACAAAACAGATGAACATAGGGGAAGGGAGAGAAAAATAAAATAAGATAAAAAAAGAAAAAGAAGGAGGCAAACCATAAGAGGCTCTTAACTATCGAGAACCAACTGAGGGTTGCTGGAGGGGAGTGGGTAGGGGCATGGGCTAAATGTTTGCTGGGCATTAGGGAAGGCACGTGTTGTGATGAGCACTGGGTGTCATATGTAGGAGACGAATCACTAAATTCTACTCCTGAAAGCAATACTACACTATATGTTAACTAACTTGAATTTATATTAAATCTTGGAAAATAAATAAATAAATAAATAAATAAATAAATATTTTAAAAAATAAAAAATGTGTTTTCCACATATAATTTTCAATCCAGTTAAAGAAAAATATCTCAAGAAAAGATTTCTTTTCTAACAAAAGAAATTCATATTAAGGCACTCTAGGATACTATCCTAATTCTCAGCTCTTTGCAATTATACTTGGTTTTGGGGGGGGGGGGTAGTGAAACAATTTCATTCATTGGTTTACCTCCTATTATTTTTTAAATAAAGCTTGGCTTTGCATATATCTCTTTAAAAAAAGACTAAATCTTAATTAAATCATTTAAGATAGAGCACTAAAAGCATGGTCCATGAGGAAACAAATCATAATTTGTAATTCATTAAAATTAAAAACTTCTACTCAGTGAAAGACACTGTCAAGATAATGAGAAGACCAGCCACACACTGGGGGAAAATATTTGCACAACACATATTTGATAAAAGACTTGCATCTGAAATAAACAAAGAACACTTAAAACTTAATAAGAATATAAGCAACCCAATTAAGAAATGAGAAAAAGATCTGAACATACACCTCACCAAAGAAGATATATAGATGGCAAATAAACACATGAAGTGATTCTCAACATCATTTGTCTTTAGGAAATTGTAAATTAGAACAATAATAAGATACTAGTACACACCTATTAGAATGGCTAAAATTAAAAATACTGACAACACCAAATGATGACAAGGATGTGGAGCAACAGGAGCTCTTATCCATTGCTGGCGGGAGCATGTACGGTACATCCACTTTTGAAGACAGTTTTGCAATTCTTTACAAAATTAAACATAGTCTAATGATGTGATCTAGTAGTCACACTTATAAGTATTTTCCCAAATGAGTTGTAGATTTATGTCCACACAAAATCTTCACATTGATTTTTAATTTCTTTTTCATAATTGTCAAAAATTGGAAGGAACCAAGATGTTCTTCAGTAGGTGAATGGATCAACAAATGTGGTATACATACATACTTGTATATATATATATATATATATATATATATATACAATGGCAAGCAATAAGAAGAAATCAACTATAAAGACATGGAGACTGTTTGAAAAGACTGTATGGTTCCAGTTGTATGACATTTTATAAAAGGCAAAACTATAAAAACATTAAAAAGATCAGTAGTTGCCAGGTTCAAAAAGGGAAAGAAGAGGAGACTCAGGATGAATAGGTGGAGCACAGGGGATTTTTAAGGCAGTGAAGTTATTCTGTATGACACTGTGATGTCATATATAACATTATGCATTTGACAAAATCCATAGAACTGCACAACATAAAGAGTGAATCCTAATGTAAATTGTGGACTTCAGTTAATAATAATGTATCAATATTGGTTCATCAACTTTAACAAATGTACCACACTAATGCAAGATCTTAAAAATAGAGAAAAATTTATAAAAATAATAAAGCTGTGTGCAAGAAACAAGGGGTATATCGGAAGTCTCTGTAGTTTCTAATTTTTCTGTAAACTTAAAAATGATCTAAAAATAAAGTCTTCTAAAATGTTTTTTAAATACTCAAATGAAAATTCTAGATTTGAAAAGTAATCAAAATGAAAAGTATTCTGAGTGGTTTCAACAGCAGGTTTGAGGTGGTAGAGAAAAAAATCAGTGAATTTGAAAATCGAGCAAAAGAAATGATTCAATCTAAATAGCAGATAGAAAAAATATTTAAGAAAAACAAAACCTCAGTGATCTGTTATACTGACATACGTATAATGCAAATCCCAGGGAGAGACAAGTGAGTGAAAAAGGTAGAAAATTAAAGGTCATTATTTCCTAAATTTGATGAAAACTATTAACCTACAGATCTAAGAAGTTAAATGAACTCCAACTAGATGAGAGAGAGAGAGAGAAATCAATCCACCTTGGCCTATCATAGTCACACTGCTGAAAATGCCAAAGTTGAAAACTTTGAAAGCAGCAAGAGAAAAATAACTTATCACATACAGTAGGACTGACAAAATGATTGACATATGACATCTCATCAGAAACAATTGAGACCAGAAAGTAGTGGAATGACCTTCAAAGTATTGAAAGAAAAAAATTATTAGGCAAGAATTCCATATGCAGCAAAATTATCCTTCAAAATGTTGGGAAAATAAAGACATTATTAGATGATCAAAGACAAAAAATGTATTGCTCACAGACATCCATTATAAGAAATAGTAAAGACAAATTTTTCCCATCTGAAAAGAAGTAACACCTGATAGTAATTTAACTTCAAAGGAAAAAATGAAGAGATCGAATATGCTTAATATGTGGATAAATATAAAAACGGTTAAAATATTTTCTTTTTTCTCTTAATTTATGTAAAAGTCATAAAATTATATGAAATAATTTAATGCTCTATAATTGGGACTATAACACATATACAGGCAATATATTGACAATAATGGCTCAAAGCCACTGGGGAGGATAAAGCTATATTGGAGCAAAATTGCTGTATTTTCCTGGAACTTAGTCAGTATTAACCTGAAGTAGATTGTGATAAATTAGAATGAATATTATAATCCCTAGAGCAGTCCCTAAGAAAATAACTTGAAAATAAAGTTTAAAAATAATCAAGGAATTAATAATGGTATACTAATATTTCTTAAACAGTAAAGATAGTAAAGGAGGAAAATAGGAAGAAAAAAACATGAAACATTTAGAAAATAAATAATGGCAGGCATAAACCTAAACTTATTAATAAATACATTAAATATGAATAGACTAGACACTAATCACAAAGTAAAAAAAAATAAGGATCCAACTATATGCTGTACGTAAGAGACTCATTTTAGATTCTAAGACATAAATAGACTGAAAGTAGAAGAATGGAGAAAGACAGACCATGCAAACAGTAACCATAAGAGATTTTAATTGACCATAGTCATAAAACACAAAGAAATGCTACTAGAGAAAAGGATGGTTATTTCATAATAATAAAAAAGTTGATCAGGAAGATCTAACAATTATAAATGCACAGTCTTCTAACACCCAAAACCAAAAATATGTGAATCAAAAAATGGCAGATTAAAAAGAAAAAGAGACAATTTAACAATTATATTGGCAAATTTCAAAAAGAAATACAGTGGCATATTTAATGGAAAAAAGATCACCCAAAAAAATATTTAACTGTGCCTGATATCTCAACAATGGGAGCCATAAACAGTGGAACAATATCTTTAAAGATCTGAGAAAAAAATAACTGTCACTCTAGGATTTTGTACTCAGCAAATAAATCTTTCAAGAATGAAAGTAAAAGCACTAAGTGAAAAAGAAAGACTCAAATAAATAAAATTAGAAATGAAAGAGAAGACATTACAACCAATACCACAGAAATACAAAGGATCATAAGTGACTACTATGAACACTCATATGCGAACAAATCTAGAAGAAATGAATAAATTTTTAACAAACTTCCAAGACTGAATCATGAAGAAATAGAAAATCTGATACCAATTACTTGTAAAGAGATTGAATCAGTAATTAAAAACCTCCTTACAAATAAAAGTCCAGGAGTAGATGGCTTCATAGATGAATTCGACCAAACATTAAAAAAAAAATTAATACCAGTGCTTCTCAAACTCTTCCAAAAAATAGACAAGGAAGAAATACTCCCAAACTCACTTTATGATGCTAGCTTTACCCTGATACCAAACCAGACAAGGTTACCACAAGAAAAAAAATTACAGAACAATGTCCCTGATGAACATAGATGCAAAAATCCTCAACACAATATTAGCAAACTGAATTTAACAACACATTAAAAGACCCATACACTATGATAAAGTGGAATATATCCCAAGGATCCACAAATCAATCAATGTGATACACCACATTAACAAAACGAAGGATAAAAATCATAGGATAACCTCAATAGATCTAGAAAAAAGCATTTGACAGATTTCAACATCCTTTCATGATAAAAATTCTCAACAAATGGGGTATAGATGGAACACACCTCAACATAATAAAGGCCATATATGACAAAGCCACAGCTATGATCATACTTAACAGTGAAAAGCTAAAAGCTTTTCCTCCAAGATCAGAAATAAAACAAGAATGTCCATTCAGTCTACTTTTATTCAACATAGTACTGGAAATCCTAGACAGAACAATTAGAAAAGAAAAAAAGAAATAAAAGACATCCAAATTGGAAAAAAAGAAGTAAAACTCTCTCTATTTCAGATGACATGATATTATATATAGAAAACCCTAGACTCCACCAAAAAAACAAACAAAACTGTTAGAACTAATCAATGAATTCAGTAAAGTTACAGAATACAAAATCAATTTAAAAATCTGTTGTATTTTTATACACTAACAATGAACTATCAGAAAAAGTATTCCCACTTACAATAGCATCAAAAAGAACATTATCAAAAATAACATCAAAAAGATATTCCATGCTCATGGATTAGAAGAATTAATATTGTTAAAATATCCAAACTACCTAAAACTATCTATAGATTCAATAAAATCCCTATCAAAATTCCAGTGGCATTTTTCACAGAAATAGAAAAACAATCCTAAAATTTGTATGGAGCCACAAAAGACCACAAATAGGCAAAGCAATCTTAAGAAAGAAGAACAAAGCTGGAGGTGTCATGCTGCCTGATTTCAAACTATATTACAAAGTTATAGTCATCAAAACAGTATGGTATTGACATAAAACAGACACATAGATCAGTGGAACAGAATAGAGAGCCCAAAAATAAACCCACATATATATGGTCAATTAATTATAAACAAGGAGCCAAAAATTTACAATGGGGAAAGGACTGTCTCTTCAATAAATGATGCTGGGAAAACTGGACAGCCATATGCAAAAGAATGAAATTGGACAGCTGTCTTACACAATACACAAAAATCAACTCAAAATGGATTAACGATGTGAATGTAAGACCTGAAACCATAAACACTCTAGAAGAAAACATGTGGTAAATTCCTTGACATTGGTCTTGGTGATGATTTTTTAGATTTGATCCCAAAAGCAAAGGCAACAAAAGCAAAAATAAACAAGTGGGATTACATCAAAATAAAAAGTTTTTGTATGACAAAGGAAACCACCAACAAAAAGAAAAGGCAATGTACTAAATGAGAGAAAATATCTGCAAATAATATATTTGATAAGGGATTAACATCCAAAACATACAAAGACCTCATGCAACTCAATAGCACAAAAAACAATCTGATTTAAAGATGGGCAGATGGTCTAAATAGACATTTTCTAAAGAAGACATACAGATGACCAACATATGAAAAGATGCTCAACTTCCTTAATCATGCAAATCAAAACCACAATGAGGTATCACTTTACATTTGTTAGAATGGCTATTATCAAAAAGGTAAGAAACAGCAGGCATAGACAAGAGTGTGGGGAAAAGAAAACACCTCTATACTGTTGGTAGGAATGTAAATTGGTGCCATATATATACACAATGGAATATTATTCCATTGAATAATTATTCCATTGAATGAATATTATTCAGCCATAAAAAATGAAATCATGCCATTTGCAACAAGACAGATTATGCTAAGTGAAATAAGTTGGACAGGAAAAGACAAATACCATATGATTTCACCTATATATGGAGTTAAAACAAACACAAAAACAAATTCATAGAAATAGAGAAAAGATTGGTGGGTATCAGAGGTGGTGGGTAAGATGAAGATGGAGAAAAATGGTGAAAGTTGTCAAATGGCATGAACTTCTAATTAAAAAATAAGTCATGAGGATGTAATATACAGTGTAGTGACTATAGCTAATAATACTGTATTGCATATTTGAAAGTTGCTAAGAGAGTAAATCTTAAAAGTTCTTATCATTGGGGAAAAAATCCATAATTATGTATGGTGACAGATATTAACTAGACTTACTGTGGTATTCATTTTATAGTATCTACAAACATTGAATTATTATGTCACACACCTGAAACTAATACAATGTTGTATGTCCATTACATTTCAATTTTAAAAAATAGTTACAATGGTAAATTTTATGTTATATATATATTTTACCAGATTTAAAAATACACAATTTTTAAAAAGCAAAAACAAACAAAAAGAATGAGAATAAAAGGAAGACTTTGTTTCAAAATAATAAAAAATTCAAAACATATTCTACCAACAGGATGTCACCAAAGGGATGCACTTTGCATATCTCAGAATGACAATTTGTGATATGAGAATTAAAATTTGCTTCTTTTATTATGTGTGGTTGACTTTAGGAAGTTTAAAAGTCAATTATATTTCTGTATAACACTAACAAATAATATAAAAATGATATCATTCTCTATAGTATATTAAATATAATTGATCTATGACTATAACAAATGATGCATAATATAAAACACGATTAACAGATTTTAAGTCTTAAATTAACGTGGACATCATCGAAAAAACAACTGTAAACTCTTGAACTGACAATTACAATGACAGTGATGTTTATCTTGTAAGTTTTTTTTAAAGGTGAAGGGATAATTAAATCTTGGACCTCACTAGCATATGAGTAAGGAAGGGATGATTGAAATTATATTTTCTGTGGCTTTGTACTTGTTCTAAATAAAGGGGAGGGGAAAACATTGATTGATTTTAGAATTTTTAAGGATAAACATTAAATGTCAAATGTATAAGGTAAACATAAAAAATAGAATGCATATTCCTAAACTTAGAGTAGAAAAGTTTACAAGAACAGACAGGAAAAACATTAAGCAAAGAAAAAGGAACAAAAAAAAAATCAAACTAAATAAAAAGGACAATATGAAAATAGAAATAAATCAAAATATATCAATAATCGCAATCAATACAAATGAACTATCAATGTAAATCATTACATTAACAGCTTAAAGGGGAAAAACTAGATCCCAAAAGACTCAAAAAGAAAAATAAATCAAAAAAGCACATGGTAAATGTCAGTAGTCATTCATGGTCAAAACTGTTAACAACTGGGAATTAAAGGAGGAAATATATTTAAGTTGAAAATAGAATATCTATAAAAAAACCTATAGCAAATATTTTAATGACTGTTGAAATATTAAAAGAATTATCTTTGTAGTGAAGCACAAGACCAAATGCTCATTATCACCATTTGTTTTCAGCATTGCACTATTGGTGAGCTTAGCTATCACAGTAAGACAGGTATAAGGGTTTCCAGAGGGAGAAACAAAAATGTCATTATTTGCTTGTTATCTACCTAGAAAATCCAGATGAATCCGTAAGTTACTAGAGTTAACAAAGTGATTTAGTAAAATTGCTACATGTGAGATCAAGCGGCAAAGTTAACTTTTAATACCAAATACAGTTGAGAAGGTGAAGAAACTGTCATTCTCATACTTCGCTGAGTAAAGAATAGAATTTTACAACCATTCAGGCAAACTAATTGTCAGCATCTGTGAAGCTAAATACAGTAGTCTTTCAACATGAATGTGTTAGCTGTAATATTTTTTTATCAATGTCTTTGATCAGATTGAAGAAGTTCTTTTTGATTCTTAGTTTATTAAAATATGTTGTTATGAATGAATGTTGACTTTAGTCAGATGCTTTTTTTTCTACTTCTATGGAGATGATTATATGGTTTTTCTTTGTTAGTCTGTTAAAACCATGAATTACATTGATTGATTTTCAAATGTTAGAGTACTTTGCATTTCTGGGATATATCTTTCTTAGCTATAATGTATTATCATTTTATATATTGCTAGATTTAAACTGCTAAAATTTTCTTAGAGACTTCTACATGTATGTTCGTGATAAATTTTGATGTATAGTTTTCTTGTCTTATAGAGTCGTCTGGTTTTGGTATCATAGTGATTATGGCCTCATAGAATGAGTTAAGCAATATTCCCTCTTCTTCCATCTTCTGGAAGACTGTGGGTAGAATTTGCACTCTATTTTCCTTAAATATTTGGTATAATTCACCAATAAAGCCATCACCAGCTGGAGTTTTCATCATGGTAAAGTTTTAATCACCAATTCAATTTTTTTATATGTATATGACAATACTGCTTTATATCTCTTTGTGTGTGTTCTAGTAGTTTGTATCTTTAAAGCAATTTGTACGTTTCATCTAGGGAGTTGAATCTGTTGGTATAAAGTTACTCATAATGGCTGTGAATTGTGCAAGACTGTTGAATCACAGATCTGTACCTCTGAAACAAATAATGCAATATATGTTAAGAAAAAAAAAGAAGAAGAAAAAGAAGAAGATAGCAGGAGGGGAAGAATGAAGGGGGGGAAATCGGAGGGGGAGACGAACCATGAGAGACGATGGACTTTGAGAAACAAACTGAGGGTTCTAGAGGGGAGGGGGGTGGGGGGATGGGTTAGCCTGGTGATGGGTATTAAAGAGGGCACGTACTGCATGGAGCACTGGGTGTTATATGCAAACAATGAATCATGGAACACTACATCAAAAACTAATGATGTAATGTATGGTGATTAACATAACAATAAAAAAATTTTTAAAAAGTTACTCATAACAGTTCCTTTCTATGGTGATGCCCTCTCATTCCTGATATTGATCATCTGTGTAATTCTCTTTTTTTCTTGATTAGGCTGGCTAGACTATTATAAATTTTATTGATCTTTTCATACAACTAACTTTTGCTTGCGTTGATTTTTCTCTGTTGCTTTTCTCTTATCTATTTCATTGATTTTTGTTCTCTATTGCTTTTCCCCTCGTTCTTATGTTTTACTTAACTTTTTGAAGGTGGAAGTTTAGATCATTCTTATTTTCTGGCAAAATACCTATAATATAATCCTATATAAATTCTATAATACTATACCATTCCCTTTAAGCTTGCTTTAGCAACATCACTCAGATTTTTATGTCATGTTTTCACTTTTATTCAGTTCAAAATGTTTGTATAATTTTCCTTGTTATTTCTTCTGTAAGTCATAGATTATTTAGATGTTTATTGTTTAATATCCAAATGTACTGGGGATTTTTCAAATATCTTTCTGCTGTTGATTTCTAATTTAATTCCTTTGTGATCAGAAAAAATATTCCATATGTTTCCAGAACTCTGTGTTGCACCATCCTGTGATTTTTTTTGCCCTGAAAATTATGCCTTTGCCTCCCTGAACTTTGAACAGTGTTTCTTAAACTCAGAGACAGCCAGCCCCTATGTGAGTGTCCCTTCTTTTCACTGCGGACCGGAAACTCCCCCCAAACAGTACCTTGAGTCATTTGTTGTGCTCACCACATTTGTTTTTATTCTCTTAAAAATCACTGTCTTGTGCTGTCTATTGTACAATGTCTGAAAACCATAAGTTCATATATTTTGTCTGTTTTCCTATGTGTTTGGAAAAGAAGGATAAATCTGATTCCTTTTACTCAGTGATTGCCAGAAACTAGCCAATGACTGTTTAAAGCCAATTCTGTTTCCACACAAAGCAACAAAAAAATGTAACTTTGAAATGACACTTTAGTAGCAGAAACAAGGTAAGTTATCTAGGAATATATCTAACAAAAGACGTGCAATTTGTAGACTATTATAAAAATTGATAAAATACATTATTTAATACCTAAATAAATGGAGGAAAAATCGTGTAATGAATATGAAGACTCAATGGCATAGATTTATCTGTAGATTGAATGCAATACCACAAAGGGAAAAAAAAATTTCCAGCTTTACTGAGATGAAATTGACACATAACATTGTGTAAGTTCTGTATACAACATGTTCATTTGACAAACATATTTTGCAGAAAGATTACCACCATAGCATTTCCTTTGTTGTGCAGAGCCTTTGTAGCTTGATGTAGTCTCACTTGCTTATTTTTGTTTTTGTTGCCTTTGCTTTTGGGGTCAAATTCAAGACCCATGTCAAGGAGCTAATACCCTGTTGTCTTCTAGGAGGTTTATGGTTGAAGGTCTTACATTCAAATCTTTAATCCACTTTGAGTTGATTTTTGTGCATGTTGTAACAGTGGTCCAGTTTCATTCTTTTGCATATGGTTGTCCAGTTTTCCCAGCATCATTATAGAAGAGACGGTCCTTTCCCCACTGTATATTCTGGGCTTCTTTGTCATAAATTAATTGACCATATATGTGTGGGTTTAATTTGGACTCTCTATTCTGTTCCATTAATCCATGTGTCTATTTGTATACCAATACCATATTGTTTTGTTTACTCTAACTTTGTAATATAGTTTGAAATCAGGGAGCATGACGCCTCCAGCTTTGTTCTTCTCTCTTAAGATTGCTTTGCCTATTTGGGGCCTTTTGTGGCTCCATACAGATTTTAGGATTGTTTCTCTATTTCTGTGAAAAATGCCACTGGAATTTTGATAGGGATTTCATTGAATCTGTAGATAGCTTTAGGTAGTTTTGGATATTTTAACAATATTAATTCTTCTAATTCATGGGCCCAAAATATCTTCCTATTTATTTGTGTTCTTTCTTAATTTTTTCATCAGTGTCTTATGGTTTTCATTGTGTAGATCTTTCACCTGCTTGGGTATATTTATTCCTAAGTATTTTATTATTTTTGATGCTGTTGTAAGTGGGATTATTTTCTTAATTTCTCTTTCTGGTAGTTTATTGTCAGTGCATAGAAATACAATGGATTTTTTAATTGATTTTGTATATTGCAACCTTACGGAATTCATTGATTAGTTTTAACAATTTTTGGTACAGTCTTCAAAATTTCTCATATATATGATATCATGTTGTTGGGGCACCTGGGTGGCTCAGTCGGTTAAGCAACTGCCTTCAGCTCAGGTCATGGTCCCAGGGTCCTGGGATCGAGCCCCACATCGGGCTCCCTGCTAGGCGGGAAGCCTGCTTCTCCCTCTCCCACTTCCCCTGCTTGTGTTCCCTCTCTCGTTGTATTTCTCTCTGTCAAATAAATAAATAAAATCTTTAAAAAAATAAAATAAGATAAAATAAAATTTGTTTTTAATTATCTGAGGAATACAAAAAAATCTATATCATTTTTGGTATATCAGTAGTTTGCTGCTTCCATCATTTAGTGTTGTATTTGTTATTTTAAAATTGCCTTAACCTAAAAAAATATTCTAAGTTATAAATTTCCCATGAAGAGCCTTTCCAGAAAGCAGGCTTTCACTGGGTTAAAATTAGGGGTCTCCTGAGGACATAAAAAGAGATGTCAAGGAAGAGGCAGGAAGTGAAAGGAGCCCAGGGCTATGATGTGACATTAAAATATAATGGAAAATAAACTTGTATTTCACAGTTTTCTTAACTGCCCATAAGTGAATACATTTTTTTTTGTCTATAAGTTGTTTTAGGGAGGAAAAGAATCATATGAGCAATCCTTCCTTCAAATGAAGATGGAAGACACTTCCAAAAGAGATCTTTGGAACCTCATCTGGTTTTGTAAATTAGAACTGTTAAAGAGGAGAAACATCAAACTTCTCTTTAGGATAGATGCTGCTCTGTTTCTCTACATAAATATCTATATTGCCTTGTTTGTGAGCACGAGTCTGCAGAGATATGAGCGTTATAGACTATTCCCACAAAACATGGAGTAAATTCTTCCTTTCATTCCTTCTAAAGAGTGTTCAGGGTCTGGTGCGAACTTCTTTTGTTCCAGAAAAACAAGTGCAAGGTGCTCAGTGGGTCTTTATTTATTTAGAAAAAATGAAAACACTCTACTGCAGGAGCTTCTATTTTCTAATTTACTGCAAATTTTGGAAAACAGCAGCCAAAGGATTTGCTAGGAAGGATTCTGAAGCTGTGGGGATAATCTCTCTCTCATTTTGAGGAGAGTTTGCTATGCCTTCCAAGAAAAAGAGATGCTCTCCAGGGAGAGCCAAAGGCCAGTGCCAGAGAACCAAAGAGCCAGGAGATGAGTTCTGGAAAGGTGGCTTCAGAGTCTTTTTGAGACAAATCCATCTTTAACCTTTGTTACTCATTGCTATTAGAGTGGTAGTTTTGTGTTTGTCTTTTTCAATACTGTTGGGGAGAAGGAATGGAATTAAATTTCCTTTCAAGGGTTTGTATTATCTGCTTTGCAGCGTGACTGGTGTGATAGTGCAAGGGGGTCATGTTGGGTCTACCAGGCAGCCATGGTTAGGCCGCAGTGAGAAAATCATATCTGTCCTCTGGTAGCAGGATGACTCTGGACATCTCCTTAAATCCAGCTTGTGAAAAAAGAATTTGCATTGCCCAAGCTACAGAAAGTTGGAGAGACAGACAAGGTAGACTTTTGTCTAGCCCTAGGTTCACAAAGGGGAAATAGAGTATCAAATGCATGCAAATAGGAATTTGAATTATTTTTTCTTGCAAGAAAATATACATAATATTAAATTTACCATTTGGGCCACTTTTATTTTTATTTTTTATTTATTTTTAAAGATTTTTTTTTTTTTGAGAGAGAGAGAGCATTCACGAGCAGGGGGAGGGCTCAATGGGGAGGGGAGAGAGAAAGAGAGAATCTCCAGCAGACTCCCCGCTGAGCATGGAGCCTGACATGGAGCTCAATCCCATGACCCTGAGATCATGACCTGAGCCAAAATCAAGAGTCAGACACTTAACTGACTGAGCCATGCGAGCGCCCCCATTTTGGCCATTTTTAAACGTATAGTTCTGTGACATTAAAGTGCATTTGCATTGTTGTGGAACCATCAGCACCAGCCATCTCCAGAACTTCCTCACTTCCTCTATTGAAACTCTCTACTCACAAAATGCTCACCCTCCAGCCCACCCGTCCTCCAGCCCCAGTGTTCTTCTTTTCTCTAAGTATTTGACTACTCTAGGTACCTCATGTAAATGGGATCATGTAATATTTGTCCTTTTATGACTGGCTTATTTTACTTAGCATAGTGTCCTCAAGGTTCACTCACGTTGTTATAGCATATGCCAGAATTTCCTTCCTTTTTGAAGGTTGAATAATATTCCATTATTATTATATGCATGTACCATACTTTGTTTATCCACTCAACCATTGATGGACACTTGGGTTGCTTCCACTTTTTGGCTACTGTGAATAATATACTGCTGTGAACATGGGTGTATAAATATCTGCCCAAGTTCCTGCTTTCATATCTTTTGGGTGTATCCTCAGAAATGGAATTACTGGATCATATGGTAAATCTATGTTTAATTCTTTGAGGAACCACCAATACCATTTTCCACAGTTAGCTGCACAATTTTATATTCTCACCAATATTGCACAAGGATTTCAGTTTCTCCACATCTTTGCCAACACTTATTTTCTGATATTTTGGCCATAATTATCCTAACGGTTGTGAAGTGGTATCTCCTTGTGGTTTTGATTTACATTTCCCTAATGATCTGTGATGTTGCATCTTTTAATTTTTAAAGCTATGTCATCTAATATTCAAAGAAAAGAGCCATTTCTTAATTTTACTACTTTTTTTGATGCCAGGTTTCTTTATTACTTTTCCATAAAATTTACTGAGGTTTTTTTTTTTTTTAAGGTTTTATTTATTTATTTGACAGAGAGAGACACAGCGAGAGAGGGAACACAAGCAGGGGGAGAGGGAACACAAGCAGGGGGAGTGGCAGAGGGAGAAGCAGGCTTCCCACCGAGCAGGGAGCCCGATGTGGGACTCGATCCCAGGACCCTGGGATCATGACCTGAGCCAAAGGCAGACACTTAACGTCTGAGCCACCCAGGCGCCCCAAAATTTACTGAGGTTTTAATAAAGAGAAAGAGGAAATGTAATCTTTAAACACATTGAAAGCCAACAATGTGTGTTGCCTTTGTTGGTGGATCATAAGACTTTCATGTTTAAAGGATGCACTTTATATGAATTCACCCTTCATCAAAAGTTAATTGAACATCGGACGCCTGAGTGGCTCAGTAGATTAAGCATCCAACTCTTGATTTCAGTTCAGGTCATGATCTCAGGGTCGTGAGATCAAGCCCCATGTCCAGTTCTGTGCTCAACACAGAGTTTGCTTAAGACCTTCTCTCTCTCTCCCTCTGCTCCTCCCCCACTTGCACTCCCTCTCTCTAAAATAAATAAATAAAATCTTTCTTAAAAAGTTAATTGCACAGAACACTAAGATTTTATTTTATCTTCATATTTTGATTAGAAGTTATTAACAAATTTTTTAAAAAGCTAATTGAACATGTAGAATTTCCCCAGATGGTTTAGCACATTGTTAATTTTATTCAATTTTGCTCTTTCGCATCACGATTAGTTCTACCCCCTTACTGCCACTAAATCAAAGCCTATGGTAACCAGAAAGGTATCTCAGAAAAGCATTACTCGTCTGTTGAACTAAATGTCATTCCATATTTGCACAAGTGCCTACAAGTTCTGAAATAACCTCTTCTTACCTTTTTTCATTTTTAAGATTTGGCTTTAATTAACCTCGAAAATTTGGGGTGCCTGGGTGGCTCAGTCAGTTGAGCAGCTGCCTCCAGCTCAGGTCATGATCCCAGGGTCCTGGGATCAAGCCCCGCATCAGGCTCCCTGCTCAGCGGAGAGCCTGCATCTCCCTCTCCCTCTGCCTGCCTCTCTGACTACTTGTGCTCTCTCTCTATCTCTCTGTCAAATAAATAAATAAAACCTTTAAAAAAAAAAGAAATTCAATATGTTGGATGTTTCATAATAATTAAGAACCTGAGCAAGATAATTTGAAATTATACAAATGAACACCCATCACCTTTTTAAGTTATAGCAAGAGACTTCATAAGCTCACCCACTTGTCAAATAATCATTGTGATGCAGCTTCTCTCCTTGAAGTCTTCAGTTTTCTCTGTTGTTTTCCTCTTCAGAATGACATAGTTCTAGTTAGAATTATTTTCAAAGGAAGGGGGTATGGTTTTCTATCAGCATTGCCTTGTTTGCAGTTTGGAGTGAGTAAAGGGTACTACTCATTAGAATTACAAGTATTTAAAACCTTGTGGGTACATCTGAATACACTATTATTACTAAGTTACTCATAAGAATGACTTTTAGGGTGCCTGGGTGGCTCAGTCGTTAAGCGTCTGCCTTTGGCTCAGGTCATGATCCCAGGGTTCTGGGATCGAGCCCCGCATCGGGCTCCCTGCTCAGCAGGAGGCCTGCTTCTCCCTCTCCCACTCCCCCTGCTTGTGTTCCTGCTCTCACTATCTCTCTGTCAAATAAATAAATAAAATCTTTAAAAAAAAAAAAAAGAATGACTTTTAGATTGTCCAACATTTTCGGGTGGTTATATCTTAAGTTGTACCTTCAATAATGTCACTGAAGGCCAGCCTAATAAGAAATGGTTTCTCTTTACTTCAGGATTCTAATCTTAAATATAAAATTTTAACTTGCACTTAGAGCTGATACAGCTCTTAAAATAGAACATGGAAAACCTGTGACTACAAAATTCCAGCCTCCATCACACAACCTGGCTGTCTAACACATTTTTGTACAACTTTTCCAAGCTGCTTCCAAATCTACTGTTATTTCAGTAAGTCATTCAGTCTTCTATGTATGGGAGTGTTTTGCAATAAAACCCAGAGAAGTTCTTCTTGGCATTGACAGTCTTATAATTTTGAGACTCTTTTACAATACAGAAGTACAGATGGGTGACATCATGGTGTAAAGCAACTTTTATTGGACTCATAAGAAATGCCTTTTAAAGGATTCTTAGAAATTAGAGTTGTTAAATCAAGAAATCTTTGTAGCATTTAACCAGGAAATTGAGGAATCTCAACTTATAAGCCTTTGTCTTGAATCTATGAAGCAAGAAAAATTTTACAAGTAAAGTTCAGATTATAGATTTGGTTACCCTTGCACTCAAACCATGCCTCCCTCCATGTGGCAACCTATGTACATTAACTATTGGTAGATAATGGCAAAACTGATATAATCCAGCTAGCCAAAGGGGTGGGTGCTACTCCTGTCCTCCTGCATTTTGTAATTAAGTGAGAATCAATATTGGGTGTTCATGAAGTCCATCTGAGACTCTCCTCAAGTCCCTGAATGTGATGTCAGTTCCAAATAGTAGAGTGAGGCAATTTGAGAAATGGTTCACATCTGTTTTTGAGCCAGATCACAAAGTGCACTCATCTAGACATAGAGGGAGGCAAGGGATCCATACAGCAGGTTTTGGTCAAGGAGACAGGATTCAGAATGGTATTGTCATTCACAAATTGTTGATTGGCTGCTATAGAGGAGGGATCAACAAACTATGTTTAACTTTCTCTAGCCAGCTGTTTTTGTAAATAAAGTTTTATTGGAACATAGCCTTGCCCAATCATTTCTGCTTTCACACTCTGCGAGCAAAATTGAATAGTTGCAACAGGGACCATATGGCCCACAAAACTGAAAATATTTACTGGCTGGCCTCTTACAGAAAAAGTTTGCTGATCACAGCTATGGAAAGATTTTGCTAGGATACCAAAGCAATATTTAGTCAGGACGAATAGGAAAATTGATCATTTATAACCATACAGATTACTACCTTTAATTCATGTGTTATTTTACAATCATCCACGTACTTTCATATTTATTATCTCACTTGATTGTTGCAATAAACAGAGCAAATACTATGATCCTTCTTTAAGGTGATTTGGTCTTGAGAGGTGAAGTGACTTCTCTGTGGTTACACAACAAATTCAGAGTATCCATTCCTAGGCGTATGAACATGGTGAGCTTAGAAGTCAGACAGATCTCACCAAGTTGTTTTGCTTGACACCTGGCCAGAAAGCCCGATCAGGAGGCAGGGATGGGAAGGTCAAGAGGCCTGGGCGAAGCTGAGGCTGAGCCACCTGTAGTGCCCAGGAGAGCATTGCCACCACTGTCAAGCTCTTCCACTGAACTTGACCTCCACGGGCTAGTAGACTCCACATGAAACTGCTTGCTCACACCCTCCAGACTGCCACTCTCTCCATCTGCTCCTCAACACAGGATGTTGTGCTTCTAGATTGGGGTTGCTTGATCCCCATGACGCTAAACTCAGGCAGACATCCTATCCCCAGCTCTCATGGCTACAGGGTGGCAGTGCATTTGGGCGTCCGGCACATGACATCTGAGAGGGCAGAGGCATTTTTCCCAGGTACGGTTGTAACTGAACAATCACTGAATGTCCACACGCAGTGCGTGGTATGGATTGCAGCCAGACTTTTTGATTACTAGAGAAGAGAGCGAGCAGAGCCTGGGGTCAAAATAACTGAGTTCAAATCCCAGCTTTGCTATGAATTATACGTGAGATCTTGGGTGACTTTCTGGGCCTTTGAGTACTTCAGTTTATTCATCTGTAAAATGGGATCACAATAGTACCTCCCTCCTAAGGTGGCTGTGAGGGTGACTTAGAACAGTTTGGCAATGTAATAAGTACACAGTGAGTGTTAACCATTGCTATTCACGATCATCACTATCTCGAGGAGACCTGGGGCCCTGTAGCAGCCTATAGTTTTCATCTTGAGTGACATCTTTATTGTCTTTATGGTACTTGTTGCTTCTACATCCTTAATTGCATGTGAATTGTCATGTGCATCTTCTCAGTCACCCAAAGGATATCCTGCAGGTTGGAAAGAAGATAGAATTTAGGAAAACCCACCCTCTGTCTGCAACACCAAGGTGCTGGCGCTGGGAAGATACCGATCACTCTAGCTTCTAAGGCAGAGTGTGGCTGACTGTGAATCTTTGGAAGGGCAGGGTAAAGAAATTCACATTTATTGAATGCTATCATGTGCCAGACAAGGTGCGGATTTGTCACTTCGGTTGAATCACTGTCTCAATTTTATTGATGAGAATAAAACTTGTCCAAGGCTGAGCCCCACTTAGAATTTAGAAGTAACTTCATGTCCAATTGGTTCCAAAATGTATACTCTTTCCAGCACATAATTCTGCCTCCGATAAAGTGCTAAGTAGCTGTGCATTTATCAACTATAAATGGGGAATGGCATGGTATTTGCACTTGGAGTAGAGTCGTATGATCACATATTCACAGAACCTTTTTATAGTTCGGAGAGAGTTTGTGTAGACTCTCCCTAAGGGAACACAGAATAATTGAGGTTGGAAACAGCTTAACCTCAAGTCATAAAAGCCACTGACAGGGGAAACCAAGAGGAAAATGGTTACCTTCAGTGGGGAAGGGGTTGTGTGCTCCTGGTACCAGCTATGTGTTCAGTTGGTGGAAGGAATGTTTTCATCTTAGAAAATATAACCCCTTGAATGCTTTATTTTTATATCACTATTGGTCTTTTAGAAAGCATGGTCATTACAAGTATTCATTTGTTCATTAAAATAAAGTCTGAGCTCTTTAAAAAGTAAAATAATTTATGGGGCACCTGGGTGGTGCAGTGGGTTAAGTGTCGGACTCTTGGTTTCAGCTCAGGTCATGATCTCAGGGTCACGATCTCAGAGTTGTGAGATCGAGCCCCGCATCAGTCTCCAAGCTCAGTGGGGAGTCGGCTGGAGATTCTCTCCCTCTCCCTCTGCCCCTCCTTTCGCATTCTCTCTCTAAAATAAATAAAAAATTGTAAAAAAAAAAAAAAAGGAAAATAATTTATATCTCTTCCCCAGACCCCCCCCACCTCACCACAAACACATACACACAACTCACACACATACACACACGTCCAATGTCACAAGGACACACAACTCTTCTTATTGATCAGTAGGTACCCCATGGTAGCCCAGACAGGTATGGAAATTATATTCTTCTGTTTCCTTCTTTTCCATGGTGCTATGCATGTTCTATAAACAGCAGGAGAAGTAATTATGTAGGTGGGCATTCGCTACACCATCAACTTCTGGAGTATAATATAAGAATGTGCTAAGGCGAGGAAATATTTGCTTGAACTAATGCCTGGAAACAGAATGTGGTATGTACTTCATAGTAATATAAACCGCACATCTGGTTCATTTTTGTATATGGTACCTGAGTGGGTGGGGTAGTATTTACATTCATTTTCCTCTTCTAAGCTGTCCATCCGGTGTCTAGTCTGTGAACGCTAGGAAGTTCCATGTATGTGTGTGTGTCTTTTACTTTGCATATTCTAGCATCTGCCGTTCACTCCGACTTGGAGCATTTCCCGTTGCAAAACTGCCACCGGGGTCTTCGAAACACACATTTACATTCCACAGGTCTAGTAAATGGGCTATGTGGCTGCATGATGCCTTTTGTTTAAAAGAAATCCAGTGGCAGCCCAGCACTTTCTATACAGCTGCACTTTCCGCTGTTAACTGTGGCAGTTGAAGAGTGAAGCTCAAAGGAATTTTTAGAATCTGCTGCCCCAGCAGGTAACATTCTGGGGTTGGTTCTTTTTATTGTTGTGGGTTTTTTTTCTGCTGTTTAAAATGTCCAAACCTTCTCGCTTGGCTAGACCTTTCTTTGCTAATGCAGCTTCTAAGCTGCCATCACCTCGAAGGGACGATTTGAACAGCAAACAGAAAAAAACCAGCGTAGGTGAGAAGATTTTGAGAACTGGAAGTGAAGGAAATTTGGTCAAACAGCAGCAGGTGCAAACGGCAGTCACTCCTGCTCAGCAGAAGGCTTCACCACACAAAGGTAATATTTTAAATCCGCTGCTTTTGTCAGCTTGTGCTTAGATACTTCTTTCTTAATAATACTGCCAGATAACTTAAATGAGGGAGACTTGTTATGGTTTCAAAAACTTATCCGATGGTGTAACTGTGACATCTTCTAAAATCCTGGAGTATGTTGCTAAAATAACCAATAATGAGGAAGATGGAGGTAATAGAACTTTCCTTCATTAATTAAGGAATGATAAAAGAAAAACTGAGTGTTTTCACTTCTTTTTGAGGAGGACGGATTTTATTCTTGGTTGTGTTTCATAGTCTGTCATAGTCCAGTTAATGAAGTTTCTTTTTTTATTGCTTGTCTATATGAAAAGAAACAAAAAAAGAAGGGACGTGTCCTAAAACCACATCATTAACTGGCCAAAGAATTTTTGCATGCTTAATTTTTTGCAGTCTCTTTTAAAAATGGATTTGTGTCTGAAATGATAATCTAACAACATGATTCCCTGCCAGGATGACCAAAATCTCTGCTAACATTGTTACCTGGAACATTTAGATGAGGGTTCTGAGCTGCATATCACTTAGCAAGAATATTATTGACTATCTGACCTGGAATTAAGAAATATGGTGACCAAACTATTATTATTTTAGGGTCCATAATCAGAGAGGGCAATGAATCCACAGCTTAAAATATAATAATAATTTTCTCCATTACACCAAGAGCTACATATTAAATCACCAAGCAACATTTATATTAGTTATTTTTTTAAATTACATTTTGAACTCTCGCTCAGAAATGTAATTTTTGACACTGTGATTTTATAGTAAAATAAAAAAATTGTTTTAATATTCTCATTCTTATAACTGGAAGTTTTTACTTTGTAGAAAATAATAAGTTCATTTTATAATTTTAATCCTGATCTCTTCTCTATTAAAAACTATTACAAATGAATATGCAGTGATGCAATTTTGTGCCATGTACTAGTTCAAACATACAAATTTATGTCTGGAAAGTTTTTAATTTTTTTCTTAACTTGGCTTATTATTGTTTTATCCACTTTGGTCAATGGAATGCCTGGACAATAACTATTTGATTGACCAAAATACTTTTTAAGAGATACATATAATGAACACTGAAGGACTTTAGAAGTATTGATGATAGTTGCTTAATAAAGTGAATTTTGACTACTTAAAAGAAGTTCTCTTTGATATTGTAATGTGTAAAAGTCTGAAAAAAATTCTTCCAAAGAAAGAATTTCAGCCGCCTCAAGTTGAAAAGTATCCAGACATTTAATGGTGTATATATCCGTGTCTGAATAAGGTATGCTCAGGGAGGGACTTTTTAAACAAACAATCTAAAACTAGATGCTATTCCAAAGATTTTTCAGAATTCCTTCTTTTGACAACCTGTGAGGATATCTTTGAATAGATTTAGTGGATGAAAATAGTGTTTCTTTGAAAACAGATTTTTTGGGGGGTTAGTTAAAAGTCATTAGAAACCAAGGATGATTAAAAAAAAAAAAGAAAGAAAGAAACCAAGGATGATTATTGAGTTGCAAGGTCAGTATAGATAATGCATATTTTTGTTTAAAAAAAAAAATGAACTGGGAGCAGATTACATAATAATAAGATGGTGTTTCCTTTGCATCTCCCTGAGAGGATTCAGGCTGTCCAAAAGGAGAGTTCTACCACAAAACTCCTGAAATTGGCAGCAGGACCGGATCCTTTTGAAAGACAACACTCATCAGAATATGTATTTTATTAACATTTTAAATATTTATTTTTAATCAGAATTCTTTTTTTTCATAGCCACACACATCGTATCACACAGTACCAATAGAAACCTTTCATTGTTGGAGAACAGGACGAAGACTCTATAGAATAGCCCAGTCTTGCATTAGGCTTTTACTTACGGTGGTGGTCATTATGATCAAGAAATCCAAACAACAATCGTGCCACCTTAGGCTTGTGCTGAGTTTGTGTGGGTATTTGCCCATCACATTAAGATCTCAGTGTTGGTTCTTTAGAATGCATATTTCATTTGGCCGATGGGGTTTAATTTAGTATGTACAGTTTCTCACGTATCTGACTCTCATTTTTCCCCCTTGTGTCATTTGTTTAGTTGTATAAGTATATTCTGGTAATTTTAAACTTTATTTTAAGTTTGTCTTCATTTAGTTTATTTCATAAATTAATGCAGTGACATTTCCCTTCATTGCTTTTCCACATCTCCCCCCTCTTAAATTTTGTCATCTGTACTTTTGTTTCCATATTAAAAAGGTTAATAGTAGTTATTTTTTGGTTAACATAATTAAGTCTTCCATGGCTTATCTACAGACAGGTAATTCTATAAGTTGCAAATCAATAAAGTGTATAGCTAATGAGGCCCCATATTGTTATTGCTAAGCCAAAGAGGTGTGCTATAATCATTACTCTTACAAACTTTCCCTCCTCAGCACTTCTAATTCTTCCAAGGATGGTATAGATATGATCGTATTCACAGAACTCCCTTTTCTTCCAGGCACTTCTCTCTGTATCCCTCAGTCCTCCTGCCCTCCTCTGTCCTGACTGATTTCTCCAACACTTGGACAGGTCTCTCTTAGATTACTTCTTCATCTAGCTGAAGCACATCCCCAAGAAACTTCCTAAGAAAAGGAAAATGGAAACTAAACTTTCTGAGTGTTTACCTGTCCAGCAAATATCTTGACTCTCTTTTTTTACATTTCAGTGATAGTTGGGATAGGATAGATTTTTAGACAGAAAATAATTTTTCCCTCATAACATTAAAGGCCTTTCTCCGTTACCTTTTGGGATCTAGAAGTGTTGACGAGAAGTCCCATGTTGTTCACACGTTCACACATTGCTTTGCAGGTGACTTTTTCTCTCTTTCTTGAAGCTTTGAGGATATTCGCTTTATCCTTGATGTTCTGAAATTTCACTGATGTATGTTAAAGTGTGGGTCTTTCCCATTTATTTTGATGGAATACTTTGATGGGCACTTTCAATTTAAATAGTAATGGCCTTCAGTTTTGTGAATTCTTTTTTATTAATTCTTTGATAAACTCTTCTGTATTTGCTTGGATTTTCTCATTACAGTGCTTCTATGAGTTGGCTTTCCAATAGACTGCATCAATTTTCTGATCTTTATCTGTTCCTTATTTTTTTTAGCTCTATGTTATCTAGATTTTCTTGACCTTATCTTCCAACTCTTTTGTCGAATTTTGATCATATTTTTAATTTGCAAGATTTTCTTACTCTGATTATTTTGAGACCAAAACACATGGTGTTATTTTCAGACTATAAGCAGTATATCTGTGTGCTTTATTTACCTGTTACAGTTATATTTGATGGTACCATACATTCATGTTTAATGATGCAGCCACATCCCTGTAATGTTGGTGTGCTTGCTATTCTGAGCCATGGTCTAAATGAGTTCCTAGAACCAAAGACACTGTCAATCAATAAACTTTAGGACAACAGATTTCATATCTAATTTTCACCCATGAAGCACTCTCTTCATGATGAAAACCCACCAAATGACAGATGAATGTTGAAGTGTGTGTTGATGTGTGCCAACAAATTTTATTCAGGACAAGGGTCTAAGTTGACATTTGAGAATGTGGCATTTCTTCCTGAGTGTTCTCTATTCTCCTGAATTCTGTTTTAGGTATATTTCTGCAAAATTTGTTTTGTCCTGGTTTTATCTATTTATTTCTTTGACCTCTTAACTGTTGTTATAAATAAAGAAAAATACATTTTTTAAGAAGTGGGCATGAACACTGCCCAGTAGCTTAGTTTGAAAATATAGTTTCCATATCTTGTATATTTGTAATGATGATGGTAATGATATGTGAGCTCTAACGAGCTCTTCCTATGTGCCCAGCACACTTCTTTTTTTTTAAGATTTATTTATTTATTTTAGAGAGAGAGGGAGGGAAAGAGGGGGAGGGACGGAGGGAGAGAGTGAGAGAGTCTCAAGCAGACTCTCTGCTGAGCCCACACGCAGGGGTTGATCTCATGACTATGAGATCACAACTAGAGCCGAAACCAAAAGTCAGTCACTCAACTAACTGTGCCACCCAGGTGCCCCTGCCCATCACACTTACAAGCACATTATAAATGTATTGTCTTATCTTGTATAATCCTTACAGCAATCCTATGATGGAGTACTATTACTCTCCCTTTTAGATGAGGAAACTGAGACAGGGAGCTTCAGTTATTTGCCCAACATCATGTAGACAGGAAAAAGTAGAACAGAGTTCTAGTTCTGGAAGTTCATACTCCTGAACTTGCACACTTCACCACTATGCTAGAGCACCTTTCTATAAAGAAAAACAATTCGTCTGTCAAAAAAGTTACTATAATTTAAAACTTTCTGATTGGACAGTCTGGTCCCTGAAAAAAAAAACATCCGGTGACATCCTATAGTTCAGAAAATGCTCTTCTGGTTTCTGCCTTTTTACTTGTTGCCCCAGATTTCTGTTTCTTCAACAAAAGAAATGAAAAGGGAAGAGAACAAATTTCAGTTAATCAATTTATCACAATACTATAAATGTTTTTCTAATAGTGAGAAATGAAAGGATACATTGAATACAGGACCTTGCAATTCCAATATGTATACTCATGCCTACAGACTTGAGTGTGCACGAGTACGTGCACACACGCACACACACACACACACAGAAACACAAATAGTCTGCATACAATTCAAGAGAGGCTCTTCTTCCATCACACATGACCTGGTGGTCCAAGTACAAGCCTGTAGGCCAAAAATCATGCAAGTCTCATTCTTTTCTAACACAGTCTCCCTCTGTGGCCTTGAGCAAGGCCATTATCCTTCTTGACTGAGTTTCATTAACCATTAAAGAATAATACATGGTTTATGGGGGGAAGTAGTCATGAGGATTAATGACTTAATGTGTATTCAGTGCTTTCAAGAGCACATGTACTGCGTGGATACTCTAAGTTAAGCACAATGTGGTCTCTTTTTACCTTCAATTGCTGTGGAAGGTAAACACTTACTCTCTCACAAATATCATGCACCTACACCAGGAAAACTCCACAATAAACCTCTGATACTTGCTCTAAACTATTCTTTATGCACAAGGGTAATATCACATGTGTCCTATTTGCCATCCCACAGGTTGATTGAGATTGTCTGTGAATGCCTGGAACTCAGTTGTCCCCATCTATAAATAAAAAATATTAATAACTGGAGCACAAAAAGTATGTTTTTTCTCTCTTGTAGGGCTCAGTTTCATTCTGGATACTACTGATGGGATATAGTGACATTAGGCCCTTGCACAGTTAAGTAGCAAGGAAGTTGATTGTGGCTATAGGTAGGCAGTGCCTCTAAAAGGGGTACTCACTTTACTGCTTTTCCCCATAACAAACTGATGATACCAGTAAATAGTCAATAGCCAATGGTAGGGCCTGCACTTTGTCTAGTATTTTCCAGAGGCAGCAGTGGATTTGTACTGATGATGCACATTACTTTATCTGACTGCCTTTGTGACCAATCGACTCATTTTTGAGGAGAGCTAAGGTGAAGGGCATAGTATTTCTTTAATAGAGCAATTGTCTGTTATACTTACAGTTATTAAATTCATAGTTTTGGCTCATTGTTGATACCAGTTAGTCCAGAGTCACGCATTACACATCTGTATAGGCCAATAAGTTTCTCTCCATCCTATTACCGAAATTCACATGGCTTACTCTGGAAGTTGTTTTACAAATAAAAATGAAACATACTTAATGCTGCTTACCAGTATTTAATGAGAATTTTTTCTCCAACTAGATATGGTATGAGCTATGACTGTGTGAATATCAAAAATTAATATTTATTTCTAGAGTTCTCTTTATTTTCCGTTATTAATCGTATCTATATTTGTCTTCTACCCAGTAATAGCTGAGAAGAAAGAAATACAAGTAACGTGTGTTCTCATATTTCTCATATTGCTTACTCGATTCTGTTAAAATTCAATGTGTTGGGAAAGGAGTGTGAGACTACCTCTTTAAATTAATCTGGGGTTTTCTCCAAACTAATCTGTGTACTTTCAGTTACTTTGAGATAGTCCACTTAGCCAAGAGAGGTCAATGACTCACAAGTCTGCTGAAAAATTAAATGCACCTGCATCAGAGACGCATGGGTTGCTGAGGAAAAAGAGAATTCACAGTCTTAGAATTTTAGAGTGGGATAAAAACTTAAAGATCATCTAATTCATCTCTCTCTTTTGATATATATGGAAAAAGTCTAGTTACTTCTTTTGGTCAAGACTAAAGGTGCACAGTCTTGAGCCAATGTCTTCTAACTTGATGCCTTTTATCCTTCCATATATCTTAAACAAAAAGGCAAAAACTGTTAGAACACCTTCAGGTTTCCCTTCAAATGCTCACTTCCTTGACATGGACTCCTACTGACCTGTGATCAATAGCGTCTCCTGTTCTGTGCCACCCACGCTCCTGGTACTCCATTGTTACTTGCCTACTTACTCCAAGTTCAAGATCCCTGGGCAGTGCGTAGTGCAGTCACAACTCACTTGTTGTGTTGATTCTTTATCAGATTTTATCTTTGTAACTAAATTACAATCAGAGTTCGTTTAATGCTGGGAAGTTGTGAATAGTGTCTCTTATTGTGTTTATAATACAGAGTTTTGCTTTTGGTTGCTTATCTCTAATGGGCCTGATAAAAGAATATATTTCTTAGCTCAATAAAGTTAAAAATATCATAAAATGGTTTTCTGTCTCTCCTTTAACTAGAGTTGAAAGTTAAAGTAACAAACTCTATTTGTACAAATATTTTTCTAAAATCTGTATTATTCGGTACCTTCCAAAATTTCATCTGTGTGCCAGTGAAAACTTTCCTCTATAAAGAATTTAGGAGATTGTATACAACCACAAGTGAGGAATTTTGCCAACCTCAGTGGAAGATTTTACTGCCTGAACTACTTAAACTTTCATTCCTGTACTCAAATTTTTACTTTGCTATGTATGTTGCTTCCAATTTTAAGTTTTTACGTTAATGAGCCACCTTTTCTTCAAAATATTTCTATTCTGTTGGATTCATTTAAACAATCAGAATTGGAGCATTTGAAAAATAATCAGAATTTGTATCGATAAACAAATGTGTGGTTACCTTTTTATTTGGGGATATTATAATAATTCTTCCAAGCAAGTAAATCATGTCCGTGTATCATTCTAAGCTATATATGTTCTTAAGAATAATTTCATTAATCTTGGCCATTTAGGAGCAAACTACCATGAACCTCTCCACCTGTCTGGCTTTCTCGAAGGCTACTTACCTCTTGTATAATCACATCATACCAATCTTCTTAACTCATGGCCAGATAAGGGAAGGATAAGTGTCTGGGAATTTGAAAATCTAGACAGAAGAAAAACCTTCTTCTTAATGATGCTGCTGTGCCAGGTTAACTATTATGGTTTCTTGAGTTAATGATCTCCAGGGTCTTAATTTAAGTCAAAAACTCTACCTCTATGGTGTTGTCCCCTTTTGGCAAGAGGAAAAAACTCAAATGGGTTCAGATTACCTTTACCTTCCATGTTTCTAAAATGTACAATGACACTACCAAAATAAACTGGAAAACACCACAAATAGGTAAAGAATCCTTTCTTATATACAAGAAACATCAGTCAAATACATGTCAAGGATACAGATTTTTGTTGTTGTTTTATATTTCTTGACAATTCATATTTATAGATACATTACACAAGATAAACTTTAAAGGAAATTCACTTTTAAACAATTATTTATTCAAAGTACAGAACATTGTGTTTATATCTGACAGTTTATCATATACATTATGATATATATAATATACTGGTATGTTGCCAATTATGTATATTCGTTATTTTTAAATTAATAAACCTAAGAAGTTCCATTTGAATATAAGTTAAATATACATTAGATTGATTTTTTTTTTGAGCCAATGTTTTAATAATTGATTCTGGTGATGAGGTTGTTTTCTGAAAATATAATTGCTATCATGACTTTACTGACACCCCCCCTGCTCCCACCCCCCGAAATAACTCATTGACTATCTACTATGTATCTGGCATTTTGCTAAATAATAGAAAGTTTAAAAAATTAAGTAAAATATGGTCTTTATCCTTGAGGTGGATTTTACAAGAGTGGGATATCCTGGTTATCTGGATGTCTAAATATAATTTTCCAAATGATTTATGTACAAAATTGTATGAGTGCATAGAAGAAGCAGAGCAGGCTTTTTGCCCCAAGTAATGAAAGTTTGCCAGGTTGGGCAGGGGGAGAGGAAACATCATAAAATACCTTGTTGCGTTTAAGAAATGACAAAGCAGAGCAGTGCTGATGGGGTAAAAGAAAGCTGGTGAGAAAAGACGTGGAGGTGGGGAGAGGTCTATTAGGCATGATTTCAAAAGAGAAAAGTGTGTTCATTTTCTTCATTCCTTCAATGAATAGTTATTGGGCCCCTACTAGGTGTTAGATGTTGTTCTAGGCTCTACACAAGTTGAAGCAAGTTCTAGGCTCTAATCAACCATGGTAGATGAAGGCTGTGGCTCTGTGGGGCTTACCTGTTAATGTGGGTTCTAGAACAAAAATTAAACAACACAAAGTGATACAGAGTAATGGGAAGCAAGGCAGGAGCAGGTTCTGGGAAATGAGAAAGTCAAAAGATGTGTTTGTGATGTGAATGCGGTCCAGCTATTAAGTATTCAAGTAGGAAATTGGAAATGTGGATCTGGAGATTAAGTTAAGGTGGAGGCTACTGATAACAAACCAGTAGGCCACCAGTTATAAATGCTATTTTAAGCCATGGGACTGGATAAAATCACCTAGGGAGATGGTAGGATGGAAAGTATAGAAAAGAGAATGTGGCCCATGTCTGAGAACCCTGGGACACTGCAACATTCAAGGGTCAAAGTGGGAGGAGGGGGATGGCCAAAATCTTAAGGCATGTATACATCAACTTGAGAATTTTATTTTAAAACTCTAGTCCATAGTCTTCGAAACATTCCCTCCCAACAGAAACAAATACATTCATGCCCCTTATGTAGTTGCAAACAAATACTCCAAATATAAATTTTGTTTTAAAGCTTTTATATTTAAAGTGATGCAAGTCTTGTAATCTAGCCCATAACATTTAATATAACATCATGTTTAACTGAATTATCATCAAAATTAAAATATTTCTTCCTATGTTTAATTTGAGCTTCAAGTATCCACAAAAGCTTATCACGTATCACTGGAGGTAACCCTTCCTACTCCAGTTGAAGAAGAAAGTCTCAGAAATGGGGAGCTATTAAAAGGCTTTCAACATCCTTCTGTTCTTATTTGTAATTTAATATTTGCATCACATAACCATTTTACATAGTTTTTTAGTGTTTGTTTGGCTATCCTTCATATATCCCTGAGAATGGAGTTTTCTGGTTTTGATTAAGAACTTCTTTCTCAGGAGGTGAGGACTAATTTGTTACTGAAATTTCTAGCACAACATAATGTGAATTTTTTATGATGAAACTTCTATTTACATTCTTAGAGATTCATGAAGAAGCATCTTGAATATTTAAAGATAATACACTAGGAGAACCTCAGATCTATTCTATTTGTGCCCTGTTTATTAAAGTTACTTCACAAGGATTTTTAAATAGCTATAACTAGAAGAATTGTCAACAACATAATAGATGTTCAGAGAACACCCTCCCAGGAGAGCAAAACAAAAACACTAGATTTTTTAAAATTATATATATCTTTTGAAATGCCTAGTTGATTTGACAGTAAATTAAAGAAATTCCCCTGAGGCAAAAACAAAAACAAAAAAAACACCCAAAAAACACACACACAAAAAGCCAAACAAGAAAACTTTAACACAAAGGAATAAGTAAAAGTTAGAACCATGATTTGTATAGTGGTCATTGTCAATTCCTTGTGGTCTAGGGAATTTTATAGATACATTCAATAGAGAAGTGACTCCTGATGCCAAGAAGAGTGATAGTCATATTAAAGCCCTCTGCATTCAGTAAAGGTAATATCTTCAGTGGCTAACACAAGGAAGGCTGCCCTGTAGAAGGACATCTTGGAGAAAGCTCTTGACTCAACCTCAGTTCTGGGTGGAGATGAATAAAAGGAATATCCTGAGAATGTCTAACCTCATGTCTTCACTCACATGGTCTTGGGGCTTAAAGTCATATTATTGTGGAATAGGAAAAAAAAAACAACCCCCCCCAAAAAAAGCCGAAAATATCACTTAATCGTCCCAGATCATCAGAGTCTCTGCCTGCCTGGTGGCAGAAGACGAAAATGCTCTTACAAAGAATGTATTTTATAAACAAGCCTGTAAGAATTCCCACAGATAAAAGTCCAAAACATGAGTTCACAATAAAAATTCATTGCATACATAGGGAAACAAATGACCATAGATAAAAGTCAGCAAAGGAAAAGAATCACAGAATGAGATCTACATAAACTGCCAATATTAGAATTATTAGATGCAGAATATGAAATAAATGCATTATATATGTTTCAAGAACAGATTCTAACAATAGCAACCTGTAATATTTGAACAATAGATTTTCTAGAGATGAAAAATATAACTAAAGGTAAAAACTCAGTGTATTGTTAAATGGCAAAGTAAATACAATGAAGAAAGAACTGGTAAACTGCAAGATAGACATGTAAAATTCCTAATAATACAGCACTAAGAGACAAAGTGATGGAAAAGACAAAAGAGAGGTTAAAAGATGTAAAACAGTAGAGTGAGAAGATCCAACATAAGTCTAACAGGATTTCCAGAAGGAGAACATACAGACACTGAGAGAAGCATTATTTGAAAAGATAATGGCTGAGAATATTCCAAAACTGATAAAAGGCCATTAATATCTGAAGTCAGGATACCCAATGATTCCCAAGATACACTGAAAAAAATTTAAACAAAAAAACCCTATACCATATAGTACTTCATTAGTTTTTGATGTAGTGTTCCATGATTCATTGTTTGCATACTGTATGGTGACTGACAGAACATAATAAAAACAACAACAACAAAAAAAAAAACCCAAAAACCCTACACCTAGACATATAATAACAATAAATAATTACTCAATTTTTGTCTATATGGAGGGTTGTGATCAAACAGCAGTTAATAGATTGGTATATTACACATCAATTTTGATTTGAACTCTGTAGACATGTGTCTGGATTATGTAAATTAGTTACCAATTCTTGTTATAATTCAGGCAAATACATTTGAGAAATGTGAGTTTAATAGCCACATCTTACTTCTTAAACCAACCAGAAATACAAAAGTTAAAATTCTCAGCATGAAGTTTAATAGCTATTACCTGTTTTCCCAGGAAGGGAGAGGGAGGATTATCAGTGCTCATTTGTTCAATTTTTGCTGAAAATATTCAGCTTACTTCCATTTGCATGTCAGTTGAGAGAAAGGTTGAATAAAAAGAAATAATTATTTAGAGAATGATACTCAAATGGGCATTAAAAAATAGAATTCTAGGAGATCATTGTTTGATATTTACAGCATGTGCAATGGTCCCCCCTTATCCATGGGGGCATATATTCCAAGACCCCCAGTGGACATCTGAAACTGTAGATAGTACCAAACCCTATATATAGTATGTTTTTTCCTATACATACATACCTATGATAAAGTTTAATTTATAAATTAGTCACGGTAGGAGATTAACAACAACCAATGATAAATAAGAACAATTATAACAAAATACTATAATAAAAGTTATGTGAATGTGGTCTCTCTTTCAAAATATCTTATTGTATTGTACTCACCCTTCTTCTTGTGATGATGTGACATGAGAAAGTCCCTACATGATGAGCTCAAGTGACATGAATGACAGGCTTGGTGATGTAGTGTTAGGTTACACATTGTCAGAAGGAAGATCATCTACTTTTGGACCAGGTGGCCATAGGTAACTGAAACCACAGAAAGCAACACTGCAGATAAAGGGGGACTACTATGTATTTGCCACTGAAAGTATGTCTTATGGGATTCAACCAGTATTCATGTTGCTTGGATAACTTTGTAGTCTTACTACTATTTTCAAGGATATCTCCATAATCATCATTTCCTGAATGTTCAAGAAAGTAGGTACTGTATCTACTAAATAAATCATTGTATTTGTTAGCATGCCTAATGAAACCAGTTAAAGGGAACATAGTGTCATCATCAAGGGAATTAGAACTTCTTCATTTGATAATCCTCAATTACTGAAGATAATATAAAACTTGTTTCTTTTCCAGTTATCTATTTAAACTGCTAGAAAATCTAAAATCTATGCAGATAGTTATATAATCCTCTTCTCTATGAGTGAATCAGAAGTGGAAAAAATAATGTAAGTTTTGTTTATAAAACCTTCTTCAGGGAAAATGTAATGGTTTGAGAAGTACCTTTGCGCTGATTCATTTACATATTTAAAACTTCATACGGCTAAACTTAATGCACGTAACACTGGCTATCCTAGGGCTAGTTTTTCTCTTTCCACTTAAACACAGATAATCTTGGTATTTCTCCAGGTCAGAGTCTTAATTGCTCAGTGAAATCAGCAAAGAAAGAGAAGAGGGCTAGTATTTTGAAGTCTGTCTTTATAACTTAATATTTAATTAGATGCTATACTTAATGATTTCTGATTTTGAAGCATGTTTAAGGAAGTCTCATTTCTGCTCCATTGATCTTAGAATGCCAAACGGTGAGTGAAAAATCAAGTCCAGCCTGGTGTGGACTTACATAAGATGAAGAGTATATTTGCACCATGCTGAACGCTTAACTAAATGCCATCGGTTATCAGATGACAATAAACATGAACTATGACTGCAACAATGACCATGGAAAGGCATTATTGGCCATCATTGTCAGAAAGTAGGAGAAAAGTATAGCAAATGTTGAGGAAGGAATGGGAAGTATGTCACAGAGGGAGAAAGAGAAGAGAGATGAGAAAAATATATTTGGAAAATGACAAAAATAATGGAATATTACTCTGCTTATTATTTCACCACCTTTTAAGTCAGTCCACATAATCCTTGATTATGAAGGACTTCCTCAGCATTATTTTTAATGAATGTTACTGAAAATCAAAAAGGGAAAGTGCTAATCATGTTTTAATAATAAAAACCCAATTCCAGAGGAGAAGTATCTTGGAAAGCACTGATTTAGTGCAGATATTTTAAATGGAAGCTTGGTCAATCCATCAGGAAAGAAGAAATAAATATTGTTCTTTCCTAAATGTATAAGGTAAACATAAAAATAATCACATTATCATTTTTGTGCTACTAGTTAGAAGTTTAACTCAGGTTCTCAATTATGTTTTGCCTTAGTAGGATCCATTGAGGGGCAGAGTGTGTGCCTGACAAATGTGGTCAAATAACTTCAAGTGTCATTATGTCAAATGGCAAGGGTCATGAGTGAGCAGCCACCACCTCAGAAGCCAAAACTAGGATGAGAACACTGATAATCCAGCAAGATTTGGGGGAATATTGAGTAGGGAGTGAGTGACACGATCAAATTTACACGACCGAGGCATTTTGGAAGCAGCTTCAAGAAAGGGGATGGAGATTAAGAACACAGGCAGGGAGGAAGTGAACCTAAGACAGAATCCCGTCCGAAAGAAGACTGTTCCTCAAAGGTTCAGCAGCCTTGGGCAAGTAAAATCAAGCACTCCATAAACGTTCAGCAGAGGCCTGAATGACTGAATGAGCTGCAGGTGGAAGAGAACTATAAGGGAGACATAGTTGATGACTTTCCACAATGGGAGATGGGATACGGGAGGTGTCTGCCTGGGGCAACCAAGTGGGTGGTGAGCCATTCCCGCAGCCATGGAATAGGAAGGACCTCGCAGCTCTGTGGAGGAAGGTGCTAGAAAAATCAGGGCATATTGAGTTAGAAGTGTCTAAGGAGCTCCCAAGCAGATGTCCAGGAGCCAGCTGGATATATGGAGCTGAAATGTGAGTGTTCTGGGCTACATATATAAATTTGGGAGTTGTCAGCTTATTTGCATTTTGGATATAGATAAAATTGCCCTGTAAACATGTTGAGGGCTGAGGGCTGGAGGCTGGGGATTTGAGATGGTCTTATTCTGGCTGCTACACTTTGGAAGAGGCAGTGATAAACTGGAGCAACCTTGTGATATGGGAAGTGGTTGGGAGGACAGGAGAACTGAGAGGTGGATGCTACCCTAACATGAGTGTGATCCATAAAGGCTGGGCTCCCCTACTTCTGGTGCAGAGCTGGGTCCAAGCAGGACGAGTTAATGGAGGGCACTTTGAGCTTAATACAAAAGAAGCCAAGTGAGTAACTGGACTGCCACAACAAACAGGCCACCTCACCAAGTAACGAGCTTCGGGTCCCTCCGCCAGATGGGGGACAAGGCAGAGCAGAGTGTAGCTGGGAGCAGAATTACATGGGTTTTCCTGCTTCTTTCTACTCTCAGGTTCTGGGATAGACGGTGTTCTCTAACAGAACGGAATACAGCAAGATCTCAGCGTAACAGAAAATAAGTGGACTGTCCCTATAAAGGAGTGTTTGAGGTTGTTTTTTTTTTTTTTATACAGACTTTTACAAACGCTTCTGGTTTTCAATTTTCATTTTCTGTCTATATTTTCCTCTGTTACCCTATTCCTCTCTGATTTCTCCTCTCCCTACGGCTCTCCGTAAGAGCCTGTCAGTAACAAACTCAGTTTTTGTCACATAAAAAATGTCAAAGAAACCAAGTAAGAAAGATAAGAGCGAGGAGAGGCAGGTCATATGACATTTCTTTGAGCCCTAATGTCTTTTTTTTTTCTTTCTGTTCATATTATCTGAAATTCTCATTTCATCTCCTGCACTGCCTTTTGGGTAGTACTCTGCATTTCTACCTCAGGTGTCTCAGGGCTGCCTGTCCTTCCTGTGGGCCCAGGGAAGCTGAGAATGTCCTTCCTCTCCTCCTAACACACACACACACACACACACACACACACACTCTCATTCACACACACACCCCTTCCTCATGTGCTGAGTACAGCCTGAAATCTCAAAGTAGGCACTTCATTAAGGCAGTCCTCCTGCTAAAACACACGCCATCTTGGATGACACGACATTCCAAATTATTACTGGTCTTTTATGCCTTGTGTGAATGAATGTTCCATGTCTTTAAGAACTGTGTTGTTGGGGCGCCTGGATGGCTCAGTCATTAAGCGTCTGCCTTCGGCTCAGGTCATGATCCCAGGGTCCTGGTATCGAGCCCTACATCAGGCTCTCTGCTCCGCGGGAAGCCTGCTTCTCCCTCTCCCACTCCCCCTGCTTGTGTTCCCTCTCTCGCTGTGTGTCTCTCTCTGTCAAATAAATAAATAAAATCTTAAAAAAAAAAAAAAAAGAACTGTGTTGTTGTTGCTTTGTTTTACACGGGAGATAATCCAAGGACCTTGAAGCTTAAGGAGGGGGAAGAGAAGGACGCCAGGGATACAGGATTGGAGCTTCTCTGCCCCTTTCCTGCTGGTCTTCAAATGCCACCACTGCATATCTCCTATGATTTTTGCCTCTGGTAAGAAGATATGTTACCAACGTTTTTACAGCTTACTTTGAGTTTATCCTGTCTAGTTTCTTCCTCCTCTCCTTAATTGTCACCATGGTGAGTCACTTCAGTCAGAGATATATTATCTATATTTATTCATCAACGTAGGTCCTCAGTCTGGTTATTTTATGCTCATATTAATGTCTCTTTCATGGTTTCCGTAGTGATTCAAAAATTTGGTTCTGTCCCAAATCTTAAGGCATTCCATCCATTCCCATTACTATGCTTATTAACCAACCTTAATTTTTAAAAAAAAAAATTCTGAGAGGTCATTACTAAAAATGGTTCTACCCTCTAAGAGAAGCCTGGGAATTCTTCTGTTCTTCCAGGAGACATTTTCCATGGGGAACCACCTGTGGGAAGCAGGGCCTTGGAGGGCAAGACTGGCAGTGAGTGGGACCTTGTCCATGTACTGGCATCATCGAGACCTGAGACAAAGATTGGTAGCCAGCTCGTGATATCCTCCAATCACTCCAGACTAGCATGGCTGGCCCATGAGTCAATAACAGGCTATGTGCTTATTTTCCCACTGAGCTCATCTGAAGATTGATACTGAGTAATTATGCCATGTTTAATCCTGAACACTCAGCATCTACTGCTTAGAGAACTTACTGATATTCAGCAGAGTAGAAACATAGGGGCTGCCCTGTTACTTGGTGTGACTAACAGACATAACAGATACCTTTAAATTGTGGCCATAAAGAAATAGCACTTACCCTAGGGATTTGTCATCTTGGCTTCTTCCCAGAGCCCAGCCAGCTCATCCTTGTGTTTCTAGAACTGAAAGTCCAAGAACCTTGGGATGGTGGTAGGCGAACCTCTCTTTTTCTCTCTTAGGGAACTGTTTTTGCCTCCTGACAATTCTAGGAATATTCACTTCCAGTGTACAAAGTAGGTCTTTCCATCCCCACAACAACCCCATGTACAACTGAAGCTTAGAAAAGTTAAATGCCTTATCTAAGGGTCTCAAAACTAGAAAGGTGTGACCCAAACTCAGGGACTTCTGTCTCCAGCATCCATACACTCCCCTGACCTGACCAATAACATAAAATAAAAGCCTGTTCTCTTTACTATGCTAAGAGAATACTAGAAAAAGAAGTAGAAAGACTTAACTTCTTGTGTGTTCAGAGATTTTTAAAAGAAAAAGATGCTATTATGCTCTCAGACCTAATAAGCTAAAACCACCATTTAAAAACTAATAGCAAAAATACTATTTAAAGAAGATTCAGATGTAAAGTACTAGGAGAGTTAAAGGAAAAAATGTCATTTAGGGAAGATGTGGCCCAAGGATTTGAATTGGCCTTGGGGTTTGGGGGCTGGTGACTATGACAGAGGAGAAGCCCGGATGGAGTGGTGCTCTGAGGACCCTGAGAAGTCATGGCGTCTGAAGAAGGAATGAGCGATAAAGTGGGAAATCTTCTCACTACACAGCTTTAACTTAGACCAAGAAATTTCTAGGATTTCTCTGCCGCAAATCCATTCACTTTAGACAGCATTATTTCTCTCTCAACGAGAATTTTCACACTGAACACTCACCAGTGATGCTGATGTGTGAACAAGTGCTTGAGCTCTAATCTCAGTATTTCCCCTGACTAGCTGAGTGACAGTTCACCTCTCTGAACCTAAGTTTTCTCTTATAAAGTGCAGAAACACAGTAGCTAACTGATTTCTAGGTTTCCTTCTTCAGGTTTCTTACTCCATTGGTGGTCAATGCCAAGGCACTTTGGGTTCCTCTTGCATATGGAGCACACTGGAGAGTTACATTAACCCACTTCACCCTTCCGTTAATGGATTGACTCATGAAAGGATTTGTCAAGTGTCCATGATGTGCAGGGATTGTGGGGAAAGACAACTGTGAAAGATACATGAGTAAAGAAAACAAATACTGAAAGCAGAGAAGAGGAGATCTTCTGTGATGTGTAACTGTGAGGTTTGGAGTCGAGGCACAGTTTAGGGGCAGTGGGAAAACAGCAGTCACCCTCACTCCCATGGGGGGCCATAGGAAGCTATCATAGGGCCATGAGCTATTCTGAGCACCAGAATTGGGTTTGGGCACTTCCTGGCCACACCATTAAGCTCTCCTGGCACACTGTTTATCAAATGGCCACCTCTTATCATTTTCTCTCTCTATGAGCAGGATAACAATCTCCATTTCCCTTAGAAAATAAATGGAATAATACCATCTACCCCTTCATGGTATTATATCATCATTAAAAGGAAATAAGATAAGCCTATTTAAATACAAATAAAGTATCTGATTATTCCCAGTTCTTTGAAATACTGACACATGCTTCCTGTAAAAGATCTATGGTCGATCTTGGATAAGAAATTACCTATTCCATGACAGAACGTTTTTTTGTACCTAGAAAATCAGTCATTTTTTGAAGAAGAATGCGGCCCCTGACACAGGTTGTAGATAATATTTGGGACAGTGGCGCAACCCATCTATATCCCCATCACCCACAGACATGGCCCCCTGAAGCAATGTTTGCATCTGCAAAGCCAGGCTCTAGATGGGCCAACTATAACGAAATGCTCATATAACAGATACTCTCTTCTGAAAAGTTAGAATTAGATCTAAGAGATGGTAGGAAGTTTCTGTTGGTACTTAAATCAGAACATCCTGGCATGTCCCCATTTGGCTCAGTGCATAGGGAATCAGATGACGTAGTTTATAGGGAGAAAACATTAAGAGATGTGCAGAGAGGTGGAGTAGGGACAGACAGATGAGGCTGCTGAGTCCAGACAGTCACGTGGCCCTTCGTGCTTCCTGCCTGTGTCTTGAACGCCATACCCCCACATTCTGTAAGTTCTCCTTTTTTGCTTAAACAATTGTGAGTGGATTTCTGTTACTTAAAACCAAAAGGTCCCTAATGAAATATCCTGATTTCCAAAACTTCTTTCCCTTTCTGATTTTTGTCTAAGGCTTCTTGTAGGTGTGTTGGATCTGGTGAAATTTTAGCAGAGTGGGAGATGAAAGCAGGTTCATTTTACTAGTAATGGCTGCTGCCTGAGCAAGCTCCTTCAAACTCTGATGATACCGTAAGCTGTTTGGCTGTTTATCTGGTCCTCCTTGGTCAATGTTTATCCTCAGTTTTATTTAAGAGGATGGAGGAGGAAGAAGGGACGGTTTGTCCTTGGCATGACTGGTATTGCTCAGTGGCCCATCTGTTTACCTAAGTCATTAAAGGGGCCTTCCAGAAGCAGCCAATCCTTCCTCAAGCGTTAGGTCAGCAATCTTGATTAGAATCAGCAGCAACCACCCATGAAACTAGAAGCTTCCCCCATGATTTACTGTTACAATAAAACCTCACTAATTAACCATAATTGGAAAGAAAAGCTTGTCTCAATTTTAAAATTCTAAAAGAAACAACATTTTCATTTCTTCCAACTTTGCATAGTGATTTAAATTAGGTTAACCAAGTATACTTGACTTAATGTATAAATAAAAATTATTTCTAGATAGCACATCAACTTAATATGTGCATTTTTGTTATGTAAATGGTCTTTGGAACAGCTTGCTTGTTCAGGCAGGCAATTTAAGCATTCTACTTATGTTCTTATAGTATTAATAGTTTAAACCCTGCTTTTCCCCATTGAAAAAATAATGATGAACCTAATCTTAACACTTGTCAAAATTATTTTTAAACAAGTAGGGTCAGAATTGCAGATATTATTTTTATTTTTCGATCAATATGACAATGATTGGGGGAACAAACGGTATGAGTTAGAGTGTCATGAAAACCTGTCTTAAAGCTTCCCACATCTTTCCTAGGGATTTACGCTGCAGTTGAAAATGAAGTGATTTGTTTAAGAGTCTAGTGGAATGATTGTGTGGTGGATGTGCTGAAAATCATTTCTCCTGCATGTTTGATGATGCTGTGATCTTAAGGCCATGGTTCCAACTTATAAAGAGATAAGGGTACATGCAAATAAGCCTGTGACAGGATGTTTGGTGCCCCAAATCATTTCTCCTGATTGTTTATTTGCTGTTTGTGAAATCTAAAGAAAATGAGCTGGGAAGCCGAACCTGATGTTGTGAATAGAGATGTCTTCTACAACTACACTAATTTCAAGCCTACAGGAATCTCTTTAGATCACCTGATGTGTGCTGCATTGGGCTATCGAGGCACAGAGTTTTTATTTTCTGGGGGGAAATGGAGAGAGTCTGACTCACACTGGCCATTCATCTTCCAGAGAATCCTCCTCCCACCTGGTTCCTCTCCCTTCCTGTTGCATTGGATGCTTTCAGCTTCCTGCCTTGCTTATCACCTGAACCCATAAAATCATCTGCATGGTCCAGTAGGATGGAGCATGCCTGAAAACTAAGGCAAGTTTTTAGAACCCCTTGGAAACTGTGTGCATTCCTGTGTTCCTTCCTGCAGAAGTAGAAGCTACAGCCGTGCCCAACTGGGCCCGGAAGTACATCTTTGACTTCATGGGGTCAAGTCTCCTAGAAGTGTGCCCTTGGCAGATCTCCCAGGTGGTCAAGACGGTACTAAACATGGCATTAACATGGCCAGTTAGTAAAGGAAGATGAAAAGAAGCTTTCTGTTGTTGAAGGCCATGGTGCTTTGTTCCCACTTGAAGTTCAGCCTCTGGACAGGAATGACTGATGGGCATGGGTAACTTCACCCACCAGGAATCTATCGTGCTAGCCCAGGGCACCAGCCTTTGTCCCAGTTCTCATGGGCTTCAACATTGTTGAGTGTGTTTGTCATTTGTTTGGCACCTTTGTTTCCTTTTTGCAATATTTTATCTTACATAAAAATGAGCATGTATGAGAGATGCCAAAATCAAGTTTTCCTAAAGAAATATAGGAAAGAATCAGGAGCTGGTGGCATAAGCCCAGCCTCTCCCTCCCCCGCCCCCCGGCCCAGTGACAATGCTCTTCCTGTGGTGCCACAGTCGGCCGCTGTGCTCCCCTCCAGTGGTAGTCTCCTGATCACGGTGGGCACGTGGCTGGTACAGAGTGCTGGGCATCACTCTGCCCCAGTTCTCATCCAGACCCCACTATTGACTATTGGTACACCTTCAGGAAAATTACCACATCTCTCTAGGCCTTGGTTTTATGAAAAATAAAATTAAATAACAGGAAGTGCTCAATAATCACTAGCTAGCTTCATGACATTAGCTTTAGGGCAATGTATGGACCCCTATGTATCCTGGAAGAGAATCAGTCTCCATGTCTTGTCTAGCACTTCTTTGCAATAGAGGAATAACACTTTACATTTTGAAGTATGTGGACACACATCTCTCAATATTTTGTCCATTGAATGTTAATTAAATGATGCTTGCTTAATAGGTGAAGTGATGAAGTAAATTGACAGCTAAACGTAAACCTAAAATGACTAGCAGTTGCAACAGTAGGAAGTTGCAGCTAGGTAGATAGAGGGGAGAGGAGGTGAGTGCAGTTGAAGTTGCCCTGAGTTTCTGCCTTATGCAGTGGGTGGGTGATGATACTGTTCACCAGGCAGGGATCACAGGCGAAGTCTCATCACACTGCTTGATGATCAGTCTACAGGCATACTTCATTTTATTGTGCTCTGCCTTATTGCACTTTGCAGATTTTGTGTTTTTTACAAATTAAAGTTTTGTGCCAATCCTGCATTAAGCAAGTCTATTGGCCCCATTTTTCCAACAGCCTTTGCTCAGTTCATGTCTCTGTGTCACATTTTGGTAATTCTTGCAATATTTCAAACTTTTTCATTATTATGATAACCTGTGATCAGTGATCTTTGATGTTGCTGTTGTAATTGTTTTGGGGCACCAAAATGAAATGATTAAGTTAAGCAAGGAAGGCAAGTCAAAAGCTGGGATAGGCTGAAACCTAGACCTTTTGCACCAGTTAGCCAAGTTGTGAATGCAAAGGAAAAGTTCTTGAAAGAAATTAAAAGTGCTACTTCAGTGAACACATGAATGGTAAGAGAGCAAAACAGCCTCATTGCTGATATGAAGAAAGTTTGAGTGGTCTGAAGAAAAGATCAAACCAGCATAACATTCCTTTTAGCCAAAGCCTCATCCAGAGTAAGGCCCTGCCACTCTTCAAATCTTCAATTATATGGAGGCCGAGAGAGGTGGGGAAGCTGCAGAAGACAAGTTTGAAGCTAGCAGAGGTTGGTTCATGAGGTTTAAGGAAAGAAGTCGTCTTCATAACATGAAAGTGTAAGGTGAAGCAGCAAGTGCTAATGTAGAAGCTGCAGAAAATTATCTAGAAGATCTAGCTAAGATAATTCATGAAGGAGGCTTCACTAAACAACAGATTTTCAGTGTAGACAAAACAGCCTTATAGTGGAAGAAGATGCCATCTAGGACTCTCATAGCTAGAGAGGAGAAGTCAATGCCTGCCTTTAAAACTTCAAAGGAAAGGCTGACCCTCTTGTTAGGGGCTAATGCAGCTGGTGACTTGAAGTTGAAGTCAATGCTTATTTACTATTCTGAAAATCCTAAGAGCTCTTAAGAATTATGCTAAATCTACTCTGCTTATGCTCTGTAAATGAAACAACAATATCTGAATGATAGCACATCTGTTCACAAACCACATGTGTGGTTTGCTAAATATTTTAAGCCCACTTTTGAGACCTACTCCTCAGAAAAAGAATTCTTTCAAAATATGACTGCTCGTTGACAATGCACCTGATCACCCAAGGGCTCAGATGGAGATGTACAATGAGATTAATGTTGTTTTCATGTCTGCTAACACAACATCCATTTTGCAGCCCATGGATCAAAGGGTAATTTTGAGTTTCAAATCTTATTATTTATTATAATAAGACTTATTATAGAAATAGATATTTCTATAATGTTTCCTATAGAAATATATTTTGTAAGGCTTTAGCTGCTGTAGATAATTCCTCTGATGGATCTGGGCAAAGTCAACTGAAAAGCTCCTGAAAAGGATTCACCATTTTAGATGCCATTAAGAACATTTGTGATTCATGGTAAGAGGTCAGAAGATCAACATGAACAGGAGTCTGGACGAAGTTGATTCCAACCCTCATGGATGACTCTCAGTAATTCAAGATTTCAGTGGAGGAAATAACTACAGATGGGGTGGAAATAGCAGGAGAACTAGTATTAGAAGTGGATCCTGGGGGTGCCTGGGTGGCTCTGTCAGTTAAGTGACAAACTCTTGATTTCAGCTCAGGTCATGGCCTCAGGGACATGGGATGGGCCCCGCGTCACTCTGTGCTCAGTGGAGAGTCTGCTTCTCTACTCTCTCTCTCTGCCCCTCCCCCACTTGCGTGATCTTGCTCTCTCCCTCTCTGAAATGAATAAATAAATCTTTTTTTAAAAAGTGGAACCTGAAGATGGGACTGAATTGCTGCAATCTCATGATAAAACTTGAACAGTTGAGAAGTTGCTTTTTATGGATGAGCAAAGAAAGTGGTTTCTTGAGATGGAAACTACTCCTGATGAAGATAATGTGAAGATTGTTGAAATGACACAAAGGATTTAGAATATTATATAAACTTCGTTGATAAAGAAGCATCAGGGTTTGAGAGGACTGACTCCAATTTTGAAAGAAGTTCTACCATGGGTCAAATGCTACCAAACAGCACTGCATACTACAGAGAAATCCTTTGTGAAAGGAAGAGTCTATTGAGGCAGCAAACTTCATTGTTGTCTTATTTTAAGAAATTGCCACAGGCCACCCCAACCTTCAGCAACCACCACATTGATTAGTCAGCAGCCATCCACATCAAGGAAAGACCCTCCATCAACAAAAAAAGTATGACTTGCTCAAAGCTCAGATGATGGTTAGCATTTTTTAGCAATAAAGTATTTTTAACTAAAGTATGTGCATTATTTTTTTAGACACAATGCTATTACACTACAGTATCATGTAACATAACTTTTCTATGCACTGGGAAACCAAAGAATTTGTTTGACTTGCTTTATTGTGACATTGGTTTTATTGTGGTGGTCTAGGACCGAACACACAATGTCTCCAGGGTGTGCCTGTATTCGAAGACCTGTTGAGTGTCCTTTGTCCATGGAACATCTAAAAGAGATGTGTAATTTGAGGCTGGGCCTCGGGAGAGAAATCTAAGAGCTAATAGGTTATAGTTAAGAATTGTCAGGTCTTTATACCTGCCATCCCTCCTGTCTGAAACACTCTGCAACTACCTTCCGCTTCGTTCCCTGTCTCCCTAAGATCCTTGCTCAAATGTCAGCTTTGCAGGAAGACTCTCCTGGCCACCTAATTTTAAGTGGCAAATGCCTCCTACCGAAGCACTTCTTGTCTACCTTCTCTGTATCATAATTGTCCCATAATACATAACATTATCTAAATTACTATATATTTTACTTACTTTTATGTTTTTATTTCACTTACGATGTTCTACCTATTAGCATGTATGTATGCTCCATGTGGTCAGGGATTTTGGTCTGTTTTGCTTACTTCTGTATCCCCAGCTGCTAGAATGGGGCCTGGTACATATAAGCACTCAACAAATAGTTTCCAAGTGAGAAGATGAGCCCTTATGTATGCCAGATACTAAGTACTTTACATGTAGCATCGCAATTGATCTAGGTGAGAAAACTAAATTTAGGAGATGTAGGTGTATAGTTAGTAATAAGAGCCAGGAAAATGAATGAGATCTGCAGGGAGAGTGGTTAATGAAAAAGAGAAGAGGATCTAGGACAAAGAGCTAAAGCACATAATCGTTTTAGACACAGGAAATTGTGGAAATAGACCCCACATAGGAAAACAAGAAAAGCCAGTCAGCGCAGGAGGAAAAACAGGCTGCTATAGGTCAGACAGACCAAGAGGGAGGAAGTGTCCAAAGCTGTCGGATGCTACAGAGAAGTTGGATTAGGTAAGGAGCCCGAAGTGATTGAGAGAGATTGTATGTGTCTGGCCACCTTTGTCTGCTGCACCAGATCCAGATTCACAGCTGACAAGCCTCTTATCAAAATAAGTATTGTTCTCTAATAACTAATTATACCGTAATAACTTTTTATTGCGATCTCCTCGGACAAAGCATATTGCAAGGATATAAATGGCAGAGTTTACTTTTAAGCAAAAAGTAGATGATTGGTATACAGTTCAGTGGTGCCCAGACTTTGGAATGTCGAGAACTGGTAACATTTGAGGGGAAGAAATCGGTCACTGAAATATTAGACTCCTCGCAATCATCTAGTCATTGTGCTCAATTCAGAAAGGGCAGTCCAAGCACAGGGAATGACTAAATTAAGAATCATTTAGAAGAGAGGAGGGTGGCTCAGTCGGTTAAGTGTCTGCCTTTGGCTCAGGTCATGTTCTCAGGGTCCTGGGATCGAGTCCCACAATGGGCTCCCTGCTCAACGGGGAGCTTGCTTCTCCCTCTCCCTCTGCCTGCCGCTCCCCCTGCTTGTGTTCTCTCTCGCTCACTCTCTCTCAAATAAATAAATAAAATCTTTAAAAAAAAAAAAAAGAATCATTTAGGGGACATGAAACCCAGACAACAAGATCACTTGTGTTGGTTTGGCTTGTGGTCCTCAGTGCAAGTCAGAAATCTTTTTGGAAAAGGTATGGCTTCAATCCTTTGCCATCAACAACTTGCCCCATTATGGACACTGTGATTTGCCCTGCTGCTCCCCGCTCCATTTGCCATGATTCACTTTTCTGAGAGTCTGGACTGAAGCAGAGAAAACAGCTCTCCCAGTGGTGCCAAAGAGTAGTCTGAAAAGTTTTTAGCACCTTTGGTAATCTTCATCAATCTCCCCATCCCACGCCACAAATAGATACACAGTCATACTATCGCAATTTTAAAATGTGTTTGTTAGGTTACTTTCAGGCAAATCTCTTGGCTGCCCTCACTGCTGCCTCCCTTCCTCCTGCCCAGGACACACACACCTGACACCAGGCAGGTGAGTCTCTGTGATATGGTGTCTGGTGTTGGTTGTTAATAGAGTAAAGCTTTAAAGGGAGGAGATTACTAAAAACAGGATGGAAGTAACTTTAAAAAGTAGCTTCAACAAAGGAGGCTTTTTTCCCAGGGCCAACTCTGCCTTTGGCGGTTGAGCAAATTAGGCATTCCTTTTGCTTCTGACAGTATTTCAAAACTGGATAGCCTCCCTCAGTTATGGAGAGTACAGATACTCATTCATTATCAGATTGACATTAGCCAGAATATTTTAATGTCAACAAAGACATTTGAATGATTTTTAGCCTAATTATTTCTTATATCCTCTTTGGAAGTTCCCATGTGTACAAGATTTTAAATAGGGAGTATGTCCAGATTGATTCTTTTTTTGTTTCCCTAAGAATCCTGAATTTTATCAAGGATGCAGTCTAATTGAACTTGGAATAAAGCTTTAGTTTCATATTTTCTGGCTAATGTTCCATAAGTGTCATAACTTTGTTGTTTAATGGGGAGTGTGTTTTTATGTAATGGATATGCCAAACATTAATGAAGGGAAGAAGAGAGAGAATGACTGAGAAATGCCATCTCAAGCTTAAAAACATCAAAATTAGCAATAAAAATAGAAGTTTCTTATCCCCGGGAATGGGAGGGAGATAGTCACAGACGTAAGAACAGACACAGCCTGATTCTTGCTTCCAGTTTCCCATGAGGAACTCACAGTGCCCTTGACCCAGCAGTTCAACTGCCTCATGCCTGGTCCCTCTGTGTGTTCCCTGGGGACTGTAGCACTCCCTCATCTAAGTGGCATGGGGGTCTCCTGTGGGTGTGGGACTTTTGTGGCAGTCCTACAATGCCATGGGCCTGGGTCCTTCACATCACCCACTGTCCCCTAAGGCTTGGGATAGAGGCCTTCATCGAATTTGGAGATTAGTGCAGGATATTTGTGGTATCAAAATCAGCAAATCTGTTCATCTCTAAGTGAAAAGGTTTAATATCAGCTGTCACTTAGGGTGGCAGAAAGAGTCAGCCTGATTTAGTTGGAAGTATGAATCATAGAAAATTTTCAAGAAATGTAGTTTTATTAATTGGAAAGATGTATAGTAACCAGGATCAGGTTAAATCTGGGCCTAATGGCCAGTCATTAAGAAGCTACTTGGACAAATCTTTAAGAACAGTCTGTTTTTAATATATTGTTCATATGCTTTTCTAAAGGTGCATCTAAGGTGAGCATTCTTAGAAAGTACTGTCTTACAGTTTGAGTATTCCTCTACAACTGTATGTTCTTCACTGATTTCTTAGGTGTTTATTTCAATGGTAAATTTTACATACGTTCCAAGTGATTCTCAAATTCCTTACTAAAGGAGTCCAAATATATGACATTTTCTGATTGTTACATTTGACCCCAGGTTTTCCCTGCTCACACACTGGTTGGCAAGCATAACATGTTTGAATGAATGAATTAGCAAATGAACGAATGACCAAAGGCCAGGGATTCAATCTTCATTCCCTTTAGTTGGCTTCACTTTATTCCATGTGTGGACACAGATTCTCTAGTTCTGACTGTCTCCTTAATGGCACCTGCCGAGGCCCATTTATACAATCTCAGACACTGTCTCAGTCAGTTCAGGATCCTATAACAGAATATCACAGACTGGGTGGCTTATAAGCACCAGAAATTTATTTCTCACAGTTCTGGAGGCTGGAAGTCTGAGATCAGCCTGCCAGCAAGGTCAGTTTCTGGTGAGATCCCTCTTCTAGGTTGCAGGCTATCTCCTTTTCATGATGTATCTCTCACTCGGTGCAAAGAGCAGAGAACGCTCTGGGGTCTCCTTTAGACGGACACTAGTCCCATTCATGAAGGTTTCATTCTCATGATTGAGTCACCTCCCAAAGGCCTTACCTTCTCTAATACCATCACCCTGGGGCTTAGGATTTCAACATACGAATTTTGGAGTGACACACACATTCAGTTCATAAGAGCCACAAAGGAAAGCATATTACGCTATGCGGCAAGGGGTTTACGCCATCCTGGCAGAGTGTTCTTGCTCACGGTGACAGATCTCAGCACTCTTTACATCTACACATTTAGGAGTGAGAAGGTGACGAGCTTCCTGGCTGCACAGGGGTTAGAAAGAGTATGTTGTGAGTAATTCTCTCTTTCTAGCTGACCAGAGCTGTGTCGAAGCTCCCAGGGCATCCCATGATGGGATGAAAACAGAGCAGGGCAGCTCCTGGTTTCTCAAGGCGAGGAAAGGGACTGTCCACCACTGACAAGATGGCCGGCATGTCCTTTCCCTGGGCTCACTGCTCTATTTCCCATTCCCTGTCCTCCAGCAACCCTGCCACTGTGTTGCACCTGATAAACTCCAAGAATTAGGTAGAGAGTGATTGTTTTTTTTCCCTGGAGAAGAGGCTTCTGGCTTTGGGAAGTCAGGGATGTCAGGCTTGAGGAGTCATTTCCCAGCCCGTGTTCTTGGCTTCTGTGTGTCTGAGCACCATCTTGGCCGCTCTGTTTTTGCCTTGTTCTCTGCCTCCTCCAACAGGAAGAGCCTGCTCATTCACTGAGATTCAGTAGACATAGAATGCTTTCTTCAACAGGTCTTCTCTAGATTTTCTAAACAGAGCTAGTCTTCCTTTTCCTGTGCTTCCAATGCCATAAATCACACTGCATTCTAACCTCTGCTTTCTGATCTCTCTCAGAGAGCATGTGTGGGGAGGGACGGTAAGTGTTTCGATGGAAGGGACATCTCTAATCCACACTGGCTCCCCAGTCCCCAGCGTAGAGTGGCTGCTCTCTAGAAGTCTGTGAGTGATTCAAAATCAGGGAACAACTTTATAATCACAAAGCTACTTCCTAACATTCTTAGCCCTGCTTTAAAGATGTTAAGTATTCTAGAAGGAATTTCTCAAAAGTACGAGCGAATTTATTTATACTATGGCAGCCCTGTGACATATAACACTGTGGCTGAAAAAAATCAAAACAATAACCAACAGTCATTAAAACACTAGTCACCTGTGTAGATTATTTCTGGATTCACAGCCCGACATGCCACCTGCAGAATATGCCCCTGATTATATTAGACTTATGACTGTCTCCAAGCCTTTTTCCAAAACCAAGAAATTATGTTTCCTGACTTTAGACTCCTGGCTTTTTCAGGTACATTGAGATGAGATTACCAAGGCAAGTTCTTTTGTATGGAACTATTCCACAAAACATTTATTGGTTCCTGTGAGTTTTTAAGGTATTAAATCTGATATCCAACAACTAACTGTGTGATTATCAGTCTTGGTTCACAAATTGCTCTGCTGCATATCAGAATGAGGTTTTCTAGAATCCAAATGATTGGCTGAAGTCATTTCAGGTATTCCCTGGAGGTCTTAAAACCATAATTTCCTCAACAGCATGCTCAGCAAACTTGCGTTGTAATCATTTAAACTAACACAAATGCTGTTTTTCTTATTGTGCCATTACCGTTACCACGATTTTCTTTTTTTAAGAGTAGAAAAAAATCTCTCCTGCTCTACTCATGAATGAGTGAGAGAAAAAGTCACCAGGGCTTCTAATTATCAGGGGTCAGTGTCAGGGGCCATAGGAAAAAAAACACGTTTATGTTATCAAGAAAGCTAGCTAATATGCCAGATTGTACAAACTGAGGGGAATTTTTATGACCAGGTCACCTGCCCCCCAAGTCCTGTGCATACTCAGGTTTTGTGGCCCAGGGGCTATTTGGTGAATTGGGGGTTATTGGTGACATGGAGATCAAACTTTGCAAATAAGTGCAATTTGGTAGAAAATAAAGCAAAAATACCTCTGTAGAGAAATACTAACAGTCTGCTGAACTGGGAGCTTGGCTTCTTGTCCTGAGCACCTGCTCCATCATGGCTGGACAGGCAGAGTTGAGGACTGCTTCCTCCACACGCTGACTGGCTCTTAAAGAACAGCATGAGCAGGGTGTCATCAGGACACTATCTGGTGGGATCAGGGTTTATGCAGGCAGGTGATTTGAAAGGTCTGAACTTGTCTTCTACTGTGCCCTATGAGGTCACATTAAGGTCAGACTAGGGCTTTGAGAGGCTCACTGCTTTCCTACTCTCTCAGTAAAATGCAGGGGCTACTTCCTTGTACCCAAAAGCCAGTCCCTCCTACCCTCTCAGAAACCTGATTACCCCTCCCTCCCCCACACTCCGCTCTTTCCTTTATCTTCAACCTCTCCCTGTCTGCTTTCTCCTTCCCGTCTTCATTAACCATGAGCCAGTCTTTTTTTTTCTTTTTTCTTTTTGCCAAACCCTCCCTCCCTTAACCTGGTGGCCACCTCCACCCACAGCCCATTTCACTATCTGCACGTCAGCAAGAATCCTCCAAAGCCCTGCTTTCACATAATGCACGCACAGCCTCACCTCCTTCTTACTTTTTTTTAAGATTTATTTATTTATTTGAGAGAGAGAGAGAGGGAGAACATGAGGAGGGGGAGGGGCAGAGGGAGAGAGAGACAAGCAGACTCCCTGCTGAGTAGGGAGCCCCACTTGGGGCTCGATCTCAGGACCCTGAGTTCATGGCCTGAGCTGAGATCAAGAGCCAGACGCTTAACCAACTGAGTCACCGAGGCACCCCACCTCCCTCTTACTTTTAACCCTCTCCAATCTTGTTTTGATCCTACCACCTCACCAAAACTACAAAATCATTAAGAAGTTAGTGATTATAGGGGCTCCTGGGTGGCTCAGTTGTTAAGCGTCTGCCTTCAGCTCAGGTCATGATCCTGGGGGTCCTGGGATCGAGCCCCACATCAGGGCTCCTTGCTCAGGGAGCTTGCTTCTCCCTCTGCCTACCACTCCCCCTGCTTGTGCTCTCTCTCTCTGACAAATAAATAAATAAATCTTAAAAAAAAAAGACATTAGTGATTATAAAGTTAAGCAGAGCCTTCCTGCACAACCCAGAAATCACACTCCCAAGAGAAATGACAACTTGTTCAGACAACACCTGCATGCAGATATGTGTATCAGCTGTGTTCATTATCAACAAACACTGAAAATAACCAACATGTCTTTCCACCTCTGAACGGATAAACAAATTGTGGTTATAGCTGCACAATGGAATGCTACTTAGCAATGAAAAGGAATGAGCAGGGGCGCCTGGGTGGCTCAGTTGGTTAAGCGACTGCCTTCGGCTCGGGTCATGATCCTGGAGTCCCGGGATCAAGTCCCACATCGGGCTCCCTGCTCGGCAGGGGGTCTGTTTCTCCCTCTGACCCTCCCCCCTCTCGTGTGCTCTCTCTCTCTCAAATAAATAAATAAAATCTTTAAAAAAAAAAAAAAAGAAAGAAGGAATGAGCAAATGATTCACGTAGGAATCAATAATAACATCAATGGTCCCTAAATATATTTTGTCAGGCCCCAAAGGCTGCATAGTGTGTGATTCCGTGTATGGCATTTAGAAAAAGACAAAACTCTCAGAATGGAAACAGATCAGTGGTTTCCAGGAGTTGGGGAGAAAGGCTGAGCTAATGGGACAGCATGAGGATATTTGGGGGGGCGGCGGAGATGGGACTGGTCTGTATCATGACTCTGGTGGTGGGTGCATGACTATGCATTTGTCAAAACCCAGAGAACTCTAAAGCACAGGGTGTATCTTACTATATATAAACTTTTTTGAATAGCAACTAGGATGGGGGGGATTCCCCCAAATGGAATCCAGACTAACACATGGAAACATAAAATGGTACTCATGGCTTCCTTAGCTCCATGCGGACTTAGTAGTCTTTAGCGTGCTGCATTCAACACCATTTAACACCCAGGTCCTTTGGCATACCTTTTTCCTTTAGCTCTCCAGGTCATACCTCCTCCAACTTTCTCCTACTTGATTAGCTTCCCTTTCTCAGACTCCCTGGCAAGGTCTTCCTTCTTTACTCACCATTCTACCTCACAAGTTCTCCCTGTCAACCTCATCCACTCCCATGATCACAATTACCAAATATTCCAATGAATGTCCAATTTATGTCTCCCACGGGGACCTGTCTTCTGAGGTCCAGACTGACATATGCTGCCACCTACTAGAGGTATCCACTGTGGACTAAATTATCCCAAACTCAATTTAGCATACAGGGCCTTCCCCACGACCACACCTGCTTCCTCTCCTGGGCCCCCAACTCACTAAAGACTGAGAACTTGGCCATCATCTTTAACCTCTCTCTGTCTCTCCCCTCTCTCCTTCACTGCTGCTCACCACATCTCATGCTCTCTTGAATCCATATGTTTGCTCCTTTTCCACTCACTTCTGTGGCACCACATTGGTCCAGGCCACCACCAATCTGTTATCTATCCCACAACACTTCTATTTGGTCATTGGCAGCACCTTCTTCCAAACTTCTGTGCTGTGCAGCTGGGGTGATCTTTCTAAAACACAGTAAGCTGCGTTCCCCTGCTTCAAACTTGCCTGTGGTTTCCCATTGCTTTTATAATGAAGCCCAAATTCCTCAACACATCCTACCAAGCTCTGCATGGCTTGGCCCCAGGTGACCTTTATTCCCCACTGTGCTTCCCCACTCTCCGCATCCAGCTACTCAAGCCTTCTTTCTTCCCACAGCCGCATCAGGCTCTTTCCCACTTCAGGCCCTTTGCATATGCTGTCCCCTTCACCTGCCGTCCACTAGCTAATCAATATTCACCCTTTAGGCCTCACCTTCAATGTCCTTTTCCTCCGGGAAAGCCTCCCAGGACCCCAGAGACTAGCTTTGCTTCTCTCATTACATGTTTTCATAGTTTTTCATTCTGAGCATTCATCTTTAATATCCACCCCCTTTTCTAAAAAAGCAAGCAGGAAATGGACCTGGCTAGTTCATGGCTGTCTCCCCAGAGCTAAGGATGATGTGGAACACATTGCAGGTACTCAGTCAGTATCTGTTGGAAAGAAATAAAAACCAAGTTAATAAGTGTAGTAATGCACAGCACAATACATAGTATATAGGTAATGGGGAGGGACTGAAGGCATCAGTGCATGCAAAGACAAGGAGAAAATGTGTTAAATGGTACTAATTTGGTAGTCATGTGCAGGGCAGTTTGGGGAAACATGGAGATTATAGTGGAATAGGCCAGGCATGGAGTCATAAGCATCAGGATTAGAATGGTGACAGTAGGAATGGGGAGAAAAAAAATATATAAGATTTGATGAACAATTGTATTTGGAAGTGAGAAGAGAAAAAAGTAAATTCAGAAATTAGGGCCTGCTGATCTGCGAAATAAAAATAAATTAAGAAAGACGAACTGAGTTGCAGAGGAAGCTAATGATGTCAAGTCAATAAATTGTCATGGGAACTGTGAGGCTTACACAGAAGAATTCCAAGTGGCCGACAACATCGAAGTCATATTTCAAAGACTGTCTGCATACCTTTTCCAAATCAGGACCATCTGCAAGGGAAGCTGAAGTGAAATCGTTGTTTATGTAGATCATTTTCTCTGCAGGTGGTCTCCTTGTCTTGGGGGGGAGTTGTGTGAAGCCAGACCACATTTCATACACCGTTGGGGGACTGCCTGGGACTGTAAGCTGCAGATTGTCTTATTCCAGGGACAGCATATCTCTTCTGCTTGCATTCCCTCGGGCTGCCACCCATCCCTGGCAGAGGTGACCCAGAATGAAGGACAGTTATCCCCAGACAATAATGCAGTGATGCGTGAGTGTGTGGCTTACAGACCTGGTAAACTCTGCTTTTCTGAGCAGCTATCAATAAGGTACATGAGATTCTATGGACACAGAGAAGCTGGGACTGCAAGAGAGTTTCCAGAGACATGTCCTGCTTAGGGGCCGAGGTCTCACCCAAGTGTGGAGGAGATGGAACTGTTTTTGCCTAACTTAAACCGAGCAGAAAAGTTAAGAGGGGTTTTAGACTCCAAAGCATAAAGGAAAGAAGATGTTCTGAGAAGAAGGGATTGCAGCTGCTGACGCTCTCACAGACGGGCATCATGGGGACAGCCCTTGTCTCTGTCCTCTCCTTGTCTGCCTCATGCCAGCAAACAACCTGCCAGGTCTCTGTCTTATTTCAGTGGTTTTCAAACCTTTTAGGTTGTCTTCATCACCCCACCAGGATTCAGGGGCATGAGGGTGCTGTTATGGTAGTTATATGTTGGTAACAAGCCCAAAGTTGTTACTCTACTTGGCCAATAACTTCTGAGGGCAACAGGTGCACATCCATCTCACGGACGAGGAATAAAAGATTTCTCTGCACGTGGCAGCCTTTTGGGTGAATGTTCTAATGGCACCCAGAGAGAACTCTGTAACTACTAGTGCTAAGCTGGGGAGACCTCCATAGTGCACTCATAATATGGACAAAATTCGCTTCCCCCCAATATATGCCATACTTTGGGCCTGAAAATTATCCCCAAAACTACCAACAACAAAATTAACATAATTTGATGTTGCCACGCTATAATGTAGTCCTTCTCTAGTCTACGGGTCCTCAATTTGTACTGTAAATAGGATGCGTTTTCACTCAGTGTCTTACATAAGGCTAGCACTTAATGTATAAAGTGAATATTGCTCTTAGCAAGCCCATTATTTAGTTTGTGTCCTGGCCCAGTTTAGAAAGTTGCCTTAAAGGGAAGAAATATCATTAACTCTTCTCTTCCCAAACTATTTTTTTAAATATATTAATTCTCAGGTGCCTGCGTGGCTCAGTCAATTAAGCATCTGCCTTTGGCTCAGTTTGTGATCCCAGGGTCCTGGGATTGAGTCCCGTATTAGGCTCCCTGCTCAGCGGGGAGTCTGCTTCTCCCTCTGCCTCTCCCCCCTTTCTGCTCTCTTTCTTTCTCTCTCTCTCAGATAAAAAATAAAAATCTTTTTAAAATATATTAATTCAGATAACAAAGGATATATTTCTAGCAAAGTGCAGTTTATATTATTCAGATGTCAATTATCCCAGATATTTTGCTTTTTCATTTTCTGCCTTTTAGTGTCAGTTTTAAGCAAACTGTTTTTCTGGCACTTTCTTCATGAAATGGCCTAGGAAAAGAATGTTTCAGCTAGGTGGCCCTGTTATTAGCTGCTCTAAGAAAACACATGCAAAAAACATGTCCGAGGGACCTGGTGAATGTTTAGTATCAGGAACTTCCTGGCCATTTGCTTGGACATTTTAGCCCTTCTAACAAGCACTCTTTAAGTTTTCATGGTTTTTCTTTTCCTCAAAAAAAAAAAAAATCCACATAATAACTACTGCTCAAAAGAACTAAAACAAACAAACAAAAAAATGCAGTCTGTCCAAACAAATCGCAATAACAGCCCAGGTCAAAATACAGTCACAGCTTGGTGAAAACAGCACCCAGGTGTTCAGAGCATACATTGCTGCAGAAACCCAGCTCACAGGACGCCTGAGGAGGAGATGCCTAGCCATGGGCACACGGTCCTGACTCAAGTCCCATGCTTCTTTTCCCTAATGGTGATTAGTGGAGTTTTAGAATGCATTTCTGAGTTATTCCTGAAATTCTCTCACAGGTGTAAATACTGTACAAAAGTTTTGTTAAAATTAGTTCTAAGTAGGGTCCCTGGGTGGCTCAGTCGTTTGAGAGTCTGCCTTGGACTCAGGTCATGATGTCGTGGTCCTGGGATCGAGCCCTACATGGGGCTCCCTCCTCAGCGGGGAGTCTGCTTCTCCCTCTCCCTCTGCCCCTCCCCACAATTCGTGCTCTCTTTCTCTCAAATAAATAAATAAAATCTTTACATAAATAAATAAACAAACAAATAAATAAAATGATTTGTAAGTATTTGGATCCCCTTTCTGTGCATGTTTAGGAAACTGTCCAAGGCATCTACTCTCATAGAGTTAGGTCAGCAGCACTGGAGGATCCTTAAATCCAGGACTTGAATGTGATTTTTAGAATGTTTGCAATTTTCATTTATTTATGTTTTGCTTACACATTATTGTTGCTATGCTTGGAAACTAAGTTAAGGTGAAGACTATAGTCGTCAAGGCTATAAACAATTCAGTGATTCAAGTATACCAATGCAAATATTAGGTTGAGTCATATGAAATTGCCACCAGTAGGCGATTTTGTTTATAAAAATGACAATTTCATAATGTTTAGCCTAGTGTTTTTCACTTGGAAATTCGTCATATTGTGCTTTGAATTGTATTTTGTTTGCTTTTTCCTTTTGTACTTTTAAATTTTGTCACAGTAGTTTATTTATCTTGGATGTTGGATTCCTTGTGTAAAATGTGATTCATTCAGGCAGTGGGGAATGAGGTGATTATTAATGAGTATGCGGTTTCTTTTCTGGGTGATGAAAATGGCCTGGAATTAGATAGTGGTGATGGTTGCCCGCTTTGTGAATATACTAAAACCTACTAAATTGTACAGTTGAAGAGGGTCAACTTTATGATACATGAATTATATCTTCATTTTTAAAAATTATCCAAAGGTATACAGATTGGGAAAGAAGAAAATAAAACTCTTTGTTTGCAGATGGCATGATCATCTGTGTAGAAAACCCAAAAGAACTAACAGCAACAACAAGTCTTGGAACTAATAAGCAATTATAGCAAAAATGCAGAATACAAGGTTAATATATAAAAGTCTATTGCTTTCCTATATATTATCAACCAACAATTGGAATTTGAAATTAAAAAAACACAATGCCACTTACCATTAACACCCTAAAAATGAAATTCTTAGGTATAAACCTAACAAAATATATACAAGGTCTATATGAGGAAAATAACAAATTCTGATGAAAGAAATCAAAAAAGATAAATAAATAAAGAGATATCCCATGTCTACAGATAGGGAGATTCAATACCGTCAAGATGTCAGTTCTTCTCAATTGATCTATAGATTCAATGCAATTCAAACCAAAATCCCAGCAAGTTATTTTATGGATATTGACAAACTGATTCTAAAGCTTATATAGAAAGACAAAAAACCCAGAAGAGCCAACACATTATTGAAGAAGAACAATGTTGGAGGACTGACACTGCTTACCCAAGGCTTACTAGAAAGCTACAGTAATCAAGACAGTGTAGTTTTGGTAAAAGAACAGACAAATAGATCAGTGGAACAGAATACCAAGCCTGGAAATAAACCCATATACATAAAGCAACTGATCTTTGACAAAAGAACAAAGGTAATACGATGAAGAAAACAAATGGTGTTAGAACAACTGGACATCCACATGCAAAAAATAAATCTAGACACAACCTTACACCCTTCACAAAAATAACTCAAATGGATCATAGACCTAAATTTAAACTGCAAAACTGTAAACCTCTTAGACTGTAACATAGGAGAAAATCCAGATGACCTTATGTTTGGCAATGGCTTTTTAACTACAACACCAAAGGTGTGATCCATGCAAGAAATAGATGATAAGTTGGGCTTTATTAAAATTAAAAACTTCTGCTCTCTGAAAAACAAGGTTAAGAGAATGAAAAGACAAACCACAGACTGAGAGAAAATATTTGCGAAAGACACATCTGATAGAGAACCATTATCCAAGATATACAAAGAACTCTTAAACTCAATAATAAGAAAATAAACAACTCAGTTTAAAAATGGGCAAAATATCTGAGCAAACATCTCGCCAAAGAAGATATACAAATGGTAAAAAGTATATGAAAAGATGCTCACATCATATATCATTAGGGAATTGCAAAATAAAACAATGAGATGCCTACATACCTATTAGAATAGCAAAAATCCAAAACACTGACAACATCAGATGTCAGGGAAGATGTAGAACCACGGGAACTCTCATTCACTGCTGGTGGGAATGCAAAATGGTACAGCCACTTTGGAAAACAGTTTGACAACTTCTTACAAAACTAAACATATTCTTACCATACGATCCCACAACTGTACTGCTCAGTGTTTTCTCCAATTAGTTGAAAGGTTTTATCCACACAAAAACCAGATGCTTGTAACAGCTTGGTTCATAATTACCAAAAATTGGAAACAACCAAGATGTCCTTTAGTAGGTTAAGTGGATAAACAGTGGTATATCCATATAATCGAATATTATGCAGGATTAAAAAGAAATGTATTATCAAGTGATGAAAAGACATGGAGGAAACTTAAATTTTACTAAGTGTAAGAAATCAATATAAAAAGGCTGCCTAGTATATGATAACAATTATATGACCTTTTGGAAAGGGCAGAACTATGAAGACAGTGAAAAGATCAGTGGTTGCCAGGAGCTGAGAAAGGGAGGGATGAAGAGGCAGAGCACAGAGAATTTTTAGGACATTGACACTATTCTGTATGATGAGATAATGGTGGTAATCATACATCTGTCCAAACCCACAGACTGTACAACACCGAGAGTAAACCCTAACGTAAACTGTGGATTTGAGTGATAATGATGTGTCAATGTCGGTTCATCAGTTGTAACAAGTGCCCCATTCTTATGTCACTGTTGACTGCGGAAGAGGCCATGCATATGGTGGCAGGAGGTATATGGGAGCTCCGTACTTTATGTTCAGTTTTGCTGTGAACCTCACTGCTCTAAAAAGAAAGTCTATTAAAAATTTATCCATACCCAGACAGAAAAGCTTGATTTTTTAAATTGGCAAAGTAACATTTTGTTGAGGGTACTGTGTATCTCACTTTACCCACTGTAGAGTCTTGCCTAGAATAATCAGAGGGGCTCCCCTAAGACACATTCCTTTCTGCTTAAATTTTTGGAATAGTTTTCTACTTGGAATGTTATGAAGACACCAAAGAAAGTATTGACAATGACTAACCTCTTGCCATCATAGGATGACAATTATACACATTTTATTTTATAGTTATGTAAAAACAAATACACATGGCCAACTAACTAGAATACATCTATGAAGTTCTAGATTCGGGTCCAGGTTGAAATTCTAGGGGCTCACAGAAGCAAAAAAAAAAAGATTAAAGAGGGCACATTCTGCATGGAGCACTGGGTGTTATACGCAAACAATGAATCATGGAACACCACATCAAAAACTAATAATGTAATGTATGGTGATTAACATAACATAATAAAAAAAAATTTTTTTTAATGATTATGTAAGAGGAAACCCAAGACAGAGTTCCAGAAAAACAGGCTCAGGAAACAGCGGGGTGGTACAAAGTATCACATCCCGGGGAACACTATTGGACAGCCAAAATAGAAAATGGCAGTGTAGGGGTCAGCCAGATGGAGTGGGTTCAGGAAAGGAAAGGGCAGGTGGGGCAGGGGTTTGTGCTCAGAGACATTCACACACCAAAGATGGCAGCTTTTTAATGAGACCTTCCTTCAGCTTATCCCATAGGTGAGGACAGAGCCCTTAAGAGAGGTGAGCTGGGCCAGATGGAGATAGGTTTCTAGTTTCCGCCTGCCTGAGAAACCAGTAGTGTCTGCTCTCATCTAGGGCCGAGACTTTTTATTCCAGACCCACTGAAATCTGCTTGCAGCAGCTGCAGATCTGCCTGTTTCCCTCTCAGCAGGGCTGCATTGCCTTGTGCAGAATGGTCTAATTTCATTCTTCATGAGTTTTCTGGAATACCTGCTATGTTGCAGGTGCTCTTCTAGGATGTGATGGTGAAGAAACAAATGAGAAGACTAAATCCCTGCCTTCATGGGGCTTTCAGCCTAGGATGGAAGCCATTGTGGCCATCAAACCATGAGACACATGCACATGTGGAAAACTTGCCCTGGGCAGAGCCTGGGGAGAAGAGAGGGGCACGGGGCTTTGCAGTACAGAAGGAGGACCTCCATCCAGGCGGAGAAGACCTTCCCAAGAAAGCGGTGAGGGGCTGAGGCCTGAAGGAAAAGTAGGAGTCACTAGGGAACTGGAGACCAATTCTTGGCCCAGGGAACATGATGAGGGGATGCAGCTTGGTGCCAGAGTTTTAACAACATCCTCATCACCCATCAGGCGATGGCAGCTTATGTAACATGATCTTTGTAACCACTTCCCATACACGAGGGTGTCAGGGATGTTAGTGATCTATCTATCATTGTATTTTGCCTCCTTGTCAACAGAACTCTGTCTGGCTCTTGGCTGAGCATAATGGCATCTGGAGAAGAGATTCCATTTTTTTAGCCTTCCTCGAAATGAGTTATGGCCACACAACTATAACCTAACCAATGAGATATACATGGTGTATTGTGGAAGACTTCAGGAAAGCATCTTTAAAGGTGGGGGGGGGAGGGCAAGAACATCTTCTTCCCTCTCTCCTTCCTCCTGCTTAGAATGTAGATCAAATGGATGGAGCTCCAGTAGCCATTTCAGACCATGAGACAATTGGAGGCTGAAAGCCCACTCTCAGATACTAAATTATAAAGTGTGACTGGTGACTGTGTCCCTGATTGTGTGGCTCTCCCATTCAAGCCCCGAATTGCCTATGAGCTGACATCTTTCATATGCCAAAATAAAAGTCTTGTGTGTTTATGCTCCAACTATGGGGGTGAGGAATCTCAGTTACCTTTAGCTTAATGAGAAGCAAGGAAATAGATTGTCACTGAGTATCCCAGCTTGTCTTGCCTATCTGTTATCATGTACTCTGTGCCAGATGAACAACAGAATACATCCCAACATCCCTGTGACCAGTTTACATATTTTTCTGCCTTGATGTAGAGAATGAGGCCAAATCCTCTTAAAGGGTCCACCCAGCTATTTCATCTGTTCTTGAATAGTATATTTTGCAAGTGAACGTCTTGCCACATCAAATCTCCCAGCAATAGTGAATAACATCCCAGATTTTTTTCCTTCCAACTCATACAAGGAAGGAAGAATATTGCTTAGTGTTTCAAAGGGGAAGGACAGTACTGGCAAGGTGCTGGCTGGGGTATCAATCTATAAGTTGCTTTCTGCTAGTCGTGGAGCTAAAAAGTAAGAGAAAAAAGATAAACAAAAAATTAATGGTTTGATCACATATTCCACGACATAGTAGCTGGTGGAATGGAGTTCCCCAAGCAAAGACGAGTCTGGGGCTCATCTAGGAGCAGGTTCAGAGTCTCAGCATACCTCACATATCAAGGCAGGGAAGCAGGAAGAAGAGAGAGAGATGCTGTAGGTATAAACAACCAGGAAGATTCTGGAAGCCTGCAGGTGTCAGATTTGACCTCTCAACCTAAGGCAGGATATTATAATTTATCTACTAGGTGTGAGCAACTATGTAACCAGAGAATTGTATACATATAAAGGAAATCACACATCTTCGGAAAAATACTAACCTTGATTGAGGCAGGGATGGAAATGCTAGGATTACCCCATGGCCAAAAATATTTAGGTGGCAAAAACAGATAAGGACATCTGACAGTCATGTTATTAACTAGAATTCAATGACTGAAGGGTTCTTAAGATTAAAAAGACATAGCGTTTGGATAGTAAATAAGAACTGGAGGGGGGGCGGAGCAAGATGGCGGAGGAGTAGGAGACCTGGATTTCGTCTCCTCTCAGGAATTCAGCTGGATAGGGATCAAACCATTCTGAACACCTACAAACTCAACAGGAGATCGAAGAAAGGAATAGCAACAACTCTCTGAAC